>NC_142244.1:4701562-5015000 GCF_052056855.1 Sturnus vulgaris | reverse complement strand
CCCAGCACTTCATCCAGGTACTGGGTAAGGCTGGGGAAGGGTGTAGAGCACAAGTCTGATGATAAACAGCTGAGGAAGTTGGGGGGCTCAGACTGGAGAAAAGGAATCTCAGGGGGGACTTTCTGCTCTCTACAACCCCCTGAAAGAAGATTATGGTGAGGTGGGAGTTGGTCTCTTCTTGCACTTTCAGTAGCAAGCGACAGGACAAACAAAAATGTCCTCAAGTTGCCCCAGGGAAGGTTTAATTGGATACTAGGGGAAATTTCTTCCCCAGAAGGGCTCTCAAGCCCCAGAACAGGCTGCCCAGGGCAGTGGAGGAGTCATCATCCGTGGAGGAATTTAAAGGCCATGTACCTGTAGCTCTTGGGGACACAGGTTAGTGGTGGGGCCTCGCAGTGCTGGGGGAATGATTGGACTCAATGGTCTTAGAGGTATTTTTCAGCCTTAATGATTCTCTGATTTGGTGAAGCCAAAGGGGAATTTTGTTGTTCTTGGCAGCAACCTGTCCCTGCTGGAGTGGTGCAGAGGAGACAGGTATGGACTCTCCTTGGATATGCCCAGTGATGGGATGAAAGGTATTGGCCCAAAATGTAAGATGGGAAATTGCAATTAGTTATCTCAAATTTCCAAGGAATTAAGTTTTCTGCGGTATCTCGTTTCTGAGATATCCCATTTATTTCTAAAGAGCATTTGACACTGCATTTTGTCCAAGCACCCAGGGAGGCTAAGCAGGGTGTTGGAAGTTGGTAGTTTGTATTCACTGACACAGAGGAGCATCCAAACTAAATGAGGGATGAACTTTTGGGTAGTAACTGTGCTGGGATTTCTCCTGAAACCATGGAAAAAAAGATAGACCTCTATGATGAAGCCTGAATCACTAACTGAAAGTTTCACCAGTGACCAGTGAAATCCTAGGGCAGCCACAGTCCAAGACAAGCAAGTCTCATGTCCTTTAGACTGTCCTTGTGCTGAGACTGTTAAATAAGTGGGTCAGGTTGGCCCCAAGGCTCCTACAAACTGATATGACTTTGTATGATTGAAAGTCATTTATCAGTGTAGTGTTGGCCTTCGCAGAAGCTGCTGGGAACAAAACAGAAAAATATCAGTTCCTGAAAACCTGTGATTTGAATGTGGACCAAGAGGATTTTATAGAAACCTCTTGGGTTGACACTGAAATTTGACCTTGCTCTTTAGAGCTTACCAGAGCCTGAGGACAGTTTCTTCCATGGGGAAACTCCAAGTTCTCCATCCAACAGGATGTTTTCACAGGTGAAAAGGCATTTCTTATGCCTGGAAACTGTGTGAGTTTTGGGGTGTACTCAGCTTTTACAGGCCAGCTTGGTACAACTACAATGGCAAAAACCAACCCTGGACAGTTCCCCCTTCATGAATTTCAAGGCCAGCTGCTTTTAACCTGTTCTATTGCTCTGTTTTACTTGCTATCTGGTGTCTCACTGCTAATCCATCATTCTACTGCTTTGTGTATAATCTCTTATTCTGTTGCTTGCTGAGGTAGTTTGCTCATTCCATGATCAAGATCCTGCTCTCCCTGTTTTGTGGGTTTTTTTAATGATGAGCTACCACTTTTATAAATGATCTGCTGGATTTCCAGACATTCAGCAGCCTACCTAGAGCTGTGGCTTCCAGGGTGCTGCTGGCCATCACATGGCCAGATATGCATGTGCTGTTGATCTGATACATCCGGGATGAATTAGGCTAATGCTCATTAGTGGTGTAAATATTTCTTAAATGAAGATCCTGGACAACTAGGTGCTCTTTTTGGGAAGTTCTAGCTGCCCCATCACAGTGTGGAAGTTGAAGAACAAGAGAAAAAGTGTTTCCCACTGTCTCATGGGACCACACTCTCTGCTTGACCCCTTGTGCTGGTTTGCCTTTGTGGAAGGTAAGCCAGGAGGCAGAATCCCTACACAAATACCTTTGAGAGATTTGAAGTCGGAGCTACAATTTAAATGGAAAATTACAACAAAGGCAATAGTACAGAAACACTGGCTTAAACTGATGAAGTCAGAATATGACCTGACACCCTGCTGGTCAGGGTGGCAGCAGCAGTCCGATTAAATGGTGGCTGCAGTCCTGCTGCAGTGATGGATGTGGTTCTGTCAAAGCAGTGATCCTGTGGAAAGGTCTCATCCTTCTCCGGAGATCCAGTGGTGCTGTCAAGAGCTCTTGTCCTCTGGGTATAGGGTGGTGGTGTCGTGGTGTCCCAAGCCTCAAATTATGTGCAGGTGGGACTGTTCAGAACATCCCCCGGGGCAGGGAATTTCACAATGGGATAATGTCATTCTGTGAGTCATTCTGGGGAGTTCCTGATGGTCCATTAGCAGAGATGGCCCCTCAGTGACAGCTGCTTCCCCAAGGGAGTTATCATGAGTCAGGGAGAAGACAAAGAAACACTCATCCACCCATTTTAACAGCTCATCAGAAGGTAATGTAGATGGTGGTAGATACTTTGGTTACACCTTACACTGTAACCTGAGACACCTCTACACTCCAATGTTTGGGTCTCCAAACCTTTGACTCCATGATGACCTGCAGATACCCTTGGAGCAGCCAGCCCAGACAGCAGCCTGGCTGACAGGGGACTCGTGGAGGTTAAACATGTGCTATGTCAGGGAGTGCAGGTCTGATTAATGCCAGAGTACAAGTTCTGAAGGATGAGGAAAATACATTCATTCCACTCTGTGTAAATCATACTTAATTTTTCATCAGTAGACAGAGACTATGGGGAGGGGAACTGGGAAACAGAGGTTAAGTGACTTACTCCAAGCTGAAGAGCATTGCAGGATAGAAATTTCCAAACCTGCAGACCAATCACTTGGTCACTGGGGTCTCAATTTAATTAGCTCGTGTGTTTTTATTTAAGAATGACAGTGCATTACATTTGCTTGTAATTCATGGACATCC
The DNA here is from genome assembly GCF_052056855.1 of Sturnus vulgaris. NCBI lineage: Eukaryota > Metazoa > Chordata > Aves > Passeriformes > Sturnidae > Sturnus > Sturnus vulgaris. The sequence continues at coordinate 5,012,075 of NC_142244.1, read as the reverse complement.
TCCCACTGTGTGCAGACAGAGATCAAAGAGATGGCTCCTGCTGTCAGCTGTGCTGCTAGAAAAGGTTTATTTTCTTGCCTTAAATTTGAGAACATCAACAGTATCTAAAACATTCTGCAAATTATTTCTTTTTTACTTGACAGCAGACTCCTTTCAAATAATTTTCTCCTTCTTTGGTGCAGGTTTCCACACTCTGAAGGTTCCATGCAGAGACCAAAGAAATAAATCAGATCCCAAGCATTCAGCCCCACTGCTCATTTTGCAGATCCATGTTTTGCAAGAGATCATTTTCATGGGCAAACAGCAGCCTGCTCACAAAAGTTAGCAAAATAAAAATAATTTCTGAAATCACTGGTGACCAAATCGCTGTATAAGCTGGGAGTGATAAAACCTGGCTTATAATAACAATGTGAATGTGCATGATGCCTTGTGTAGTATCTGGATGGGTTCTGCTGCCACAGTGTCAGATCTGGGGGGAATTGCTTCCCAGACTTGTTTGATCACCATTCCCTTCACTCCTGGCCTGAAAATACAGTTGGATTGGTTTTCCTGACTTAAGGGATTGTGGTGATATTCAGTAAAGGGAGGCTCAGAAAAAAAATCAGGTTCATGACTAAAAGAAACTCTCACTGAACTTACGTAGTACTTGGGCAATGGAAACTCCAGGAAGGAGACCAGATTGGTTGGTGGATGGGCTTTTTTTATGATGAGCACCCAATCTGATGGTTCTCTCCAACATTGCTCTCTTCAAGTTTCCCTTCTCTGTCCTCTCCTGCCTTCTGTGGCTCTTAGTAGATTTCCAGCAGTGATGGCACTGGGAGGCAGAGGGCAGGTCAACATCTGAGTGGCTTTGCAAGAAGGTAATATTTGCAGTGTTCCCAAAATATGTTCCCAAGAGGGGATCTGTGGAGGAAAACCCCCAACTGAAGGGGTAAGCTACATGGTTTGGATCTCACCACCGGATGAGAATAAGTAGGGAGGGAGGTGACAGCCTTGGGGCATCATGTCCTTGCTCTCAAGACATCCCAGCAGCCACTTGAAGTTCACTCAATGGGTGGGAGCCAGGCAGAAGGGCTCTCCTCAGGCCATCCCTTCTCCAAATGCCCTTGCTCTGCTATTGGCACATTTAGGGTGAGCAGAAATCAGATGCCATAGGTACATGTATCCCCAAATTCCTGTAATTATCCAAGGATGTTCCTCCACCCTGATGTCCTACAGAGCAATAGTGATGGATTTAGTGAGGGCACGGCTGGTCTGTGAAACAGCACAGTGCACATCCTCCCATACCCTGGGGAAAGTGAGTGAGCTCTGCTCTTTCTCATTAAGGGACATGATTTTTCCTCCTGTTACCTCACACTTACCGTGTGTTAAGGGCATGGATGTGGGCAGTATGATGCCCTGCAGTTTCACACCCTTTCCTCTGTGACTTGCTCCTGTGTCCACCCAATTTTGTATTTATAGTACCCAACAGAGGCTGGTTAAACCACTGCTGTGTCCATACATGTGCACACACACACAAAAAGGTTTATAGGTTTGGCAGAAAAGATCCAGCACTGTACACTGCACAACCTCTAAGAATGGTATATAAACTGTCCTGGATATATCACAGAGAAATGAAAAGTATTTCAAAATACAAGTGCTGTGCAAACTGATGCCTCAGATAAGAAGCATGGCATTAGTGGGTGGTTTTTTTTGCTGGTGAGGTGTCTTTATCCTGATATGAGTCCCAGATATTAGCACAAAGAATTACAAGGGGGAAAAAGATGATGCTTATCCTGTGTATCAGCAGTGTCTAACCCTGCCAAGCATAAATATTCATGTAATCTCTTCACAGTTACCTGGTAAGCACAAAAAAGCACACATAGAAAATGTAATTACAGGGGCTTCATAAATTCATCTTAAATTATCACCTATAGCCAGGCACATATCATTAGATACTAGATTCTCTTTTAGATCAGAATGTCATGTTCCTCATTTCTAATTTGAAATAACTATCTCCTTATTGCAAAGCAATGAAATCTAAATGGAGTCACGAAAATCCTACTTCACAACTCAGTTAAAGAGACGTGATTACAGATCTGGAAGTACATGCAGATATTCCCAGGGAAGGGATGATGGCAGAAGCCTACAGGAAGCAGTCAATGCTTTCCAGGGGTCATTTGTAGGGGAACACATAGGAACAGAATTTTCATTGTTATGCACTTCAGAGTATGTGGTGCAGAGAGGAGGCAAGAGACCAGATTCCTATTTTGTAAGTGCTTTGGAGGTTTCCATAAGGAGTCAGTTTCCATTGCTGAGTTTTAAATATTGTCTAAGCTCACCGGGAACAATATACATTTTCACTGCTTTTCCCTTTGAATCCTCCTCTCTTGTGAGGAGGTACATGCTCTTGGCTTGCCCAGCCACTGCCTTTGCTTCCATGTTGGAGGAGGTGGGATGAGTTGAGATGAGCTGGAGATGTCATTTTACATGCTTATCCCAACAAAAGCCAAAAGAGATGTAGAGAGATATCCTAGAAGTTCTCTGAACACAATAGGCAGGAAAGCAGGTGCTGCATGAACCTGGGTCATTTCAAGAAAGTCAATCTGTCATTTGGACCATGCAAATGTCCTCAGGAAAGGGCCCCTTTTGCCCAGCAGGACATTGTTGGGATGGTGACAAATGCAGCATCCCTGGGGTGGCTCAGTGTCCTCAGCACAGCTGATGATGAGCCAAAGAATCAGTGAGCCCTAATGCATGCACACACCAATCTTCTCCAGAAACAATCAGGTGTTCTTACCAGGCTGAATGGCTCTGGGAAAAGAAGATCTCCTTCTCCAAACCCCAAAGAGAAGGTGTTAAAGTCACAGGCAGTGGCTGTAAGGGGATGGGAGGGATCAGGAGCTCACATGACAGCAGAAGCAAAAATATATCCTGCTGCATGTGCCCAGAAGCACAAATAATTATTCCTACAGGGAACACATACTGTGGCAGAATCTATGGTGAAATAAATTCAGAAACACGGGGATGTATTTGCAAACACTCTTAGTCCAGAAAAACTGAAATCAGGGACAGACACTGATCCTCAGCTCCTGGTAATTATCAAGGGAGTGCTGAGTGATGGCTCTGCTCCAACTGCCTGCCCATTTTCTGCCCTTGGTTTTGTTGCTCCATCCCAAACTGGTTGCTCCTAAAGGGAGAAGGCAGTCAGAAAACAGGATTTATCTCTAAGACATTTGTTATTCTGTCATAAATCATTCTTAGAGCTCCTGGCAGTGCCTGCAGGGGCTCCAAGAGCTGGAGAGGAACTTTGGACAAGGGCTTGAAGGCACAGGGCAAGGAGGAGTGGCTTCCCATTGGCAGAGGACAGGATTAGATGGGATATTGGGACAAAATTCTTGCCTGTGAGGTTGGTGAGGCCCTGGCACAGGTTGCCCAGAACAGCTGTGGCTGCCCCATGCCTGGAAGTGTTCGTGGCCAGGTAGGATGGGGGGCTTGGAGCAACCTGGTCTAGTGGAAGGTGTCCCTGCTCATAGCAGGGTGTGGAATGAGATGATCTTTAAGGTCCCTTCCAAACCAAACTATTCTGGGAATCTATGATTCTGTGATCTATGTTTTGGGTGACAATTAGGAGTGAGAACTTACTTTTCTGCTTTGAAGAGGTGGCCTTTTATTTTTTAAGTTTCCACTTCCTGAAATCTGAACATGCAAGCACACACAAAAATGCACCAGAAAAAAAAATCTTCCCCTCAAAAAAGATTGAGTTCAAGAGATACACCCAATTTAATTTGAAATGCAACTTTTAAGAGTCCTTGATGTACATTTTTTTGCGTGAAACAAGTGCTTGCTCCATGAAAAATGATGCAAAATAAAAGATCAAAATGTTCCTTTCTATGAAGGTGCAGACACACAGACCCTGGATATTGTCTGAATGTGCCTGCTTAGTTTTAACTAGTGATGTGCTGAAGTCAGGACTCTGAAAGTAGTTTTCATATCAGTGAAAACTACACTTCTTTTGGTTATGAAAATAAAGGTTTTGACTAAGACTTTATGATTACTCAATTTATGATGCTGGGACCAAATTATAAATGCAGTCTGTGTATCAGAAATCTCCTTGATATTTCAATTATATTTGATATATATGTTTTCTATTCCTAACTGACTTTGGTTTTGGGCTGAATTCTTCCATTTTTATTCACACTTTAGTAGTTGGAGTCCTTATTGCACACTTCAGATCTGATCCCTTTCTTTCAAACTAATGCAGGTTTCCCTGAGAAAAAAAAAGAAGACTAAACTCATTATAAGAGCAGCAGTTCTTTTTCCATAGCTCTCCATCTGGTACGTGATCTGTGATCATACCTCCATGTCATTATGCTTGTAATGTTTATTGGAAAAAAATCAATCTTTAACTTTAAGGCTTTACACAGGAAATATTAAAGTAAATTAGGACCCTATACATCCATTTTCAAATTTCCTTTCAACCTCAGAGTACCTACTTTTCATGAAAATAATCAAGTGGGGTTTTTTTCTCCAAGCCCTTCCATTTTTTGTATAATTGACAAAGTTTCCTGGAAATACAATTTGCCCAGCCACTTTCCTTATTATCTCCAGCCCATAACAGCAGCTAAGCAGTTGTTGACATTCCCTTTTACTACTGGTACTAAGACTTCATGAAGCTTATGCAGAATTTATATACGAACGTCAACTCATTTTTGAAATATGTAATAGGAAAAGATCAGCCAATTTCTGGCCACCTACATTTCAGAAGGTATTGGCTGGTATAAAGTAGTGTGTGTATATATATACACACACAATCATTTTAAGAAACATCACATTTTCTGGGCCAGAATCCAAGGGTGTGTAAAGTAGTTTAGTCAGTTGTAACTGGATGGAGAGCTAGATGGAAAACACCATTCTCAGAGAGTTTGGGTGCATGTGAATTTCTTTCCAAAACCGATGCAATTGGGGGGTCATTAATTTTACTTTTGTTTTGGTGAATGAAGTTTTGCTGCTCTGGATACTCTCAGAGATCAGTGTGAAGCCATCACACATCCAGTGAAGACACTCCAGCCTCCATCCATTCCTTCTGGCACCAAGGCTGAACACACTCCACTCATGCTGCTTCTGGGTTGGGACAGAAATACTGTGACAAACTAAATTTTTAAAAATGTAATATTTGCAGTGACAGCTTTGATTCTGAGGACAGACAGCCTCATGGGATGAAGCCACTGAGACAGACCAGGCAAGGAAAGGAGAAAATGCAAAGGATCCTCCAGTCTCTGGTTCTCCCTGCAGGTCTGACCCTGTGCTGCTCAAGTCTGTGCAACATTTGCCACTCGGAGCTAGAGAAACAGGGAGAAATTTATGCAATGCTGACTTTGTCCCTTTGGTTTTGCACTTTTAAGAGGGGAAAGAGGTTACTTTGCAAATCCAGTCGGGCAGATAGATCTGTTTGTTACAGAGCTGTCTCCAGGTGGAAGGTGCTAGTGAGGGGTGAGATAATCTTGTTCTTCACTGTTGATATTTGATCCCTGTGATATAATTAGAGCTGACGTGTCCTTGAGGCTTCTCATGGAATCAACTCATCTTCATTATCCCGAGAAAAAGCTGTGTTTAAAACACAGCTAAGCCGTACAAGGCTGTCTTTAATGATGCCAATGGGAAGTTGCATAATGTTAAAGTTTAAAAGTAATCAGATCTCTGTTTTAAAAACTGTGGGACCACATCCATCAGCTGAAGACCCAGCTCCTTTTCACAACACAGCAGACACATAATAAACAGATGGAAACAAAACCACATGCTGCCATGAAATGATTGGTTCTATCATTTATTTCCAAGCCAATGGGCTGTTGTAGGCAGGACTTTATTTCTCTAATTCTTTCTATTCTTTTGCTTTGTGCTGATGGTTCATGGCTCTGTAAGTCATTATAATTTCTGTCCCTTCCCTGGGAAGGAGCCATTTCAGGATTCTTTTCTTCTTCTTTTCTTCTTTTTTTTTTTTCAGCATGTAAGATTGGTTGTGTGGCTACAAAAGAGGGAAGGGAAGGGAAGGGAAGGGAAGGGAAGGGAAGGGAAGGGAAGGGAAGGGAAGGGAAGGGAAGGGAAGGGAAGGGAAGGGAAGGGAAGGGAAGGGAAGGGAAGGGAAGGGAAGGGAAGGGAAGGGAAGGGAAGGGAAGGGAAGGGAAGGGAAGGGAAAAAGGAATGAAAAAAGAAAAAATCTGAAAAGTAAAAGAGTGATTATGTTAGTGCACAGCAGAAAATTGACCTGCCTAAAACCAAATGGCTGAACTGCCAACAGAACCGGAATTTGCAGCTTGACTCGAGCCCAGTCAAGGATGTTCAGATGCAGCTTAGAATTTTCCCAGTGCTCCAGGCTAGTGAGAGAAAAACTGTAGGCATAGGCAATTACAGAGGCAGCTGACAGGTGCAAAGAAGCCTGATCCAAACTTTTCCAAGGCTCTGCAATATCTGGATGACAAGTTTGCAGGTGACAAGTGGCATGTCTTTTATCACATCCTATTTCTGCAGGTGGGAATCATTTGTGTGTTCCATTAGTCAAATGCATCCAGAGCTGTAACCTTGCAGGCACAGTGCTCCCAGGAACAGAGTCCATATCCTGAACAACTGGAAATAACTGAGGGGGGAGGGAAAATACTTCATGAAAGTATTACATCGAGAGCCACCACAGGCTATGTAGAACCCAATTGAAAGAGGAAAAGAAAGAAAAAAGCCAACAACATTTTCCTTTGCAGCATGACCTACTAATTTAATATCTTTTTTTCCTCTAGACATGGGCAGATGTATCCTCACTTAGCCTTTTGGGATCATAGATTCATAGAACACTTTGGGTTGGAAGATACTTTTAAAACCATCTAGACCAAACTCCATGGAAATAAGCAAGGCCATCTTTCACTAGACCAGGCTACTCAGAGCTTTGTCCAACCTGGCCTTGGATCTTTCCAGAGATGGAGCATCTACCACCTCCCTGGGCAATCTCTGCCAGTGTTTCGCCATTCTCATTGTAAGAAATTCTTCTGTGCAAAGGGCTCCCTGCAGACCAAGCCTTTAGACAGTGGGGTACATGGAGCTGGAGCAGACCCAGCAGATCTGACCCTCAGATGATCTCAACCAACCATAATTTCACCCTGTGGTTCATGTATCAAGCTCCTAACAGTACAGTTTTGATGATTACAGTTCTCTTGTGGGGGGAAAAGAGAAAATCCTGTGAGACAGGTAAGTTTTTCTTCTCATGGGGCAATATTTGCATGGATCTGGTGCCCATTTAAGCTTAATCAGCCTTTTGCCTAATGTCTTGAATTCCTTCTCCACATACAGCCTGCTGCTTTGTTTTGATTTCATTAGGCTCCCAGCAAAAGTGCAAGGGACCAAAGGATGGAGTGGTTTAATGCCACAGCTTCCATGGAAACTTCTCATGAGCTCACCCAGTCACCTGCATAAATTCCAGCTGTACTTACAACTTCATCTAGAGAAGATACAGAAGAGAGAAAATACCACTTCTCTCTTCCACCTCAAAAAGAGAATGGTCAGTCCTGAGCATCAGGAAAAAAGAGAGATCTACTTCAGATCACCAGGAGATGGTGTCTGCAGGGAACCAGAGTGCAGAGAGAAGGATTGTCTTGGCAGTGAAATAAAATTCTAAAGAGGTAAATCACCTTCTGCCATTTCTTTTGAAACAGAGTATAAGAAAATATAATCCCCATTTCTGATCTGCACACCAGCAGAGGAGTGATGGGCTGCAGCTCTTTCAGCACAGGCCAAAGCCAACAGGCTCTTAGGAACCTCTCTGATCCTTGCCAGGTCAGACACAATGACAGATCCTGGTCATTGTGCACAGCCTGGCTGAGAGCACAGGAGGAATCAGAGCAACTGTGGCACATCTCACCCCCAGCCTGCTTTTGGCAGAGAGGCACAGGGAGAGTCTGGCCAGAGGAGGAGAAGCAAAAGGGAGTTACACCACTCCAGCTGTTTGCAGACCAGGTGTAGGCTCATCCCTCACATTCCCAGCACTATGTTCCCCATCAGAAAAATCTTTAAAGACTGCAGGGTCTCAGAAGATCTACAGCAGGATAAGAAAGATTAAATATATATACTGTAGGTAGGTGGGAAGCAGGTGGGAGGGAAAGTAAAAAGTGGCAAAGTGAAGAGGAAGCAGTATCCCATTAGAGCCAGTGTTAAAGTGAGGTGAAGATTTTTGCATTTCAGGAGCTGCAGCTCCTGTGTGTTGTACTGTCCTGCTTTTTATGGGAGCCTGCAAGCAAACAAGATAAACCCTTACAGTTTGCTTGCACTTTTAAGAGGATAAACTCATGAGTCAATAATACATGTGGGACTTTTCAGGGTGTTGCCTGGTTATTAGTCTAACAAGGCCAAAATTGAAGTCCTGGGTCCCAAGTGACATAGAAATCCCAGCTGTCCTCAGGTTTGTTCAAAACAAATCGTGGTGCATACTGCAAAGTGGAAAGTTTCACATATAGCCTTGTAGGCACATCTCTGTGAGGTTCTGCTGACCTTGTCTGAGTGGGAAAAATATGGGAACAAAAAGGTAAAGGAATGAGGAATCCCTCCCCAAATCTAAAGTCCGCAGTAATATTTGGGATAATATCACCAATTGCAGATGAGGCTAAACCTCTGAACGTGGGATTTTTCTGGCATTGCTCCCCAGGATAGCTAGAATCAACTTTGCTGGAGTTGGCAAAAAATCATAGAACCGTAGAATCATAGAATCATGGAGTCATTTATGTTGAAGAAGACCTCTAAGATCATCAAATCCAACTATTAACCCTGCCAAGGACACCACACAAACACACAAACACGTCCTCAAGTGCCACATCTACACAGCTTTTGAACACTTCCAGGGATACAGGGACTCCACTCTGTCCTGGGCAGCCTGTGCCAGAGCTTGGCAGTATTTGGTATGTGCTTTGGCTTGGACTCTTACAGCCTGGTGAAAATACCTCTTGATGGGGAGCTAGAGGGGATGACACTGCCTGCTGTCACTTGCCTGCTCTCTCCCATGTCTGACATACCAAGATGAAGCTTTACACACTTGAACTGTCTGTGCTGTTTTGCACACTTCCTAAGACTGTGTCCTGGCTCAGTGCCACAGCTTGGCTTCCCCATCTTGCAACACCTGGCTCAGAGCCAGCCATTTGGATATCAGTGGGATATCCAAATGATAGGGATATCATACATCCCTTGTATGTGACCAAAGACACTGAAACATGTAGGTCTGAAGAAGAGTTGGTGTGGAACCTCCTTGGGCAGTTTTCAGAGTCCTTCCATTAAATGTGTCCTTCTACTGCAGCACCACTGCACTGTCAGAGACAAGAACTGTAGGAGACCTGAGTTTATGGAGTATTTCCTGTCTGAATCAGCCATTGTTTGGGCTGAGGAGTGAATGAAAGCATCAAGGAATGTGATTTCTGGGGGAGTTGTAAATCCAGTAAAGTCTGCATCACTTAATGTTGCTTCATCATCCCACTCTGCAGGAGCTGGGCTCAGCCAGCAGATCAGATGAGTGGAGAGAACCATGTCATCATCTCCCTCTGCCTCACACTTTCCTGAAGGTACAGAAGGAAACACAAACTCCCTAAAAATTAATTTTCCTCTTCCAGGATAGCCTTCATTACCCGTTTATTTTTTCCTAAAAAAGTTGTGATATCTGGTGTCTGGTCAGACCCTCTTATCCAGATGACAGGTGGCTTTATGAGGTTCTCAGTTTTGTTTCCTCCCAAATTTCAGAGGAGCTTATGAATGAAGGGAGCAAGGGCTGCCAGGAGCCACAGGAACCAGAAGACAGAGAAAACCACTTCCAATTTAATCTTGTTCTGCTTTTCTCTGTTCTCCTTAGCAGACTAAGTTGGACATCTCTTCCAGAGATTTCAGCTTCTTCTGTCTATGTGGGTCAGTTCAAGACCAGAACTCAAAGCTGCCCCAGAAGTTTGGACCATGTGCTGCTACTAAATTAGTGAGGAAGGAGACGGCTTCTTGGCATCACATTTAAAAGGACCTGTTTCTTTGTTCTCTATTGGAGATGCTAAATCACAGATCCCATCACTTTGCTGAATCAAGGAATGTGCAAGTAGTTCCTTTATGTAGCCCTGGGAGTTTATTTTCAGATTCATCCTATGTGGTTTTCAGCCAGCCTAGCTGAAACAACGTTTCAAGGATTTTGCCATGGTGCAGAAAAATGCCAGATTCCCAAGGTGGCAATAACCTAACAACAAAGTGATCACAAACTTCAGTTCCCTGTGAGAGGAGGAAGAAAAAGGGCTTAAGCTGCCATCAAGGCATGCAAGTGGATTTTCCTTCTCCCAGACAGTGCAATTTCTTTTGGGGAAGGGAGTGTCATGTGTGGCATGTGTGGTCACAGCTGGGAGATGCTTGTGGTTACTTCAGGCACATCAGTTGACAGAGATGCACCATCAGATCCCATGGCTTCATCCAAACTGCAAAAGAGGAGAGGACTTAGGACAGGCAGATTCCCAGAATTCCCAGGTCCCTGTGGGAATTCCCTGGTATTTTTTATACTAGGGTTTTGTCCTATGCATAACCAAAGTCCTGCTTCTTTTGCCACGCTGACAGCAGTCAAAATGATGTGGTGGTTCTGGGTAGAAGGAGCTGAAAACATCACTATTGCAAGGGAAAAGGAATTTCCAGAGGCTACATATTGTAGCCTTTTATTGAAAATATGCATTAAAAGTATATTAAATTTGTACATTTATTTTATTTAGAAAAATGTTGAGAAAAATGTTAAGAATTATGTCTAGCTAGTCTGAGGACTGAAAGAAGTCCTGTTCATGGGACAAAAGGAGCACTGCATGAGAAATTCAATGTCTGTGGCCAAATTTGCAGAATTTGCTTCTATTTTGTGATGCCTTAATTTTAGAAGCTACTCAGCTTTAGACAAACCATAGGGACATGATGGGTGGGTTGAGCTCAGGATTTAACTGGGGCTCTATTGGAATCCCTTTTTGGACAAACCTCAAAAAGTTGAGACATCCAAAATGCCACATTTCTCTTGAAAATACTTGTGTAGGCACTGAGGACACAAAAACAAGCCTGGATTTCAAAGCTGAGTTCCAATTTAGAGTTGTAAATTTTGATTCATTTACTGAAGGAAGGGTGAGGGGGAGGACTCTTATTCCCAAAAGGCTGTTAGAGTTCTGACTTGGCTTGTTTTTATTATCTGGGGCTGAGGAGAGGTGACAGTGCAAGGGTAGCCCTGCTTAGATCTCTATTTGGTACCTACATGTCCCTAACACCAGCAATGCCCACCATCCCTTTCTCAATTAATTCTGGCCATTCATTGCTCTAAGGTTTTAAGCCTGCTGGGGGGGACCCAAGGAAGAAAATTTCCAGCTTGGATTTGCAACAACCCCTTTGCTTCCCTGCCCCTTCCCCACATGGCAGCAAGCTGAAAGTGGACAGGGATACAATCCTTCATTTTACCTGCCTGTGGTACAGTGAAAACCAAGCAGCATAGTGCTGTGTCCTGGTGCCTCTCAGGAGGGATCCCAGACGTGGGAGCAGCTGCTGCTGTACACGAGGCTTGAGGGCTCAGCATCATCCTCCCAGTTTTCATTTCCTTAGCCCTCCCTCCCCATGGCAGAGTTTGAAGCACAGAAGTGTTCTGTGAGGAATGTGTTTTGGGATGAAGATGAATACCTTGTAGCCTGACAGCATAAACACTAAGAGCATGTTTGGCTTCTTCCAGTGCCAGCTCTGTAGATGGATTCAGAAAACCCCTTCACCACCCGTGGAGGCTCTTGGGGTCCCTCTGATGAGTTGAAGCTGTTCTGACCCAAAGCAGATGGAGTCAGTTATTTACACCACATTCTGCTTGGATGCACTCTTGACCCACTGCTCACTGGTCTCACTAGACATAAGCAGTGCTGCTGGCTGATTGTTTTGGAATGACACAGAGAACATTAGTGGAGAAGAGCCAGGCAGAGGCCCTTGGAGGAAGAGCAACCAATGGGGATCCAGTGATGGGAGAAGCCTTGCTGGCCCTGTGCCCAGTGGCTGTGCCTTGAGCTCAGGTGGCAGGAAGAAAAACCTCTTTTGGCTGAGCTGTTTGGTGGGTAGTGGTGGGGTGAGCAGGGGGTGCCACCCTTGTTGGAATGTCACTAGGCTGGGCACTGAGGCTGGTGGGGAAGCCAGGGGAAAAGGAGGGGAGCTCTGAGATGTGTTGGTGTGTGAAAATCCATGGAGATCCTTTTCAGGACCTCTCAGTGTGTCCAGCCTCTGCCTGGGGCTCCAAGGAGCAATGCAAAACGTGCTGCATCATTTCTGCTCCAGCTCTGCAGCAATCACTTGATTATGTCCATTTGGGTAACCCATTTTTCCCTTACCTTCACCTCTCCTGCCCTGCAGTCCTTGAGTCAGTCAAAGTTTGGAGTCTCTTGAAACATTCCCAGTGTTGAAAGAAGTGCCATGAAACCAAAAATCATCTCCTCAGCTGTGTCACTCAGAGCAAACATGATTACACCTATGAGACAGCTGAGCACAGCAAGCAGCTGCTGTCCTGGATGCTGAAGGAGGAGAAGTGAAGGAATTTCAGAGATAGAATATGGGGAAGGGTGTTAAAGACTTGCAAGGACTTCATCACTTGATGCATATGATTCTTTGATACAAAGCAAATATACATTTATTTGCTCCCACTCCATTTTAACCCTTTCCCCCATTGTTTCTTCCTCCACTGAAACTAAGCCTCAAGCTCAGAAGAGGCAGAAAAAAAATTAAGTAAAAGGAGTTATATTTTTCTGGCTGCTAGCAAAACCTCTTTTCAAACTTTTCATTTTTTTTCTTTTTTTCCCTCTTCACACTGACATACCTTTGACATTTCAGGAGTGGAACTGTATTTCACTTCTTGAGGCACTGGCAGACAATGTGAGAGCTTTTCATTCTGAGGTGCTTTTCAGGCTGTGATCTGCATTGCCTCAAGCCAGAGCCAGGTTGCAGCCACGGGTCTGGCTGACATTTTACAGGGAAAGGGGCATGAGCCACCAGCTTACAGAAGTGTTTGAAGACCTAAGTGTTACATATTGAGATACCCCAAGTTTACCATTCCCCAGAGCATGTTTGCTTGGCTGAAATGCTTACCTGGGCTAATTATTGCAAACTTTGCAACACTGGACAGGGTGACTCAGGAACTTCATCAAGGAGTTTCACCAGCTGTCCGTGGGTCCATGAAGTGAGCAGTTAACCCATGGATCTCCTCAAGAGATGATGTGGTAGACACAAAACATGACTGTGGGCATGAGATGAGTCCTTGGAAGACAGATCCACTGGAGATTTCTAACTGAACACACTTCAGGCATTTTCCTATGCAGAAAAAGGTTGAATCAAGGGTAGAATCAAATGTATTTATGCTGTTTACATTCCCATTGAAGATACTGGGTTATATGGTCACTTGCTGCAAGTCAGGGTGTCCATTCTGCCTCTCCTGGAATTAAGTTGTGAAGCTATTTAACATGAGGAACTAAGGACAACTGAGAACTTTACATAATTGAATTATATATGTTTTCCTTTGGAATGTACCTGAAGTACAAAAGCATCCCAGTATCCCAGTGGAGACTGATGCTGCTTTGGTGCCACAAGGATAAGCCAAAGTGAACAAGAATTAGAGGAGAAACAGAGGCCATAAACCTACTGAGAAAGCAAGTGGCAGAACCAGTAATTGAATCCAGCTTTCTTGGACTGATTTATTCACTCCTTGCAGACAATGAATTGCTGATAGAGAATGAGACCAACAACCCTGATCCAGTGAGAAGTCCTTGGCTGGCCTCAGTAGGATTTGAAGTACATCTAAAGGAGAAATAAAACCTATGGGCTGCCTCACCCCAGGGCTTCAGTGGATCTGCAGGTACTACAGGGATCATTACAATGGAGTTTCGGAACATTTTGTCAGTGCATTTTGATCACAAGTATTAATCTGATATGAAGAGGTTTGGTGAAATGCTAGGCTGACTTTCTTTTCTAGAGAGAAAAATAAAAAGTCAAGGGATAATGACTTTAAACTGCCAGAGGGCAGGGTTAGATGGGCTATTGGGAAGAAATTCTCCCCTGTGAGGGTGGTGAGGCCCTGGCACAGGTTGCCCGGAGAAGCTGTGGTTGCCCCATCCCTGGAAGGCCAAGTCAGACAGGGCTTGGAGCAACCTGGTCTAGTGGAAGGTGTCCCTGCCCTTGGCAGAGGTTTGGAAAGAGATGGTTTGGAAGGTACATTCCAACCAAAACCATTCTTTTATTTTATGATAAAGACCCACTAGGGTTTCCTGATGTCTACATCTAACTTCAGAAGAGATGAATCCAGAATTTTCTTTCTCAAACAGCATCTTTTACAGTAATGATCAAAGAACATAAAAACCCAGCAGGTATGTCACACATGAGCAGTGCATTGTTGATTTTAAATACCCAATAAAATGCATTAGCAATAATGATTGCAATGCAGAGACACATCAATTGGTTTAGATATTTTTTAATTGCACGTTGGGTGTGTGAACAGTGCTTCCACAATTTATTTTTGTGCAGAAGCAATAGTGGTTGTTTTTTTCACTCAGTACCTAACTCCATACTATTTCTTTCTCTCCAGAGAGCAAACAGAGCACAAATGGGCCTGGCTCTGTCTAATAGTGTTGTGTCAGGAAGTGACCAATTTTCTTCAAATTTCTCCTATCTAAGTGGCCAACTGGAGAAAGAGATAGATAGATAGAGATAGAGAGAGATAGAGATAGAGATAGAGATAGAGATAGAGATAGAGATAGAGATAGAGATAGAGATAGAGATAGAGATAGAGATAGAGATAGAGATAATCTCCCTTTTTCTCAGAGGTCACTTAAAGAGCATGTAATCAGGGTCTTGAGCCCAGATCAAGGACATGAAAAGTGCCCCAATAAAAAGAATTCTAGACAAAAGCAGGTCAGAAGGTAAAGAAGAGTAGAACTACTGCTGATGGGAAAGACGTTTCCAGTAGAGTTTCCCTGGATATGTACATTGCACCTCAGCTGCAGGATTACTTTTCTTAACAGCAATGGTGGAGCTAAAGGGAAGGAGAGCAGTGAAGTCAAATGTGATGCTGCCTTAGGAGTTAAACACACCACAAACACAGCACAGTCTGTTGCCACAGGATTTAGATCATTTTGGCATCTGGGGAAAGGCTGAGGGCAATCAAAAAATGAGCCAGAGACCAAAGCACCAGTAGAGAAAATATCTGCTGATGTAAAGGCGTGGCTGCCTAGGCAAGAGATTCTGTGAGTTATTGCAGGAAAGCAGCAAAAGCTGTGAGCCATGATGTGCAGGTGCAGTGTTAAAAGGAGAAGGTTGCAGGCCTGGTCTGCTCTCATAAATCAGAGAAGGGAGGGACATGGGGATTAGATCTGTGACCGCACAGTGCAAAAATGGAGTGAAATCTTTCTGTTCATTACTGATCAACATGTAGATAAAATAGAGCAATATACAAATGCAGAGTTTGAGAGCATCTGAAAGGAGAGAGAAAACGTGGTTTTTCTCATCAAGCCTGGCAGACATAGACTGGACTTGGTGCAACTCCTTCGAAGCTGGGATTGAAAATACTAACACCTTAAAATGCATTGAGAGTCTGTGATGGAAAGGATTGCATCAATAGTTATGTGACTTATTCTAGTTGGATGCTGAGATCTGAGTTTTTTCCAGATCCTCTTCACAGCAGTGAGTCTGTTATATTTGGGTGTGTGCAGACACACACAGGGCTAACAAATTACACAGCCCATCACAGTCCCTGGAAACAAGGAGCTGTTCAAGAAGACTGTCCAAGAAATTTGGATCTATAACACTGGATCAGTCCACGGTCCCTGTTCCCTCTTTCTGCAAACAGTCAATAGAGAACATCTAGAGCAGCAATTATAAGCAGGGGAACACTGAAATAATTAGCCCACTATGCAGTCTTGCAGCATTTCTCATTTGCCAGTCTGTTGTCTTTAACATTCATTATCACACTGGCCCAGAAAGAGCTGAATTCATCACCCAAGCTCCCATCATCTCCAAGGAACTATTGTTACAGATTTCTCACAATCTTTCTTAGAGATGTTGGTGCAAAGACACAACAACAGGAGGGGAAAAATACAACCTTGATGGAGTTCTTGCTTTGGATCTGTGATAATGATGAAACAAACAACACAGCCTTAAGTCCTTCTGTTTTCACTCTATCCCTGCTTAGGTCAGAGTAATTTGCAGCACCTCAAGGGCACCCTAGCATAGCCAGAGGCTAATATTCAAAATACTTATTTCTGCAGAGCTGAATAGAGCTCTCATTGAAGCCAACAACGTCCTGGGGGATGAACAAGAGTTAAATCACAAAACTCAGGCTTACAAGGCCATAATTCCTGTTCTGTGGAATTGTACTGAAGAACTATTTCACTTCAGAGTTTGGTGGTTCATGGTAACTGATAACCCACAAAAATCTTTTGGCTCAGGTATTCAAGGAGTTTGAGAACCATGATGTTGAAGAGCTGCAGCTCCCAGCACTCACAAGGACATGGACAAACACCACAGAAAAAGCACCAGGCTTTTCAGCTTGGGACCTGCACTGGTCCTGCCAGATTTGGTAGCACAGTGATGAGAGTGATGGGTGCAACTGAGAGCACGGTGAGGGGCCCATTACCAGGGAGAAAAGGAATGAATGGCAAGAAATGTTTATAGAGGGAGAAGGTTAGAAGGCAACAGCAGCTCTGAAAGCTGGAAATCCCTGCAAGAGATGGCATGAAAATGTTGGTGTTGGTGCACTGTGTTTCTTCAGAGAGATAAAGTGTAAAAATCAGGAATTGCTTTTCCCTGTATTTCATAGTAGATTGAGCTTAGCAAATGAATGTTTCTCTCTCCCCCAACAGTCAGTCCAGACAGACCAGCCAACCAAAAAACATGTCCACATGGTTTTGAGAGCATTTGAGAGCATCATTACAAAAATGCTGTTTGTAACCTGACTTTCACTTACCCCTGGCAGCTGTACCAGGGTTTCATCATCAGGGAAACCATTTTGCCAGTGGCACCTTGAGCCTCTCCCTCAAATGCTCGAAGCTGTCACTTGCTGTGATGAAATGATGGTGGTTGTGCTGATAGATCCACCCAGCAGCTCTCCTCCTAGCAGAGCAGATCTCTGCATCCTTGCCCATGGACACACTCTGTGGAAGCTGGTGGGGTCACACGAGGGGACTGGTGACAGGCAGGCAGGTGTTTTGTGGTGGCAGCCCAAAGCTTTGCAGCACCTTGGACTCTACAGAAGTGCAAGGGTCTTTTAGCCTCCCACACCCAGAGTGATGTGGACTGTCGTGTTTGATGGACCTCTTTCATGCTCTCATCTCCCACACAACCTCTTCCCTCTCTCTCCCCCTGTCTCTGTTTTGGCTGTGCTATTTGCTTGGCTTGCTCAGCCTGTCAAACCTTCTTTTGCCCAACACTCCCCCACACAACATTCATCAAGCCTCATCCTGCTTTTTTTCCAAATCTCACTATCCAAAGGAAAAGCTCCAGCTCTAATAACTACACATCATTTTCTGTCTGTTAGACAACTGCTGCTGGTATTGTCTTGCACTGTGAAGCACTCCTGTTTCTTACTCATCTGCTCTGTTCTCTGTGTTGTATATACTACGAATTACATTTATGGTGCCACACATACATTGATGATGCCAATCACTGATTTGCTAAATTATTTTGGCTGAGTTGGTTGCTCAAAAATGTGTAGATGTTGGGCCATAGGCCAGTGCATTCAGAAATGACAGCTGAGTTGATGTGCCTCACTTTTGGGGGCATATGGTGCCTGATTTCCAGAGGTGTTGAAGACAGCTGACAGGAGCTGGCTATGCTTCACATTACTAAACCATGCATCTTTTCCATAGCTCATTTCAGTACATATTTGGCATTGATCTCTTTGTGTTGTTTAGATCATGAAAAGTGGCATTTACAGACTTCTGCAGGGCTCAGTGCTCATTCAGTAGGTGACTTCTGCTGGGAGCTAAACCACAAAACAGTGTTGCCTGCACTCCAGCAATATCCCAGAGAGGTGAGAGGGTTCCCATCACACCCAGAGGTGTGAGAGGTGGATGTTGAACAACGTTTGGGCCACACCCTAGTTAATGACAAGGGACACTTCAGGAAACATGATCCAGTCCATCCTAAAGCGTATAAGGTCTATCAGAATCATCTCTAATTTCTCTCCCCAGCCGTTTTGCACCAGTGTTGCTTGCTTGAAACTGGATCAGCCTCTCACACTGATTCACTGAGCAAAATATCCATGCTGGTCCAGGGAGGGAGTGGAAAGTGGGAGACTACAGGCAGAGGTGGAAAATTTATATGTGTTTCATGTTAGAGTTAGCTTCACACAACTTAAAATGCCAGTGGAACTGTAGCACTAATCTCTTCCCTAAATCCCACTGTATTCCACATTTCCTCCAGGAGCCTATTTTTGCTATATCTGGGGATTTGGCACACAGGGTTTTCATCAAGATATAAGATTATTAAGCAGAGAAGACCAGGCAATTAATACAGAGCTAGATCCCATCTGCCTTAAATTTCAAGACTGTTCAGATGTGAAGGCTCTGGTCAGACATTCATTTAATAATAGCAATGGAACACTTTATTATGATTTATGTTACACTGACTTTCTTTCTTTGTTAATTTTATTTTAGGCACCTTGAGAAAGAAGAGTGTGAGATATTTGGCTTCCATATGTCTAAAAAATATAGCACAAATGGCCATAACTTGTTGACTAATGAAGTGAGATTAAAAAATAGACTATTTCTCATGTGCAGAATTGGGAGGACCCAGAAAAAGGTTCCAAAGAAATCAGGACTGTGTGAGAAATTAGTAGGTTTTCAGATGGAGCTGACCATTTTCTGAATTAATTTAAATAATATGATTAAGTATGATTAACACAGAACTGGACTTCTTAACTCAAGAGATCCCATTTCACCTTGTGCCTCATGATCTGGTCTCAGTGTTTCATTTGTGATTGCCTATACTCCACAAGCACTTCAGAGCAGGATATTAAGAAATTAATATCCTGTCAAAATAAAATAAGCTATCTGTTTTCAAAATAAGTCTTCATCCATGTTGCATTTTCTTGTGCTCTTTCTTCTTATTCCTCTTGAGACTGGGTCTTTTATGGCACAAGAAAATCAGATGGTTCCTTTAGGATTTTGTTTGCTATAGTTAATTCTCAATTGAGACAAATTGAGAGGCAGATCTGTTTACTCCAGAAACATTTGTGCATTACATGAAGATTTTTCAGAGGTTTATTTTGGCTCCTCCTTAAATTCAGTTTGAGCCAATGGTGGTGTGAATATGTCCAGTTGATTTCTTGTTCATTTGGTAATGAGATATTTTACATCTCAGACTCAGTGAGACCTACCTCTAATGAACCAGACACTGAATGAACCCTTCCTGATGGAGCTGATGGCATCACTGTCATTGTGTGCAGTTGTGTGCAAGCCCAAAGCAGCCTAAGCCCAGATAAACACTCAGCTGAACCCACATTATCTCTGTTTATCCCATCCAGCTCCAGAAACATTCTCACTAGCTGTCAGATCAATGCAGCAATAAAAAAAGAGCACTGAACTATGCTAGCTGGTGGGAGGAATAGCCATATGTCCCAACTGTGTGCTGAAGACATTAAAGCTCATTGTCTGGCACCTCAGACTACATCAAACTCATTGTCTGACATGGTTCCTACCTCATCCATCAGCCTGGATTCCCCAGATCTGACCCTGAAGTCTTGCAGAACTTTGGCTAAGACTCAGCTGAGCTCAAAGCTTGGTTTATTCTTTCCTGTCCTTGTTTTTTCTCCAAAATAACTTGAAAATCAACCCTCAGTCTGGCTGAAATGTTTCTGCTCCTCTTAGGACTCATATTTGTCTCACAGGATGATCTGAATGCTTGGTTTGTTTAATGTCTGGATTTGCTTCCTATTTTTGTCCTGATTACAAAGATTTGATTTCTTACACCTCAATAATGGGTTCCAGATCCTTGAAAGTACTCCTTAATTTGTTCCTGTAAGCAAACATCCCCAGATAATGTCTTATTGTGAAGTAAATTGCCTGTAGAAGAATCTTAGGAGAAGGTTTTAATTTTCAAGGATTTAGGGGTTTGTTTTCCCCTGCAGCACTTTTAATGTTTATGAAGGTCTATAAAGTGGCCCTGAATTTGCCAGGACAGACCCATCTCAGCATGTGTTTCCTTGTGTACTGGTGCCATAACCTGGGGATGAGCAGAGGATATGTTTAAAAAAGACTGAGGAGGCAAATTGGATCATTGACTAGAGGAAGGGAAATCTCTGTGTTTTCCATGATGACATAGTGTGTCCAGCAAGGAAAGTGCAAGATAACATCTGGATCACATGCAGCATTCATTAATTCTCATTTAGACATGTTCATCTCATCTTCTCCCTCACTCCTTCCAACTCAAAACTTTCAGGAGGGTTCAGAACATCCCAATAGCACATATGTGCAATGGAAAAACAGCATAGAGAGAGCTGGAACACATCAGCAGATCCTTGTTCTTGTTAGAAATTGCTGAAATCAAAGCATTTTAGAATACTGGAATGGTTTGGGTTGGAAGGGGACCTTAGTGAACATCCAGTTCCATCCCCCTGCCATGGGCAGGAGCACCTTCCACTAGACCAGGTTGCTCCAAGCCCCATCCTACCTGGCCTTGAACACTTCCAGGGATGGGGCAGCCACAACTGTGAGCAATCTTTTAATCTAATCCATTAGATTACAGCATGTAATGGAGAAAGGAAGCAAGCAAGCCAGGCCTTCAAAACTAACTTCATTTTCTCCCATCTGAACTGTTTTTCACCTATTAATTTCCTCAGAGACTTTGGCAATGCCCTTTCCAACTAGACCACGACCATGATGCAGGACCCAGTGTCATTAGGAGCACACACTTGTCTTTCACCAAAACATGTCAGGAAGCCCAAGTGACTTCACACCCCTTTGAAGTCCCTGCCCCTAAAATTGTGATTCCCAACGCAGACACCAGCTGCAGTGAGACACAAACTCCTCCTGACTCTGCAAAACCTTCATCTTTTCCCATCCTGGGACTTTGTTACCTTCTTCCTCCTTTTCACAATGACTGCCAGTGCTCAAATCACTGTGCTTATTATGGGCTGCCCAGAAGTTCCATTTCAGCATGACCTAAAGGCACATCATGGCTCGACATGAGCACTGCAATCATTTTCCAGTGCCTGCTCCAACACTGAGCTGCGAGAAGGGAGAGTGTGTCTGTCCTGAAAACTCCCTTTCTGCATGATAATATTTCCTCTTTCCATCCAACCATGATCCAGGCTGCCTTTTGTTATCTTGAAGCATTTTCATGCCAGCACAATTAGTTAATGAGCATGTTGAGTCTCAAGCAAAACACGGTTTTGACCCTGAAGATTTAGCATGTATCCTTTCAGGGGAAACAAAAACAAAGGAATGAAAAATCTGTGCAAACAGCCTCCCTGGCAGATGTCGAGAAGGAGCAAAAAAGTGTTTTCCAGGGACTGGACTGCACAGTCTCAGAGCAAAAAGAAAATAAATAGGTAAATGCATTGGCACTCATTTATTTCAGGGTAAAATATAATTTTGCACTCTGTGTAGACTCAATCTCCTTTCCAAACACCCAGATTAGCTGCTGGGCCAATGACAATGATTTCTCGTGAGGGAGAGGTTGACTTAAAAAGATTCCAATCTTCAAGATGTAACAACAGAATTGCTCTTCAGTTGCTCAGAAGACAAGAAAAAGTGCTGAGACAGATTTCTCTTGTCTTCAAAGGAGAGACAAGAAAACATCCCTTTAGCACTCAGAGCAAAGGGTTGTTAAGCACCTACAATTTTGAACTGCTTATAGAAGAATCTTCCTAATTTTATTTCCTTTTTCATCTCAAGGCTGAGTGAAGGGGTTTCACCAATACCTTTCAGGTCTCTAGCTGAGTCATTCATTCTGCAAGCTCCAGAGGATGATTTCATGGTACCAGAGAAGAACCAGAGGAAAAAAAGCACCCCAGAAACTGCTTATTCTTCATCTGACTTGTCAACCAAAATGCCCTAGTGTATCTGGAACTCTTGAAAAAGTAATACAAATCTATGAGAAAAAAAAGCTTGCCTGGTCTAGAATCTGCAATAATTTACCCTCAAAAAGTGGTTACAAGACCATTAAAAACTTTCTGCCACAGCTATGTGTGCTGACAAACCTGGGTAAGGGGAATATTTTTGGTCTCACTGGGATACAATGTTGGTTTCTGCTGGAACAAGACCTGATCTGACCTGAGTCTTAATCCCCAGGACTTTCAGGCCAGATAACACAGCATCTGCCTACAAAACATCTTTCCTTTTCCTTGAACTGCCTGAACAAATCCAAATACTAGCCCCGTGGATGGACTCATGTAAAGGATGGGTTTTTCCCAAGTGAATCTCCATCCTTTAGGTTCTTCAAAATTGGACTGGTCAAGTCCCTGAGAAACCAGGTCTAAATAGACCTGGTCAGAGGAGAAGCTAGGACTGGATGACCTCCAACAGTTCCAGCACAGACTCTGATTCTATGATTCTACAGAAATACAAAGCTGAAAATGGGATTTAAAGCATTTCTGAGTGCTGCCTGCAGACTGCTGGCAGCAGAAACTCTGAAACTGCTGAAACTCAGCAGAGGAAAGATGCATTTCTACAACCTCTGATTGGGAGCTGCTTCCCTTCATATCAGGGAGTCATCACTGCCTCCCTGGTTTCTGACGTCCTGGAATTCAAATTTCAAGTTTATTGTGCTGCCTCATAAGACAACAACTCTTGAAAAATAAAATCCCTCTGTTTGTTTATGGGGATAAGCATTGCTTTTCACATTATTTCAACAAACAGGAACTGACAAATTCTTTGAGAGGCTCTTAACAGGAACAAAATCTGTTTTGAGGAGGCTCTCTGGCATGGCCAGGAGTTGTGGCACAGAGGAGTCTCTGTTTCCTAGAGGATTTTCATGCTGGACCTCATAACCTCACACCCTGAACAGCCAAGGTGGCAGTATCTCCATCACCCCCAGCTTAGGTGCCAATCTGAAAAATGTTTCCAGATTTGGGGATTGGCACCATCAGTGCTCTGTGTCAGCTTTGAGAGGAGCAGAGATGAAGGTAGCCCTTGTCAAAGCTGGGTTAACAATTGCCTTACTACTCCCAGGACTCCAACTTGGGTGGAGGGGCCGGCACCTCTGGGAATGAACCCATTAACTGGGCAAGAAGAGATGTTTTTGGCAGGACAATCTCTGTATTCATCAGCTGCTTCTCCACATAATGATGATAATACCTCACAGCTTACCTCACATGGACGATCTGCTGAGATCTTTAATGCTGAAGGAGTGATTAGATGCCAACATAAGGCATATGAGCATATTCAGATAGATCCTTCCCAACATGGGTGGAGACAGTAAATATTTCACCTACTATCTCTTACATATAAACATTTGAGGCTAGCTCATGAGCTGTGCCTGCACTTTCCCAGGCACTTGATCCATTTTAGGAAAGTATTTAATTTACAGACATTTCCTGCTGCAGCAGGATTTACACTCAATGAGGAACAACTCTGCCCCAAGTGAAAATCTCAGAAAGTATTCTCACTGAAGATAGGGGTGTTCATCAAGGGGTCAGAGGTGGAAGGATTTGGCCAGGTGTCTGGCAGAACGTGAGATGTTGCTTCATTGCTGGTGTGGTGATGAGGAGCGTGTCTTGTTACAGAGGGAACCCTTTTGCCATGTCACCAGAGGGACAGAGGTGTCTCAGAGGATTGGATGATGTTCTGGATCTGCTCCATGCACATAAAACTGTGATTTATTCTTCAGTTGTCTGCTGGATTCCTTATTGTACTTTCTTTATAAGGTTCAGGGATGGTGTCCTTGAACCAAAGAGTAGAAGGGATGATGTGCTCTAGGGGCATGCATGTGAACCCTGCCACTTGATCATGTCTTCAGGTTTTAGTTGCTTGAGCTGCATCACCTGAGAGCCATTCGTGCCTGCAGTTGCTTTTTCATTGTTTTCTGCCGCATATAAAAGGATTAAGAGTTGCAATTTTGATGCTAATTGAAACCTTCATGTGATCAGGCACAAAAAAAAGGCACATTGGCATCTTCCATTTGGTCACCTTCTCTGAGCTGCAGTGCCATGTTAAGATATCTGAATTTTCCATCCTTGTCATGAGGAGGTTTTATTTCACAGTCCACATCATTCCACCGACCTCATACTGCTGAAATTCGTTGAGTGAATTAAGATGTGAAATATGACAATCTCTCAGACCCCAAACTCTGGTTTCTGGAGGTCCCTGGTGGTCACATCTCCAGATTTGATGTGTCTCTTCACGTTACCTTCACAAAAGCAGGGGAAACTGCCCAAATGCAAACACTTTAAACCAGACAAGATAAAGTCCCCTCAAGGAGAGCACTGAGCTAAAAAGAGGCTGGATTGTGGGTCTGATCCAACTCCCATGCAGCACATGGAAAGGTTCCCACTGATGTAATCAAAGCTGGATCAGGCCCAAAATGATAGGTGATTAATCATAACTATTCATTTGTTAGCACCAGCAATGGATTTGAAAATTTACAGGATATAAATACAAAACAGATCCTGCCCCAAAGAGTTCAGCAGCTGAGCTCTCTGTTTTTACAAGGAGTGGCACTCTGGGAAGCCCACATCAGGTATTCATTTAGCATGATTTTAATCTATCATTCCACACTTACATGTTGCTGGGACAGGGAAGGCATTTAATGGATGAAGGGTTAGCACTGCTGAGTCTTCTGGAGGAAGCTTAATGTGCAGAAGGGAGGTGGATTAGGTGGGAGGACCTGGAACAGCAGAAGATATGGGAAAATTTCCTCTCCCAGGTCCCAAGGCCAAGTCTCAGAGGCAGGGAGGGTGGTGGGAGAGAAGCCCATACAAGCTGGACTCAAATGTGGAAGAACAATTATAAGAGGAGAGTGGAAGCTGTAAGAAAGGAGGAGTTCATTTAAGGATGATGGCTGTAGAAGAGTAAATAAGTAGTTGAAGATGGTTCTCAGCAAAACTAGGAAAGCACACACATGTTCATGCACATGCAGTGACAGACACAGCCCTCAATCATTTTCTTGAGTACTTCAAGTCTACTCAGCTCTCTGGCTAACTCATCTTCTCTGCCCAAGACAGCAGCAATACCCCCCAGCAATATCATAACTGTAATGATTAAAGTTAATGAAGGTGCAGATAGAGACCACAGGGAATGCTGGGTCACACGATGCCTTCAGTGCTTGACCTAGATCCAGCACGATGAGATCCAGATCTGAGCCTCTGGGAATGGAGACAACACTCAGTCTCCCTGAGGTGAAGAGGCTTGGCTGCCATCAGAACCAGATCTGGAGCTGCTGGTAATCAGCATGACTCTGCTGATTTACACTGAACCATCATCTGTTTCCATCAGTTGGAGGCTCCTTGGGGGCCTTTCTTTGTGGGTTAGCAGATCATCTGTCCTTTCATACCCAGAGGACCAGCAGCTGAACTGCAAACCTACTACAAGGGTTTGCCTCACTAAATAGGAAAACAATCCATGTGTCCCTCGTTAAAAGCAATTAGTGATTTAGGGTCTCAGCTTTACTGCAGTCTGTGATAAAGCCCCTGTTGCCCACAGTGAGTTCTTAATTAGGGCTTCAGATCCACACCTGGGCAATATCAGAGGAATGGCTGGATCTCTCAAAAACAAAACAAAATAAAACAAAAAAAACCCAAAACAAAACATTCCCCTTTTGCTTACTTCACAAATCTGCAGTTCCAGGCACTCAGGAGGAACAGCAGCCAATGCCCACATGCTCTCAAGACTGACTCCTCTTTCATACACTCACTAAACTATGTAACATTTATACAATCCAGAAGGCTCCATCTCATAACTCCAGGCAATTCTGAAAGAAAAGGAGATAGCATCAGTATCATAAACCCAACCTCACATCATCTGCTTTCATGCTTTAGCTACCCTAATATTTATAGATCACATATCCCAACCACTTCAGTTCAGCTTGTGACTGGTTTTCAAGTCTGCAGGCTCCAGGAAAAGACATAATGGGCTGTTCAACTGGAATTAAGGAAAATAAAACCCCTCTAGCTTCACTCACATGTATCCATTTTACTACCCTGGTCATTCTATATTTGTAAAATCTTCTGAGGTTTATCTGAACTATTTTCACATGGAAGTTTTCTCAAAGTTTTACCTTTAATTCTTAAAAAATGTCCTCAAAATGCACACTGGAAATGTCAAAGTGGCACCTAATGTTGTTTGAGGACTGTTAAAGCAGTTTTATGTGATGTATCAGGGAAGAAATTACCATAGTAATACAGAGCCCTGTAGTAATTTAAAAAACAAACTGAAGAACCTCTTCAAGTGAATTTGGCATTTTTAAACCCCTGCATTTCAGGAAGCAGCCATGAACACACACTGTGCACCTCTCCAAGGTCAATTCTGTCTCCTCTGGAGCTCGCAGCAGTGAGTGAGGATGTTTTGTTTGTCCAGGATGCAGGAGCGTGGAAGGACCCAGAGGTTATCCTGACAGCTGCAGGTTGCTCCCTAATGTTCCAAGCCAGGACATCTGCTGCTGCAGCAGACTCACACCCCAGGTGCCTTTGGAAGGCAGAGCAACACCTAAAGAGGTCATGAGAGAGCATGGTTCACTGAGCCCAACATGCTCCTACCAAGCAAGATCTCTAGATTAGATATAAGGAATAAATGTTTTACTCTGAGAGTGGTAAAATACTGTCACAGGTTGCCCAGAGAAGCTGTGGCTGCCCCATCTCTGGGAGTGTCAAAGGCCAGGTTGGATGGGGCTTGGAGCAACCTGGTCTAGTGGAAGGTGTCCCTGCTCATGGCAGGGGGTGGAACAAGATGACTTTTAAAGGTCTCTTCCAGCCCAAACCATCCTATGTTTCTGTGATATTAAAATCAACTGCTCATACCAACAACCATCTCACTTCTGACACTGAAAAGCAGCTCCTGAGATCTGGAGCAGACAGGACTCTGCACAGCCAGGCAGATTCCTCATTGTCTACAGGAGACTTTGTTGGCAAGGAATTTGGTTCAATGCTAAGTGCCTTACCCAAACAAAAACATGAAAATTCAATTTATCTTGATTAACCTGTTGGAACAGAGGTGCAATTTCTTTGGAGAACCTTTTACAAAGAAATTGAAGCTTGCCATTTAACATTAAACAAAACTCAGGCAGAGAGTCAAGGTTTCAGGAGCAGGCCTTTCTTTTTATATATATT
Organism: Sturnus vulgaris; assembly: GCF_052056855.1. Taxonomy (NCBI): domain Eukaryota; kingdom Metazoa; phylum Chordata; class Aves; order Passeriformes; family Sturnidae; genus Sturnus; species Sturnus vulgaris. The sequence continues at coordinate 4,984,810 of NC_142244.1, read as the reverse complement.
CAGCTTTGTCCTGTACCTTTTATTTTGTGACAGTTAACTTGGGCAGGATTTGGAGCACTTCTGCAGAGCTTTAAACTCTTCCTATTTTTTAAAAACCAGAGATAAAATAAGCTTAGAGTTTTGAGGAATAACTAATTCTCAGCGGTCTCGAGTCTGAACACCATGTTTCCTGAGGGAAATATTTAAGCAGGGACAGCTTGTGCTCTACTGCAAAATATCTGGTCTGGTCAGTCTGAGCAAAAGTTGTGCTGGATTTCTTAACAATTTCGGTGTGAAGCTAAATCTCTCCTCTCCTCTCCACAAAATTTCATTAAAAAGCCAATTTTATAGGTGGGAAAACTGAGGCTTAGAAATTGAACAGCAAGATCCATGAGAGCATCCCAGTTACAGATGAACTACTCTCCCAGATGGATGGGAGAGAGGGGTTAGTAATGGGTCATTCTCAAACCTGAGAGAAGTTTTCTTCTATGTTCTATTCACACCTTGTAGAGGAGGATTTCCAGCACACTGATCAGGGTGTAAACCCCTTGCCTGCAATGAACAGCTTCTCAGCTCACACGTGGGCGGTTGCTGCCTGTTAGCACACACAGTTCTGAAAAAAACTGCTGAAAAGGAAACTACCTAGTCATTTCTGGTTCCATTTATTGCATAATTTGCAATAGAATTATAGAGAAAAAAAAATCTCATTCCTGGTATTTAGTTCTCATTCAACCTCTCTTCATTTCCTCTGTGTTTCCTTTTTCTTCAGAGTCCAGAGAAACAAATATAGGAATTTTTAATGCTAAATGCCAAGACTAATTTGTATTGCAAGGATAGTCTTTCGTTTGGAGAGACACCAGTCCATAGCTGAGCAAGCTCTTCAATGCAGGGGCTTCCCTCAGTTTCATGTCTTATATTGTAGCAGCAGCCCAACCAGTATTCAAGCAATATTTTCTTTAAGAAATAGTGGTAATGCATTAGGAATATCTCTGACCAGTGGCTCTTTTGCTCAATAAGAGCTGAAATGTGTGTGAATGCCAATCTGTGTGTGTGTATAAGTGCCAGAATGGATGTTGCTCATTCATCCAGAACACAGATCTATAAATATAGAATGATGTCTCACCTCTCTCATGAAGGTGAAAGTTGGTTCCTGTGCTCTGCTGCTGGAACAGAAGTGAAAAATAGCAAGTGCAGGATGTAAAACATAAGGTACTAAAGGCATTGTAAATGTGGTAGTTAAAGTATATGAGATATGAAAGGAAGGCTCCAACCTTGCCAAAGAATTTTGTCCTTTCATCACTGTGCAGATGAATGGCTTTTAAACCATTTGCATTGGTTTTAAATGTCTAGAATTCAGAGTTAATCTGAACAGAACCAAATTTCATAGTAGGCACCAGAGAAGGTTTGTTTTCCAATGGCTTTTCCAGGAACCTGTTGCTCTAGTCTGCACAGGATAAAGGGGAGAAAACTCTGGAAACAGTCCTGTGAGCCTCTTGGTCAGATGCCAGTGCGGGAAGCTCACAGAGATTGAGTTACATCAAAGAAAGGCAGAGACATGGCAACAGAATCACTGAAAAACAGAATCCTTCACATCTCTCTTTTGTATGAAACCTGAATAAATCTGGCAACTCCTCCTGTTGAGGATTTGCTCAACAACTCTGGAAGGATTCACACCCACCTGGCTGGGGGAGAGGAGGTAGGGCAGGATGCTAAGACCAAAGTCCAGCTCAGATGGTCTCACCCAGGTCCTGCAAAGGGAAGAGTGGCTAGAATAGTAGCTGTAGAGATTGGGCAGCGATACCTTGATTGAGATTTGGTGTTACAACAGCATCTTTACTTCTGTTCAACTCATCTTCTATCCCCCATGCTCCCTGAAAATTATTTATGACACCTTTTTACCCCTTCCAGAAGGCACACTGGACCAAACTTTACTGAGGAATTTGGATTTGTTGGCTGCAATGCAAAAGAGGAGAAATCTCATAAAAAAGCAACAGCCTGTCAGGAGAGTAAACCACCTTTGGCGACTTCACAGGAGAGTGAAATGCACTGCCTCAGTGAGCAGTAGGGATCCCATCACTGTCTGTGTGATAAAGGCATTTAAAACACATAGACTCTTCTGCAAAATTCATCTCAATATTCCTTAGAGAAAGTCAGATGGATCATACCTGCATTTATAGTGATGTATAAATTTATTACAGCTTTTGCCTAGAGAGTTTGAGGTTTTTTCTTTCTGATGATGGGAAAGTGTCATCTGGGGTCTTTTCTGGTATTTCCCTCCTGAAAAAGGAGGAGTGAGAATCTCATAGCAGAATACATTTTCATAGCCTTAATCTTCATCATGTTGGCTGAAGACTTCCAAGGGAGGGGAGCAAGCTGGGTCACAGGATCCAGATACTCCTACTATGGTTACCACAAAAACACTTTTGGCAACCCTTAATAGGTAATGAGGGAGAATACTTCAGTGGTCAGCTTTGGAACTAGATGATCTTTAAGGTGTCTTCCAATCCAAACCATTTTATGACATTCCTCCAAGAACCTGGGAAGGTCATTTGGCTGCCTCTCCAATGGTAAGCCATGTGCCCTGGGCCATGGTGAGAGAGAGGACGGCCCCACAGTTCATCTGAGAGGTAACAGGTGCCATCAAAATTCTGCAGCATCACACATCAAAGACTTTTCTCAACATGCATTTAGAATCCCTTGAATTGACATGTAGCAGGTTTAAAGGGGGATTACCTGGATGGTGACCACACAGAGGAGATGGACTCATAACAAAACCTCGCATTGGCCAGTCCCCAAAAAACTCTAGAGCATCCCCCTACTCTTGGTAATTCTGGAATAGGTCAGGAAAAAAGGACATTTACACCTGTGCTAATGTTGCCATAAACCCTTAAGTCCACAGGTGCAAATCACAAGGAACAAAAACAGTTGATCATACATGAATTTAGCAGCCCAAGGAGGTGATTTTCCTCATCTTAGTCTCTTTCCCAGAAGGTATCTCACCCGTTTGGCAGGCTGAGCAGGAATGAAAGAACAGACAGGGGAGTTAGGTCACAGATAGCTAGATTAGGAATAAATCACATTTTTAGAGCAACAGAGAGATCTCACAAGCTGTCTTGGTTTGAAAGACAGGTGTCTGCTAAGGAAGGTAAGAGCTTCCCTTGGAATGGAAAATGTAACCGCCTTCCCTCCAAATTATTATAATTTTGAAATTAAGGGGCTCTCAGGCAAAGCTATGAGAGTAGGAATTACAGTTCTTTCCTAGTGTGTGTAATAAAGCAAACAAACAAACAAACAACAGTAGCAGCATTAACACCAAACAGAACACGAGCCCAGTGACCCTTCTGGGCTCGGGCGCTTTCCCCTGGGTGCAGTTCCGCTCACAGCCAGCAGGGGCGCTGGTGGCTCCCGGCCAGGCAGGGCAGGGGCGATGATTCCTCCCCGCCTGCAGGGGGCGCTGTGGCGCGGGCTCAGAGCCCACAGGGCAATGGCGGCTGGGCCCAGATGGGAAGGGATGGAGGAGAGGCTTTGGTTCACAAAGCCCTGGGGCAGTTGACCCCGGTGCCCCAGCAATTCTCTTGGAAGCAGCAAGCTGAAACGTCGGGAATGAGCAAAAATCCCGGGGTGGTGGAAGAGATGTATCAGCAACTCCATAGCTGTAGCTGGAACTGCGAGAAGTCTCAGCAGGCAGGGGGTGCAGGGTTAGAGAGCGGCCAAAGCTCGGAGCAGGCCCAAGAAAGGACAGAGGCAGAGCAGTGGTGACCCTGCTCTGAGCAGGGTAGGGAAAGGTGAGCTCGGGATCCCGGGGGTTTCCCTTGAGGCACCCAAGCAGATGGTGAAAAAGTCCCAGGGCAATGAGGGTCTTACGGGCAGAGCTCCACTCACAGTAGAAGAAAGGCAACAGGAGACAGAACCCTGCACTGGTGACAAATTCCACCCACAGTGACTGCAGCCTCTCCACCCTCCCAATGCTGAGAGCACAGGAGAGCTGGGAGCTGCACCAACCCCTCTTCCCCATCCCAAATCTCATATCTCTGCCCTTCCAGAGAAACCCACAGGTAAAAAGAGAGAGCAGCCAGCTGCACCCTTCCCCTGAGCTGTGGCACCTTCTTTTGTCTTTCTTCAGTATCCAGTCTTTATTGTCTCCTAGCAACACATATGGGGAAAATTCCCTAAGAGGAAAAAACAAAAGGAGAACTCCTAAAATCCCAACACAAGCTTACAAGAAAGACAAACAACAAAGACTTCTGCATGATGGAATATTTCTTCATCTGCAACTTGTCTTCTGGTGTCTTACAGACCTGCCTTGCTACTATGGTCCAAGCACTACCAATCCTTTGATTGAAAGATGGTTCTTACGGACTCCACTACTCTCTCTCCCTAAAATCATGGATGTATAGGGTGTGACCCTGCTAGTTCACCAAGCAGAGCACTCTGTTCTTGTAACTAAACCTATTTGTCATATGAGCAATCTCTGTTTTCACAGCCCCTGGATGCCTGCTCCAGGACTTTGCTGATCCAATGCTTAGGAAACGTCTTCTAATTTCCAGACTTAATTTACTTCAGGCCAATTAAAACCTACTTGTTCTTGTGCCAACTTTTTTTTTATTCATTCCAATGTTTCTTTTTGCTTCTGGCTGTTTTAACTTTCATGTGCAACAGCACTCATTTCCTCTCTCAACTGCTTTTGTGCTGAGCTAAAAAAAAACAAGTTCTTCAGCTTCCCCTTGGATGACAAGCTCTCCATTTTCCTCCATGTCCTGGCACTTCCCTTTACCTGCTTGGTCTGAATGTCTCATTCACAGACATGACCCCCCAAGCCTGGAGGAGATAATCTTATCAAACCCTCTCACTTCCCTGAGCAGTACATACAAAAACCCACAAAATACTGCACCTGAAGGTGAGTATGAGGTATCACTCCTGTATTTCCACTTGTGCTTCTCTTGACCCAGGAGATTTCTTTCATCCATGCTGGGATCCTCTATGTGCCAGAAAATACAAAAGGCATCTCTTGGGCAGTGTTAGCTGTAGGTGGTGATTTGTAGCCTCAGAGTACAACTGGTAAATTGCAGCTATCCATCCCATGCCACAGCACATTTCCTTCCACAAATGTCTCCTGGGTTCAGGGCAGGAGGCAAAGGCACAGTGGAAGAATGCTTTGAAGTTCATTCTGTATTTTGAAAAGCCAGAAAAGAAAGAAACAAACTCCACAAGGTGACAGTTCTAATATGAGAGGACAACTAGATAGACCCTAAGTTATTGCCATTTAGTAATCTTCCCTCCTCTCCCCCTCTCTCCCTACCCTCCACTCCCTTCGTCTTCTCTTCCCTTCCTCTTCTTGTCCTTACTATTCCTTCCCTTCCCTTTTCCATGCTTTTCTTTTTTCTCACTTTTCTCCCTTGCAAGCCCATAAGCTCATAAAACTTTCACATTCCATAAAGAAGATGATGGATTTGGAAAGTAAAAGTCATGATTGGAATGAAGACACTAGAAGCACAAGTGAGTTATTTTTCACATAATTAGTAGCTTAATGACATCATGACATGACAAAGAGGTACTGCCACCAGCATTCAGAACTACACCTTGTTAGGCTGCTATTCACTCTGTTTCTTGATGGTAAACAAAAAACCAACCCCACTCTGTGCATATCTCATCTATGGGATGAATTTCGTCCATTTGGCTCTGTTGGACATGGTGGAAGCTTCCAGCAGCTTCTCACAGAAACCATCCCTGTGGTCCTTCCCTGCTACCAAATCCATACAGCCTGAATTTAAACTGCTTGGGTTTTCACAGGTGACAAGTGTCAGCACCACCTCCTCATGCATCACTGCAAGCATGGAAATCATCTTTTCTATTGCTGTAAATGCTCAAATAACAAATATTTTCTCTGGATTTCATCTTTCAAAATCATGATGAAATCAGTATTTTCATCTATTAAAAATTATGATAATATGTTATTAGATCCTGGCCAGAGAACACAGTCAGACAAATGCAATACTTAAGTGTTGCCAATTCCTATGATTTTATCTAGACCTTTATTACATGTTCTAAAACCCCAGACTTCAGATCAGGGGATTAGATGTGTATCTCAGGTTCCTCATCTTTGTTTTTCTTTTTAAGGAAGGGAAGGAAAGAAAGTCTGAAAAGTTTTTTTAAGTCTATTCTATTGATTTAAAAAACAAATGAAACACTGGTTGGCAAGGCAAAGGAATTAAAAAATTTAAATGAAAACTGGAAACTGGTAAAGAATACTATAAATATTAAAAGAAACAAAGGCCCATAGCTGAAAGAAAAGAGTAAGCTAGTTTTTTTAAAAAAACTCATTTACAGGGGCAGTGAATGCAGCTATGAAAAGAATAATAAAACTCCAATATGCAATAACCAGGGGAGTTTAAAAGCAAAAATTAAAATCTGCAAATTGTAGATACTTTTGGGTAGAGAATGGGAGAAAGGAAAGCTGGCACAATAAGTAAAACATCTTAATAAACCAAAATCAGAATGAATCCTAAATGTAATATTGGCTCATGGACAGACAGATGAATATAGAAAGACAGAACGAACTTAATAACATAATTCAGATGCAATCAGTGTCTTCAGAAAACATTTTTATTCCAGTTTTGGGAGAAATACATTTATATTACATGGTGATGATTAAATACTTTACATTAAAACAGAAAAAACCATGTGAAAGAATAGCTAATGATAACAGATACATAGATATTAGGTATCTGTATAACTGGAAGCCCAGACTTACAGAAGAACTACCTAAGCAGCAGTATGTGCTGCTTAGTTTGAGGAGTAACTTGCATCCTGGGAACAGAAAGAGCTCTTCTGGGACAGAGAAACAAAATAACCTCAGTAAATTTGGGTATCGGCCTAACTCTAGTCATGGAAAAAATTGATGGAATCAATGACATCATTGAAAAAATAACACTGATCCACACAGAAAACAAATCACATCAAGCCAATCTCATCTAAGTTTTGATAGGCAAAAATGACAGTATGGATGTAGCATATTTACACAGGAATACTCTAAATTATATCAGAACATGAAATTGGAACCACCAGATAATCAACATAATGTAAATCTGAAGGGATAAAAGTGTCAGATATGTCTGAAATGAGGGTTTAAATGCCTATGCACATCTTCAAATGCTTATGCACATCTTCATCGTAATATATTTCATTGCTGTACTCCAGATGGATTTGTCTGTAGACTTACAAAATACAAGGTTTTTGTCAAAGGCTAAGAAGAAGCATGAAAATTGTAATGGATGTAGCAGATGACTCTGGGACTGGCAAGAGCAATAAAAACCAAGAGATTGCTAACAGGAGGCAAATCACTGTGGTTGATATGCAAGCATGAACAAACTACTGGTACTTTCACATGACAAATGTAAGACTGCATGCTTAAAAATGATACATAGGGTCATGATTTACAGGGTTGGGGTAGGGCACACAATCTCTGACTTCTCTGGAAATCAGCAATTCCAACAGGGATGTGCAGGTCCTGGAAGGTTAATGATTGAACCTGAGCAGTCCTGTGAACCTCAAGTTACAAATAGGGGAAGTAGACACATAAAGTGGTGGGAGTCAAAGCTGAGGCTGCAGATTTGGCAAGGGTTAATAGGGGGGGGAAAGGAATTACTGTAGAAATGGGAAAATGCAGTCACTGCATCAAGGACAATTCACAGCAGCTTTATTTTGTGCACAGATGAGAATTAGAGTCAATCTTGTGGTTCTGGCCCAGGAAAAAAGCTCACCACCTTAGAAATAGCTCCTGGAAGCCAGAAACGGGAGTGCTTAAGTTTCACACGAGCCAGCTCCAAATGCCTGAAGTGTCTGAAAAGGCCTGGTCCCCAGAAAGTTTGGGGTGATCCTAGGGGAGGACTGGGCTCCTCACTGCCCAGTCCATAGCACCCTGTCCCAAACAGCTGGTGATGGGGTGGCTTCCTTCAGCAGACAGCTGAGGTCACTCCAGTAACTCTCAGGGAGGATTATTTCTCTGCCACCCCTACCACATGCTCACAGATTTATACCTGATTTTCTTGCAGTCCTGATGTCAGTATAGAGGCTTGTTCTTTCCCCCAGACTTTTCCTGGAAGGAATACAAATTTCAGGTAGTAAACCACCCCCTGTCCCACGGGACCTGCTTTCTAGGGAGAGCATCTGCCTGGACTCACTGTGGTGGCTCCAGAGGAACCCTCTGAGGCTCTTGTTTCACCTTGAAGTTGTGGTGTCCTCTTCCCCTTTGAAGGCCCAGGTCTTGACTAGCATCTGACACCTTTGGAAGGTTAAAAAAATAAATACTTGAAAGGATCTGAGCAGAGTAGAAAATTTGAGCCAGGTCTGGTTTCAATTACTCAGTCTGTGGAAGAGTGAAGTCAGGGTAGGGCTGGAGAGTGGGAAAATCAGGGAGTGCTGGAAAGAGAATGTTGAACCCTTGGGTGCTTTATGGGCTGGGGATATCCATCCTATGCTGGAGACCAGCCTGGGTGCTCTGAGACAGCACAGTGAGGACCAGGGGAGAACAGCCAGAGGACAGAATAGGCAAAAGAGGTAAAAAGAAAAGAGTCATGGTTGAAAATAGAATTATAGAACAATTTAGGCTGGAATAGCTTGGATTAGGTCCCTCCAAACAGGTGCTCAGTATCTATTGATTGTTTTTCATTTCTACTAGTCTCAATCACTGTTCCTGTGCATTTCTGTGCATGTCTTAAACCAGCCCTTCAGGAGATGCCTGTGTAGCAACATGCCACCAGGGGTAGAGCAAGAGTGGGAAGGAGCAGAGGAAAGAGCTGGACGTGAACAGAAGCCTCTGAAAACATCAGCAAGTGCCACAAGGTGGGGGAGGAAAGTGTAGGCAAGAGGCCAAGTCTTTCAAGCCAATGGCTTTCAAGTGCTATTCCTTTCTCCTACCTTTCACTTGACTATCCTGATATAAGTCCTGTGGGAAGGATTTGTCTTTGGTCCAGTGATACCACTCTTCACACTCATTTATGCCCCAGCTGAAAGTGTAATCGACCTCCTTCGTGATAAAAATTAGGTAGAGGGATTTGTAAAATACATGGCACTGGGGATTTGAAACTGCAGAATACCTGCCTCTCAGCTTGGCAGCCCTTCTGCACCTCTGTTCTCCATCTGCATGGAAAATAAAGGCTCCAGGGATAATAAAAGCTCTACTCACACACTAAAGCGGTACAGCTTACTGGAGTGAAGGGGCTCACAGGAAGAAGTGGCGAAATTCTCATTGCCTTTAGAGAGGCCAGGACTTTGTCTAACACTTTTCACTGAGGTTTTGTGTATGGTTCCCTCTGGTTTCCAAGTGGGACATAGATCTTTTGAGGTGAAAGAGCTTGTCAGTGATCCTGCAGCAAAAAGAAGAGAAGGAATGAAATTCAGTACAGGGAGTGTGATGGAGCTTGCTCAAATTCCTCTGAGGCAAGGAAAAGGTTTTATCCTGTTCCTGGGCATATGGCAACATAGCAGAGCCCTTTCTGCTTGCTATATCACACGGCTAATAAAACTCCTGTGCTCCACACTCAGCAGATGGTTTTGTGGCTGATGAATGAACCAGAATGGGATCCTATTCTCTTTCCCGCAGCTTTCCTGGCTGTGCAGTGCTAGAAGGAGCAAAGGTCACCTGTGAGTTGCTGTATATGTCGATAATGTAGCAGAGCAGGGCTGTTAAACCTTGACAGCTTGAACGAGGGATCATCGAGGAGGTGGGGAAGAGAAGAGAGATGAGTGAGATTTCAAATGCTGTGTTGAGAGACACTGCAGAATCTTTCATCAGAAAGGAGAAGGTATTTTAAAAGCTGTCTCTGCTGAGTGAGCTTTTACAGGACTGCAGTGACATAGCAGACTCCGAGGCAGACCTTCCCCAACTGGTCTTCTCCCTGCACCAAAAAATATTTCCAGATTGAACATGGACTCCTCATGCAGAAAATTGCATCTCCATAATGAGTGATCCACTTTTCTCATTTTCTTTGTAGTGGCCATGTGGCACCAAAAGAGATCTTCCACTGATAGGCTGAAATTCCTGGAGTCTTACTGGCTTTGCCAACCACTTTTACTCCCTATAGTTTGGTCACAAACCATAATCAGCCTCATAAAAGTGTCTGGAAAACTTTACATGGAGTTATATATGGGGCAGAAGAAAGATTTTTATGGCAGCTTGAACCAGGACTGTGTGTGCATAAATACATTAGAAATTGTTGTCTCTCAGGGCATAAATCTGCTATCTCTCCATTTGCTGTACAGGAGAGAGGTCAGGACTATGTAATGTCTGAAGGAACAAAGACTTTCTCCATAATAAAAGATGAACATGAAAACACAAAGGGTGTAAACAGTTTAATGATGATTTCTGAGTCTACAGTGTGAGGGTTGAGCAGTACCAGCTCACACAGTGTTGGCTTCATGGGGTATTCTTCATTACTTTACTCTTCACCTGTAATGTCTGTGTGGGGCAGGAAATTATAAGGACTCAAAAAAGCCCTGCAGAAAACCTGTGGAAAAGGAGAAGGAAGAATTCTCCACGTTGCTGAAGCCCTCCCTGCTGCTTCCCTCTTCATTACTCCTCTGTAGACTCCAATAAATAGCAAACAGCTGCTGGGGCTCATTCCTTGCTCATATAACAGTAAGAAGTGTCCAAATGGAGCTTAAAAAAAAAAATCTTCTAATAACAGCATACCTCCCCTAAACTGCTTCCAGCACAGTCATTCCACAAAAATCATCCCATAAACACTTTTGAAGATCCCAGTAAAGCATGAACAGCCTCCACTGGTATTATTAGAGGACTCCTTCGAGTAAACTGAGAGCAGGCAGCCACTGCTGGTGCCAGCATCTCGCTTGCTCCATTCTCTCTTTTTCTCCTACTCCCTCAGGGTTTTTCATGGCCTCAGTTAGTAAAATGTGTCCTGTGATGCTGAGACTATCTTTGCGTTAATCTGGTGATCTGCTCTGCCTGTGGAACATCCCAGCCTCCCTGCCAAGCTGGGACAGCCATTGCAAGCCCCCAGCCCTGGCTCTGCAGGATAATTCTTCCCTACATTTCAGCAGGCATCACTCTGCTGGGCCAGGGCATCTGTGGGTGCAAAAGAAGACCCAAGGGATGGATGCAGGTAACTGCTACCCTCCCTCTTCCATTGGTGCTTATAAAGACAGCCCTATGGAGTCCACCCAGTGTCTGACCCCTGTAAATAAGAGACTGAGCTGCCATGGGCAGCCATGAGCATAGGAGAGATACTACTGGGATGGGTGCCTGGGCACGAAATTAAAAAAACAAATGTCTTCAAAAAAGAGAAGGAAGACCAACTTTAAAACTCAGCAGCTGCCTTGAAACAGCTGAGCAGGGAGGACAGGGGCAAGGCAGCTTCCCTAAACTGGGAAGCATTGGTTTGAGAGAGGCTGCAGGGCAGTAGGGAGGGAAGACTGCAACCTGGTGTTGGAAATCATCCCCATCACCAAGAACCTGGGCCTGGCTCACATTCACTCATAGCAACTGCAGATGGACATGATGGAACACATTCCTTGAAACTGCTGCCCTGACAAAAGGAGCTGTTGCATGAGCTGCAGAACCTGTGCTTGGAAGCTGGTGTTATTGTATGTCTCATAAATCTTAAGCTCTGGCTGAAAGTTTCCCCATCATCAGTATATTTTTATATACTTTTTAAATGGGGATTATCTGCTGCTTAGAGACACGGCAACTTTGCTGCTAGAAATGGTGGATTCTCTCCCTTCCATTTTGCAGAATTTTCAAATTTCCTGTCCCTGAGTCCTTCTTTGCTCTGCCAGAGCTGGACAAAATGACCAGGGATTTCAAAGCTCTGCAGAGGGACACAAGTATACTCACACATAATATGATCAATAAACATAGTTTCCTTTGGAAATGCTGACCACACACATTGCTGCTGCACTCCATTTTCCTTCTTTTGCAGCACATTTCTGAAAATATCAGTTTCTAATAAAGTCTGTCTTTATCTAATCTGGTTAAAATAGTCTGTGTGGAAGCTAAATTATTCTTATAACACCGTAAGCTTCATTATAAGAAATAAAACTATAAAATAAGGGCTTTTTTTATACTGGCATTTCCCAGGTCTTCATTTTACAGCTGTAAAGTTCTGTGGATGGAGTGTTATTTGTAACAAACACTGATGAGAATAAGAATGCAGGAATGACCTTTCTGGGACAGATCAAAGGGGTCACGTGTCGTGGTAACTCACTTCTGACATTGGCCCATGTTGAGGAAAAGGGTATTAGAAATCAGGGACTCTTCCCCCAACTTTCCTTCACACTTTCTCAGCTTGAGGTTGTATCCAGACCCATGGAGCAGCTCTCCATGTGGTCTTCTGCACCCTTTGCACAGGCACAGTGAAAACCTGGGCTTCACTTGAAATCCCAAACTCAAAAGCAGTTGGTTCAAAATGCAATAAATCACTGAAATTAGACAGCTAGTGTTGAGATAAAAAACTATCCAAGTCAGAGACTTATAAGGTTTTACCTCTTGCTCTGCTTTCAGGTTTCAAAAGGCTGTTTTCCTTCATCCTACAACACACACGTACTCTCAGAGTTTTATTGGAAAAGACTTGGAGTAAATCTCTTTATTATTAAGGAGAGAGTGGGATTCAGGGCTTTGAAGAGGGGAGATTTAATACAGTTCCCTCTATCTCTGGGACACACCTGCAGTTGTAGCATGAGATAGAGCAGTTTTGTCTCCCATTTCTTCCTGACAAATAGCAAATTGCTCCAAGAGGTGTTCACAGCTCAGCAGGACAGGCATTAGCCCAGGCAAAGGTCAGCAATGCCATCCTGACCCAACATGGGTGTGACGTCCAGGAGCCTGCCTTTGACTAGGACCAGCACAAGTATTTTCATGGGAACAGGCAAGAAAACATGGAATAACCTGCCCATAATGTCTTTATAAACACTAGTTTATTTCTAGCTTGTAATATCCAAATATTAGTGAGAGAAAAAAAATATTATTTTTAGCCACACATCTGGGGATCAGCTATGACTATTAAATGCTTCCAGAAAAAAAGTGGGCCAGGCTGCAAAGCCAGCCCTCAAAAATGAGGAAATGCCATCTCTGTCCAGTTTCTCTCTCCTGGAACATCAACAGCAGGAGGTTTCAGGCATCAAGGGAGTGCTGGCCCAGCAAACCACCGTGGTCTTTTCTCAGAAACCTTTTCACAGCCTTCTGCTTTCCTTCATACTTCAGAAGAACTCTCTCCAGCTGATCTGGTCTTGGGTTTTCTAGCAGAAGCAACTCCTACAGCTCCAGCTCCGCCACAGACTTTGTACATGAGCTTAAGCAAGACATTAAATTAAGGAGTTCTCAGAAAAGAGTAATGCCACCTCCTTGGACTATTCAGTCCAACACAAACTGTATTTGCTTGTACAGTAGTAAATGGGGTTATATCTGCTCTTCCTGATGCCTAATGTCACACAAATAATAGAAATAATTCCACTTTTTTTCAGTGGTTTATAACATGAAAAGTGATGCATTAATGTATAACTTAAAAACAAGGCGCTTTTTTTGTTTTATTTTTCCTTTTCAAAAGCCTTGTTTTTCATTTTCAAAGACCATGGTAGACATGAAATCCCAGCACATAAAGGCGAGCCCACTTGCCTAAACATTGTGTCTGCTTTACATTCATCATAAACAGACACTGAGCAAATGCAGTAAGAAGATATGTACATTAAACTGGTTCAATTTTATCATCCACCTATGACTTGCCCCTGGAAAAAACATTTTGAAAATCTTTGATTCAGATCTACAAAATGAGCCCTTGATCTGCATGAATCCTCACTACATGACTGTGGGTTTTCCTCACTCTGAGGTGAGATGCAAAGCCACTTGGGAACAACTCAATTTTCACAGTCTAAATAAAAGTCAGAGACTTAATTTGCAGAGTCCTCCATCAGCCTGAAAGGTTTATACAAATGGAGCAACAGTTTGGACAACGTCTCAATCCCAGCCATAAATCATCAAGACATTAAAGCTCCACAGAGGCTTTTAGATCTTGCAGCAGGTTGAATGGCATCTCAGAGCTGCAAGGAGTCCTTTAGGGAAAACCAGCTGATCAAATAGGAGATACTGAGCGTTCCCAAAGGATGTTGTCATTAAACTCAACCAGTTCTTAGACAATAAGACTGGCTGCCCTCCCAGGAAGCCTCCAGACCTCAAGAAATTTAACACAGAGAAATGTAAAGTTTCATGTCAGGAGTGGAATAACCCCACACAGCAGCCCAGGCTGGGGTCAGCTGAATAGACCCAAGGGTCCCAGTGGACCATAAGGTGCCCACAAGCCAGCATTGTGCCTATGCAGCACAGGATGAGCACATCCACAGATCAACCAGCAGGCTGAAGAGTGTAACTCTTCATTTCTACTCAGGAGATCTGTTCTGGGAACACCACACAGTTATGAGAGACAAAGGAACGGGTATCTTGAAAAAGAAGTGTCAAAGAAAGCTTGTCTGACGAAAGGTTGAGGTCACCAAACAGGATACAGGTGGTCTCTTGTCTAAACAGCACCAAAAGGGAGGACATCTATTTAATAGATAGATATGCTTTTTTTTTCCCCTTTTTTTGTTTGTTTGTTTTTGTTTTTGTTAGAGCTGTGACTGTTGTAGACAGTCAATGACTCATGTCTTAAATTACAAAGGGGTCCAGTAAATCCTGTACTTGAAGCTGCAAGTGCTCCCAGCCCTGGTCCAACAGAAGCACTCATTGCCTCCCACCTACAACTGCATCTTTCAGCAAAACACATCTCTTGCCTGTACAGACAGGGACAACATTGCCCAGCTCCACTGATGGCTCGTAAGTCCAGCAGATGTCTGAAGCTGCTGTGTTCTGGACAAGGTGACCAGAGTTACCTCCTTGGCTTTGTCCTGTGACTTTCCTAGAGTTCATGAAAAAATTGAATACTAATCTAGATGAGAAACACATAATATAGTCTAGCATAAAGTAAAATATCAGAAACACCCAGAGATAATAACTCTTCTTACATGAAGGAAATTAGTAACTCCAGAAATGATATACAGCTTCTTAATGCAACAAATCTTTTCTTTGGATAAATGAAGGTTTGGGAATGGTTTTGACCCTTGAATGCTGTTTTCCTTTAATCCACTAATCTCTGATCTCTCCTCCACATCCACTCTCACTTTCTTTGTCTTGACTTGTCAGGACATGGACAATTTATACTTTATAAGTATTTTGCTGTGGTTCTGTATCACATTTTAGGTCATACTAGATATGAGATTTCCAAACTGAAAGAAACTCACATCTTTTAGTAAGCTTTTCATATCAGCTGCCTGATACAAAGAGCTTCTTACCTGGTGATTCCTGGGACAGAATTTCCAAACAAAGCAGGTAAAACCCCTTTCCTTAAGCTGAATGTTGTTTCTGTAAGAGCAGCTGTCCCCCCCAGGCAGCTCTAACATGATATCAGAGCCCAGCATTCAGCTCCCACTGAAAAGAAGCAGTGCTTGCTGAAGCCAGGAAAGTGGCAGAAGAAAAAGAGAGGCCCCCAATGTAAGAGGGACATGGAGCAAATCCAGAGGAGGCCATGAAGATGCTCTGAGGGTTGCAGCCCCTCTGCTCTGGAGACAGGCTGGGAGAGCTGGGATGTTCAGCCTGGAGAAGAGAAGGCTCCAGGGAGACCTTAGAGCCCCTGCCAGTGCCTAAAAGGGATCCAGGAGAGCTGGAGAGGGACTTTGGACAAGGGACTGAAGTGACAGGACAAGGGGGAATGGCTTCCCACTATCAGAGGCAGAGTTACATGGGATTTTGGGAAGAAATTCCTGGCTGCAAGAGTGGTGATGCCCTGGCACAGGTTGTCCAGAGAAGCTGTGGCTGTCCCAACCCTGAAAGTGTTCAAGGCCAGGTTGGACAGGGCTTGGTCTAGTAGAAGATGTCCCTACCCATGGCAGAGGGGTTGGAATGAGATGCTCTTGAAGATCACTTCCTACACAAGCCATTCTGTGATTCTATTACATGATTCCATGACTCATCCATGGCTGCTGCCATCATAAGCACTGGCAAGGCTCCAGCCAGCACCCAGCTCCTTGAGAACTCATGTTGAGACACTGCAGTCAGCTTCTGACCTGCTCCAACTTACTCAAGCTCCCACATACCTAACACACATGCTTTTATTAACTGTTGTCCATCTAGTTGCCAACCTGCAGCCTGATGCAAAGCCCTCAAGTCAACAGAAGTCTCTCCTTGTCAAAATCTCTTTTGATCCCCCAGCACTGCTTACAGAGTTTTGTTTCTCTGAAAAAAATCCTGAAATTTATTATTTTAATTTCATGCATTGTAAAAATGAATTATGATTTCCAATACATTTTGGAGAAACTCTGCAAAACATATGAAGTCACTGATTGAGATATAAATTACGTGTCCTTTGTTGCTGCTTTCAAAGTAAGATTTTATCTGTGTGCATTTTAGCCCCTTCCAGGCTAAACTGTTTTTGCTGTGCTTACTCATGTGAGTGATTGTAGAGCAGCCCAGCTTTTTATTAGAGTGGCTCTTTTCAGTGTAAACCAGTAATTTCCAATTTGGCCTTAATTAACAAAGCATTTCCTCCAGCAATTTATTATTTATTTAACCTGTTAACCACAAGAGTAAAATCTGCTCTTCCAAACCCTGTCTTTTTCTTCAAGACCTGCTCTGAAAAGCAAAATGTAGAGCCATGAGGGTCATTTATATCTGGTTCTCAAGCAGCCTGAACAATGTCATGTTGGTTAGATGTTGCCTCCCCTTTTCCAGCACTGCTCTGCTGCTCCAAAAATGAGCAATCCAGAGCAAGGGAAAATGATCAGACACTGTTAGGCTGTGTCTGCCAAGTACCCATGACCTCCACTGCATTTTTCTTGCTCCCCCGGCCATGAGTGGGGAGAAGATTTTGACCAGCACCTGTCTCACTAGCATCAGGCTAACATCACCAATAAACAAAGAGATTTGACCACTAGTTAAGAAATCTCAACATCTGTTACAGGCAGAATGGTTTTGACCTATTCTTGTTTGTTTTCAATACAACTGCACATTAAATTTTTTTTACACAATCTGCTGCATTTATTTATTTTCTTAAGTCAGGTTTGCTTCTGTGTTTCCCTTGCAGTCATGGCTCTGACATTGCCTCCAAGCCTCTGATGCAAGGGAAAGTCTGTGTTTTCTCCTGAATTTTACAAACCTGCTTACAAAGAGCAATTTCTACATTCCTAGTGAGATGGAAATTATAAGGATTATCTCCAGCCTCACATATGTATGAACACACATGCTTGTCTGTAGATTATCCATTCCCTAAAACTTCTGTTACTTCATGTCAGACCCACGTCTGCACATCATGGTGCACTCAACCCATTTCCATGTTGGTTATATTAAATATAGGTGCATATATGCCTACCTATACATACCAAACCTGTGACTGTGATGATATCTTGTGGTATAAGAATCAAGTGCTTGAGTTCCAGCCCCTTTGCTAAAATTAATTGTGACCTCTGTGGCCATCCTCAGAGGTATAAAGATAATTCTCATTATTTGCCACTCAATTAAGCTTTTTTCAAGTACTGAGTATTGACAGGTTCACATTTAGAAAGGTCTCATATAAGTGTTAAGAATCTGTTTATAAATGCACACCTGCTATATAGTTCCTTAAATATTAAGCTGTAACCAGGCTACAGGAAATTGTTAAGGCAATTGGTACAGGTAAGGTAATTATTATTATTTCCTCTGAGGGTGATGTTTTATTACCCTGGAGGCAGTCAGCATTTGAATTAGATATAGATCATAAAGAACTACAAACAATAACTTATATTGTTTATTTTTGCAGCTCAGGTATTCCCTTCAGCTTTGTCTTGCACCACTCTTCCATCAAGGTGCCTGATGAATTGTAGCTCCACAGAGCCAATGCTGATGGAAATGATGTCAGTGCTTACCAGACTCAGTGGACCAGAAACTCCTCCCTGGACCAGCTAAGATAGATTCCACAACCATTTACACCCATTGTCCTCTCACACACTGATTCAGGCTGTACTTGACAGGGGGATGCAAGAGAGAAGCACATCTTGTCTTTCCATTTAAGAAATCAGCTTTTCCCCGCTGTGATTCTGCCTGCTCATGCTCCCCTTCCTTGAGGCTGGGAGAGCCTGAAGGCCGAACCTGGGGATTAAACAGCCTGCTCAGTACTGACTTGAGAAGGTGGAGGTGGGCCAAAGAGATTTTAATTATCTCTCCAGCTGTTGCTAAACCCAAAGGTAGTGCAAAGTTAGAGGGAAAGCAGGTGTTATTGCAGAGGTGGGCAGGACAAGCAGGGAAACAGCAGAAGTTGCTGCAGACTGGACAAAGACATCAGCAAAGAGCAGAAGACCCATCCTGTGTGCCTTGCATGGGGACATGGGATTTGCTGTAGGATGGGTGAGGGGACAGAATGCAGCCCGCTGTTTAGGATTCCAGATCCGTTGCTAGCAGGTGAAGTCACTCAAGCTTTGTCTTTGGTAACAGTCATCACTCTCAAGGGATGCATTTCCATGTGGGTAAGCTGCCAGCTTTCTACCCTAGAAGCATTTAATCAGCATGGTGATTATACTACACAATCCCAGCCATGGGACAGCCTCTTCCAGTAGCTGTGATGGTGGAAGAATATGCTCTTCCAGATCAGCCACAGCTGCTCTTCCCCCAGCCATCCAGGTCTGTCAGTCACCCAGCTCATCTGGATGATCACCCACATTTTTCCTACTCAGTGCCTGCAGGTTTGCCACCTAAATACCTAGCACAGACACAATCTGGGAATGGAGGTTTGGTGATTCTCTTACCCACAGATTTTGGTGCCCAGGTCCAACACCCAGGTTCTGGGACAGAGAAAAGCAATGCACTTTTCTTTCTGCAGGATGTGGGAACTCCTGAACTCCTCCTCCTCCTCTCATCACACGCCACCCATACACTGAAGATCACATTCAAAACATAAAGAGTGGAATTAATCTAGAGAAGTCTCCCCAGACATGAGGTTGTTTCTTCATCCCAAGACTACCAGGCAAAGAAGACTCACAGCCATAGCAGAGGGAAACAGCTCTTCCCATAACCATTAACTGATTTGCCCTTTGGAAAGGATAACTGGTAATGTATTCAAAAGTTACAGGCTTTTTAAAGAGTTATACCTTGGAGTCACTATTTACACCCTTACAGATGGCACATTTATCAGCTCTGCAGGCAACCTTCCCCCTCTGGCCAACATAGAAAATCTCCATCTACAGCTTCTACTGATTTCTTAGAAAATTTCTTAGAAAATCTACTGCTTCAGGGCTTCTGTGAGACACAACAAAGCCATGAGCATGACCTTTTAAAACAGGTCTCATCTGCATCACACGAGGTGATTCCTTTCAGTGGAGACAGAAGGGAGCTTGACTTGGTACCATTGGGGGATTCCTGATTTATGCCTTTCACACACCCCTCACATCTGAAAAGCTGATGAGATATTGAGAGCAAAGCACAAAGTACATCTCACCTCAGGTCCTGGTTTGACAAGACTTCCCAGTATAGAGATTAAAGAAGAGAGTTGTGTGCCTCACTTATCCATCAACCTGAGACCAGATTTGGGCATGACTCAGTCCAAAAGGGATGTGAAATAGGAGATATGAGACATACAAATAATTTGACATACAGGAGAAAACTTTGGCTATATCAAAAGTGATGGCAAAGTGGTGCAGGCTCAGCTGTGCTGCAGACTGCACAACTTCCACCCATTCAGGGGCACCTGCAATGGCTTAAAATCAGCCTTGTCATGTCTGTAGGGCCATTTCTGCCTCCCACTGGTTCCCTTCCCTCCCAGTGTGAGATGCTCACAGTGCCACTGACCTTGGCAGTGGTGTGCACCATCAGGCCACAGCTACAGCAGGACACTAAGAGCCCATGAACTGTATTTTTGCTGCATGGAGTGGCTGAAATGAGTTGGGCTGGGTATTGTGGCTCCCTGATGCTTCATCAATGTCTCTAGAGGGAAAGCAATGAAGTCTAAAGGCACAGTGACACTCCCAAAAAGTGCTGCAGATTCAGTCCCAGCTGTTCAGCTCTGCAGTTCCATGCTGTCCAGCACTCTACGCTCACTCTCACTCCTGTGAGATTAAAAACTATCATCTTAGTTAACTCTATGCAATTCATATTGAGGGATGAGAAAATAAAATTCTTTGAGCCTTCTCCTTTTCAGCTGCAGCATATTTTCAGCTGAAACTCTCAACAGAAAAGGTCAAGAACTGCACATTTTTTTTCCTTTTTAGAATTTCACAGAGCCTTTTGCCTGAACCAGCTGACAATATGTCAGTGCAATAGTTTGGGACAGCCGGAGTCACCAAATATTGGGGCTGGCAGGGGGCTTCATGGACTGTGGTGCTCATTGCAAACGATTCACTGCTGCTTTCGTTTCTATCCTGATGCACTTTGCATAGCTGGTTTTGTCTCACTGGGTGTGATCCAGGCACACATCCTTGAAATGAAGGAAACCTGCACTGAGCACCCCTTTGCTCCTGGGAACTGGAACTGGGAGCCTGCTCTGCTCCACGTGTCATTTCGGAATGTGCCCAAAGATTTTTAATTTCTTTAGAGCTCAAAGTGGGTATTAAGAGAAGACTGGAGCCAGTGGAATCCTTTTGAAGGAGATGCCAGCAATGCTCCCCTCTGCAAACAGGCTTGCCTTTGGCCACAAAGCCAGCACATCCTGCAGCTCCCACTAAGCTGGGTGGGCCGGGCTCCTGCCTCTGCATGCTCAAGTAGTTCTTTCATAAGCAAAGTGTCACCTCATCTGCAGGGAATTTGCATTCAAATTACACAGGGCTCCTCGCAGCAAAGAGACTGCAATGGCAGTGGACAGCCTGTTCCTCTCTCTGTGGGGACTTCAGTACTGCAAGTATGTACCCCCCATGCCAACTGTGGCTTGTGGCTTCCTGCTGCTGGAGTAACTCAGACTCCAGGCTTCCATCTGTGTCGTGTAAATACTGCAGCTGGCATAACTGCAAACACACACATAGATTAGGGTTTGGCAGGTCATAGGTGCAGAGCACCCTTCCCAACTCCTACCTGGATCATGCAGGACACCTTCCTTTTGCATGGTGACACGAAAACATCACTCCTCTCCCTGGTGCCAGTGTGCCTCAGGTCAGGTCCCATCCCTTTTGAATACAGTCAGAAAAGCTGCAACATCTACATATTTGGTGGGGTTTATTCCAGCACCAAAAGCCCCTGCAAGAGACCTAGCCTCTTCTTTGCAGTGCTGGACCCTTCAACATTGCTATGTATCCTCCAGAGAAGACAAAAGGCTCCCAGGAGCTGGCAGCAACCCTCATCTCATCTAGATCTATGCCAAGAGGATATCAAGGACACTTTTCACATTCCCCATTAAAATTGCACTGGTTACACTGCACATAAAGTATTTGTCTGACCCCCATCCTTCTACTCTTCCTCTGTGGCATAAGGGAGAAGGAGGTGAATAGATATTTCAGCCCAGGGAAATAAATGGTGAAGCAGAGTCCCCATGGATGGACTTGATGGCAGAACGGTGGAGCACACAGAAAGTTGAGCTTTTATCTGTCAGAATACCCCAAAATGTTGTCTGGTGGTAAAGGCATTTATCTGCAGCACTGAGGCTGTGCTTCCAGCTGCTGGAGAAGCTTTCTGACTGCAGAGACAGTTTGAGAAAACCACATTAGTTCTTCACATTCTGGGTGAGATCATTGTGGGTCTTTGAAGACTGGATGTTGATTGAGCTGTTAATAGTAGCCAAAATGGGCTAGGCTCCCCCACCTTTCTCCCTGTTCTCCTCAGGGCTTTGAGGAGACAATAACCCACGAAGCCTGGAGGAGGTTTTTTTGAGCCTTCTTGGCAAAAAGAACAATATCTGAACGGTGGGGGGAAGCAGAACTCAACACTCTTCAAAAAAGGAAAGGAAAAGTGCAAGCTGAGACAACCCATTATCCAAGGTGATTAAGAGAAATATCAGGTAAAATGTATATCCTTATGTATTGCTGGTTTATCAATCAGATATCAACATGGAGTGGAAGGCAGCAGGAGGGGAGAAAGATTTCTCATGGCAGCTTCTCTGGCAGCCACTGACTGCTGTTTATGAACCCCCAGAAATGTTCAACACATTTTACAAGGCACATGTGCTGAGGGCTCTGTGCTAGGGGTGGTCTATGAATGCAGTTCCTAAAGGTCCTACTCCACTTTTGCTGTGGAACACCTGGAAATTGGTCCCACTAGCTGCAAGTGTATGTGCTGTGGATCACAGAATCGTCTGTGCAACAGAGAGAAGAGTAAAAATATCAAGAGCTCATTAAAAATATAGAAGCAGAGGGAGTGTGAATGTGAAGAGCAGGTAGGACACACGTTAGTTCAAATTACTGAATCCTAGAGCTGCTCTGTAAGCAAACAAATTCACCATAACCCATTTTTCAGTGGAGAGAGATGGAAACCTTCACATCATCTAGTCCAGCCACTGAGCCCTTTCCTGAGTCTGGGCTGCTGACCCACACTGAGCATCTGAAAGAGGAGATGCCAGAGAGGGCTTAATTAAAAACCTCAATCAAGCTTGAGAATGCACTGATCTTTATCTTCAACCACCACTTTCAGGCTAGAGAAAGCTCACAGGATGTGTGTGACACCCCAGCTAGAAGAAATAGTGTGAGGCTTAATAATACAAGCCTAGAGATGCCCTGAGAGAAGGCAGATGAAGTAAGAGGGAGGAGTTGTTTGGTTTCAGGATTTTATTTAGATGCCTCAGGGCAAAGCATAAAACTTAAATACTTTTTATTCCCAGGCCATCAGGGTCTGAAGTTTTGTCTCAGTTAAGAGATGAGTTTAGGAGAAAAAAACTCTGGAATGAGCATTTCCTCTAAGAAAAGGGTTACAACAATTCCTTTCTGCCAACAAGAAATGAATACTAATGGATGAAAGTGAACAGAACCCCAAACGTTTACTGACAGAGTGCCCACATGGCACAGGAAAAGGTAAATAAATGCTAAATATTGAACGATCAGACCTTACTCTCACACACACATGCACACCAGAACAAAACCCCAAAATGCCAGGGAAAGAAAAAAAAAAACAACAGCGGTTTGCCTTGTGGTGGGTAGAAAGTAGCGTGGGCTTTCAGGGAAAACAAACAAACGAGAAAAAAACCAGGAGATTCAAGCAGCAGTTCGGGCAAACAGATGTGAACCTGGTGAATCTCTGATGACCCCTCTCCACAGCAGATGGAGCAGGTGGGTTTGATGTGCTTTCTCTGTCCAGCTTGCCTTTTTCCAAGATGTGAGGCCGAAAGGGAGCAGCCCCTCACCTTTCCTGATGGTCCCAGCCAACGTCCCCTCTGATCTTGGACCAAAACCGAACTGTCCAGTTCACTCTGAAAAGCCAGAAAAGTATTGCTGCTGCAGCCAAGGCCAGGGAAGGGAAAAACAAACTTCTTGGCCAAGCTAACAAAAAGCCAAGCTAGCCAAGCAAATACCCAGACCACACAGCACGCCCGACACCTGGCAAGTGAGGCTTTGAGAAAAATGAGAAAAGCCCACGGAAAAGCCCAAGGATCCCCCATCCCACCTCCCTCACCTTAAAAATACAGCACCCATTTTTGGGCATAAAGCAGATGATCAGGGAAGAGACTGATCATCATAAACCACCCCAAGACAGGTTTCAATTCAGAACCCTCATCTCATGGTGGCAGTTATCTTTTCCAGCCCATCCCTCTGAAGAATACATTTTGGTATTTGACTGGCACCACATCAAACACTTCCACCTGACCTGAAGTAAAACATTAAGAATCAGATATGGCCAGGATTGAAACATCACCAGCATTATTATAGCAGAAACACTCCCTGATGACATTAACGAGCTCTATACCAGCAGGATAATCCACCCATTCCCTGCAGGCAGTGAGCCAGGTGAAGAAAGAAGATGCTCCAGCTTTTCCTAAGGAACTACTGCAAAGTGAGCCATTATCCACTGACAAAATGTGACAATGGCTAAGGGGGCTGGTGGGCCTGGGCAGGAGAGCTCTCGTGATATTTCACATTTCCTCAGGCAACAGTAACTGCACAGCACTTTTTTTTTGCTGCTGGCATTCAAGAGCCTCCAGAAGAGGGGATTATGTGGTGGGATAAGGCTTGCCTGGCTGTCTGATAAAGCCTAGCTGGAGATAAGGACTCCTTACATGTCTAATTTTAAAACTGCCCCTATCATCCTTTGCTTCTCTTGGTTCAGAGCCAGCCAGTGATACCTAGATATGCAAAAAAAAAAAATCGGGTAAAAGCTAAGAAATTTGCTAATAGGGGCTGAGAACCCACCTCCCCCTTTCTGCCCCAGCCATTTAAATGAGCCCCCAAGGCTTGAAGTATATTGAGATGCCATGCTCTTCCCCTTGAACAGCCATCAGAGTCAGAAAACTGTCTTCCCAGCACAGATGTCAGGCACCTGGGGCTCTAGACCTGGCTCTCCACACACAACACCAATTTTTGGAAAGATAAAGAAGCCTGCAGAATATGCACAAAAGGACTGGGTGGATGGGGTCCTACTCAGCCAGCTGCTTATCTGCCCCAGAATTTGGTCATCTGTGTCTCAAGACTTCCCTGTTACATTATTTAATTTTATTTAGGTTATGATTGAGCATCCCTTTCCAGGGCTTGTGCTACAATATGTGAAAGGATATGCCCAGCCCTGGAGCACATAGAGGCTTCTTCCAATCAGGCATTACTTCCATTCAGAGTCAGAGATTAAACTTAGCCTGTCTGCCCAAGAATTGCCATTGATTTATTTACCCTTGCCTTAAGTGCCATGAAAGGAGCCCTAATGTATCCTTCCCAGGAAAAGTCATCTCCCTGTCCTGGTCAGCTTCAGAGACAGAAAGGTTCATCCCACAATCTCCATCCTCACACTTGCAATACTCAGAGGTATCACATCACTCCTGAACATTATTGCACTGAAGCAAGGAAAAGGGTGATCTGCTGCAAACCTGTACAGCCCTAGTGATGGAAAACCCTGATTTACACCGAGGTGACAACTGCCACCTGCTTTAAAGAGTGGTTTTGAGAACAGCTCAGTCTGTTCTCCATGGCTTGCTTTTACTTTGCATTTTTTGCCACCAGTGAGCAGGGAGAGGGAGAAGGGAGAAGAGGGAAGGAGAGAGGAAAAGGAAAAGGAAAAGGAAAAGGAAAAGGAAAAGGAAAAGGAAAAGGAAAAGGAAAAGGAAAAGGAAAAGGAAAAGGAAAAGGTTTGTTTTTGTGTTTCAGCCTTCTGATTGTTGACAGATTCTTTTACATTTTTTCACACTCTTTCTTGTAAATAATGATTGTTTTGCATTCCTCTTTGGAGGAAGAGAGGATTGATGGACTGTTGATGAGACCTATGGGGTCAGAAGGAATTATCCTCACTGTCCAATCAACAGTCATTGCTAAAATTCTACAAATAGACATGTAATGTAAATAAAGTAGCTTCTTTTCCTGTTTGATTTCTGAGTGACAAAGTGTGAATGTCTTTCCTTTTGTGCCATTAAACCACAGGAAAGGGAAAGGGAGAAAGGAAGATGAGGAGGGGGAGGAGGGAAAAACAAGCACTCAAGGTTAGTAAAGGTATGATAGAGCTGGAAGATAGTAATGCTTTGTATGGCTCAGTTTGGAGAAGTCAGCAAGGACCCTGCTGTATATAAATCCCACCAGGCCTGCCTCCTCATGCTTTGATCAAGTATGATTACAAAAACATGCAAGCCACAAATACCAACTCCCTGGCTATTTCACATACCCCATTAATACCAGGTCCTGAAACTCAGATAATCCCTCATTTGGAGGGGATTGGAGGATTTGGAAAGGAATGGAGGAAAACATTTAACCATCAGAAGGTGCCAGGAAAGCCCCATGGGACATGCCACTCCAGGCTCACCATGTGGTGGTGTCCCCAGCACAGAAGTGAATTGGAGAGTGATGGAGCACAGAGCAGGTGAAGGCAGCAAAGAGGACCTGGATGACCCGAAAATGTGAAAGGTGATGGGATAGAAATTTTGAAATTTCTACAGAAATCAGGCTGATGTGTCACCCCAGCCAGCTGTTATGTGCTGGCTACGGGACACCAAGCACAGATTGAAGAGTCTGGCACATTCATGGTGCAAGGGGTCGTTTGGCACACTGGGGCTTAGAAAGACTTAGCTGCTCTGGTGGGATGCAGTCCTAACTCCATCAGCTTGGGCCCAGGCTGAGCTAGGTCTACAGGAGCAATATTTTGTGGCTTCCAAAATTTTCATTGTCCCGTTTTGGATTTCATCAGGACCCTGCTGTGGCCCCTGGCAGCAGCCAAGGCTTCAGCTTTGAATCACACCAACAGGGCAGCACTTAGTGATGCAGTGGGGATCACAAAACTGAATGTACCTATGTGCTATGCATTTGATCACCAGCATAACTGTTTGCCATTCCTGCAGGAAGGGCTTTTATCCACAGGTCTTCTGCCCCCAAAAGATCTTTTCAAACACACTCACACAATTTCAGCAGAAACTGAATCCAAAGCAACATAAAAAAAGCAGTCATATATCCGCATGAGTAGAGAAACACAAAGTAATACATTCACAAGAACAGAAGAAACTCATTGATTTGGAATTACACTTTCATTTATAACTTTCCCATGCAACCTTCGAAAGAAAACCAGATTGCAAAGAATTGTGTCATGCTGACAAGTACCTAAAAATGTGTCTGCTTCTCCAAATGATCCCTCCAACTTAGTTTGAAAAAAAAAAAAACAACAGGGTATTTGGGGAACAGTTATGCCACAATTTTCCACCACTATTTTGGCACAAACTCAAGGCTTGTCTTCTGATGGCTTCAAAACTTTCATTTTAACCTTTGAAAAGCAGCCCCAAAGCAGACTTCCAGCTCACATGGCCCTTCAAAAAGTCAGCCTCAGACTGGTCCTTCAGAGCATTTCCTGAGGGAGATACATTTTGCCTCCTCTCATTCTTACTGTCCAGTTCTTTATTTCTTATTTTGGTCTACTCTCCAGATTTACCATGCTCTATACAACAGAAAGCTTCCTTTGACTGATGAACAAAGTGACATTTGTGCATGAGAAAAAACCCCTTTGGGTTGTTTTGCAGTCAAGGAGGCTACAGGAGACCAAAACTAGCTATTGATTAATATGATGGAGCCAAACCCAGAGTCCTTTCAAATCCCCCTGGTTTTCCATTACATTCCTTAATGAACCCACAGGATGGTCATTTTTCCCCTGTCATGCTTTCATTTTCAGACCTCGTAAGACAGTTTGCAGGGGGGGAGGCGGGAAGGGAGAGGGAAGTGGTTTAGGTTTTTTTTGTTGTTTTGGGGGTTTCTTTTTGGTTGGCATCCCCCATATGTCTTCTTTCAGTCAATGTGAACCACCACAAGTCCCCAGTCCTCCACCCCAATATGACCTGGATCCAGCTTCTGGAGTCTAATGCAGCACTAACAACAAGGACTGAAGGCTGAAATCCCTACTGCCCAAAGCAAACACAGCCTGGCACAGATTTTGGCATAGATCTGCAGTGCAGATTTTCATGCAGAGAAAAAAAGAAGGCTTCTTTCCTCACCAACTGCAGAGCCTTTTCGTGGTCATCACTGCATCTGCTCAGAAAGGTTAGCAGCACTGAGTGGAACCATGTTCAGGGTCACATTTGTCTTTATAATGCTTAAAAAACAATAAAGTCTGTCTTTCCTTTGCAGCCTGGACCTTGGAGCACTCAATGCCAAGCTGCAACAGGAAGAAACAGAAGACGACATGGGAAAATTGGATCATGCAACAACAAAAAAATATTAAAATTACTAGTTTCAAAGCCAGCACGGATATGGGGTGGCAATGGGATTTGGTCTCTGCAAGGATCATTCATGGTGGGTCCAATTTCATGTTTCCACACATAAGGAGCTTGATTGGTTTCCCAGTCATTGCCTTTACTGTCTTCATCTGTTTCAACGCTTTGACAAGACAAGCTGTAAAGAATCCCTAAAAAGCACTTTGGGGAACAACCCCTTCCTTTTAAAATAAGACCAACAGAAAATAGACTGTGAGTAGCAATTCTGCCTCAGCAAGATGAATGGATCAAAATTCTCCCAGGTCTTTTCCAGCTCTCACTCCTGGGAGACTTGAGCCTACATCCCAGATGCTTTATAGCTCTCAATGAGTCCCATGCCATGGAGTCACATACATCTACCCTGGCTGAAGGTTTGGACCTTGTGTTGGACCTGGCTGAGAAGCTTTAAAGCACTTCACAACTTGTTGGTGTCACCACAGATGAGTGGGTCACGGTCATCCCTTGCTTTTTGGGATGGTGAGGTCCCCTCCATCTTATAGTCCTCATTAAAATCTTTCTGTGTCTTTCTCAGTCTTATTTTTTTCCTGGGGTAAGTGTTGATGGTGCATATATGAGGCCCACAAAAGCAGCAGGAAGGGTATTACACCTTGTGCATTGAGTTGCAGAGGGAATTTCCTTAGCTATCCCCAAAGCTGAAGAGATAGGAAAGATAAATGTGAAAAGCAATATGTAGGGAGACAACCTTGGCAATCAGACCACCCCATAATTTTGTAATGTGAGTTGTGAAAACCTATTGCATAAATAAATCCTGCAATCCTCTTTTTTATAAGGAAATTGAACAAAGTGAAGCTTTTGAGATACCAACTAAAAAATCCGCCTGAGGTGCAGTAAATATGCCATGGATTTCTTTCTCTTCCTACCTCTGCTCCTGATTCTTTCTGTGCCAGGCATTGCCCTACTAAGCATTTCCTCAATCCTCTGAGTGTGACTCTGCTGTAAGACCAGGGGTGCACTATCAGCCCCTCACATCCCAGTGTCAGTCATTCCATGTGCAAACCCTAAATGTTATCCCCAAGAGCAGTCATTGAAGCCAGATCCAAGTGACAATGAAGGAAGTTCCAGATAATTTACTGAATTGAACATATTCCAGAGGTGCATCCTCAGACGAGGTGCTGTGGCTGAGCCCCTTCACCTGAACTCCCAGATACCTTTCTTCACACACATCTTTATTTATATTTCCCCTGATTTCTGTCTCAGCCCAGTACCTTTGCCAATAGGTCTCATTCTCCTTCTTTGAAATCTCAAAGGGGACAAGGCTTTATATGGGTGATGGTGAGAGGCACTAAAAAGATCATTTGGGTATTCTGAAATATTCCACAGCTTAAATCAATCAAAGATTTACAGTGGTTGTACCAAAGAGGGCACTTGTTTGGATTTGAATGTCACTGAATTGTACTGAATGGAGGCAAGGAGGGAAGAGGGACTCATCATGAGCGTACACTGATACTTGTTCCCAATTTGAGGAGCTCCCTGACTTCGGTGCTACACTCACCTGCCCCTACTCATGCCAGATCAAGCTGTTTTGTATCAAGATTCCCAAATCTAAGGTCTTCTCTAGGTCACCAGGTTAAGCTGTGTATTTCACTACCACAGGGCATGGGGATGGTAAAAGCAGGGCTTTATCTTGGTCTGGTCAGAGGAAATAAACCAGCTCCAAGGTGTTTTAATGTGTGTCTATCCATATTCATATATTCCTGTGCAAACACAGGAAAGAGCTGCAGCTCATACCTAAGCACAGTCCAATGAGCACCCAAACTCTGGTATGTATATTGGTCACACATGTTAGAGATATTATTTCCTCACAGATAAATTATTTTTGATTTTCTGCTAGCTGCTGAATGCTTTCTTATTTTTGAGAAAGGGTTAAGACTTTATTTTATCCAGATGAAGAGTATTAAACAAGACCATAGGTGGTGGATATTTTTCTCAAAAGACTTTCCAGGCAGATGTCTCGAGCTTGTCCACTGCACTAAGATCAACAAAATGGGCTCATTCTATTTCCTTTCCAACTCTTATAGTTGTACTTGTGTTTGTGCTCTGGAGTCTTTAAGCATCACCAGGATAGAAGAGAATGATGCCAAAAGATGTGGAAGATGAAAGAAATAATCCAGGGATGAGGGTGTTAGAAATGTTGAACTCCTTCCTAGAGAGTGTTTATTGTCTTTGTGGACCTGGGAGGGTGCAGATGGGCAATTTAGTGCCCAGTCCAGCCATCAGGCCAGCCAGGTGCTTTGAAGTAGGGACAACACTTTACCCTCCACCCAAGAGCTGTGTGGACTGAGCTCTGCTCTCAGCTGGGCACATCCAGAGCCCTCCTTCACATTTCAATCCACCCTACCCCAGCAGGACCCTGTTTTGACCTCCTGACTGTGCCATGCAAACTGAGCTAAAGTGAGAGAGGCTGCCAGGAATGGATCAAAGCCTTGAGCAAACCCATGTCCTGTCTCAGACTCTGGCAAAGAACAAATGTGTTGGGAGAACTGCAAAAAACCCAGAATAAGCAAATGTGGATCAATAGCAGGAATCTCTTTCTAACTTCCAGCAAATATTGACTTAAACTCCCACAGCAGACATGGACAAATATTGTCTCATCAGACCTTTTGGGAAGATTTAAAATGTCTTTTCAATGGAAAAAGAAAATCTACTCTTATTTGTTTGTTTCTATTCAACTGTTCTGAGTTTTTCACTTCTGAAAAGAAAGCTCAATTATTTTAATTTTAGGTTTCTCTGTTCAGAAATCCTTCCACCTCCCTCAGAGAAAAAACATGACACATTAAAAAGGAAAGAGTGAAAAAGGAGTAAAACTGGAGTTTTGCATCAGATTTGTACTGGAGACTGAAGATTCATTTCCCTTCAGAATCTCTGGTTTTCTTTTTATTGTAAAAGCTAATTATTTTATTTCCTGATGCTCTTGTTATCTGCATAAACATGCACTGCCATGGGTCATGGCATGTTATTATAGTATGTTGAATTTTTCCTGAGGCTGATAATCTCCTAAATAGCCAGTCCTGACATTTAAATATTTGTGGCAAGAAACAGAGAAAATGTATCCAAAACTGAGGCTGGCTGAATAAACAAAGCAAGGCAAAAAATTCTTGAAGCGCAACAAAGAAAAGGCTGAAATAGAGAGAGGAGTTAAGTGGGTTTAACCAATAACTTTTACATCTGTGTCAACCACATATAACACCAGAATGTTCAACTGCAGAAGAGTTAACAATACACACCTGTGGCTGGCAAAGCCATCATCTCATGGCTATTCAGTTCTCATATCCCTCAGCTACTGCTAGGAAATGAGTTTAGCCTCTTCTTTAACTTCCCTGCACCCACCCTTGCCTGTGAATGCCAGGCAACTGTCAACTTCTGCCCCATCCCTTGCTCCATCATATACTTTTTCTCTCCTTCAAATAAATTACCCTCCAAAGGATGTTGTGATGTGTGTGTCAGTCCTATGGCTCAAATTAAAGATTATCAACCTGCATATCTGTATCCAAAAATGACCACAGGATCACAGTGTTGTTTGGTGGGAAATTAATCTCTTTCTACCCACTTTCTGGTAGGTCAGAAGATCACTGTCACCAGCAGCCTTCACTCACTCTTGTAGAGACACTGGGATGACACTAAAACACTGGGAGAGCTGGGGCTGCTCTGCCTGGAAAAAGTTCCAGGCAGACTTCAGAGACCCTGCCAGTGCCTAAAGGGGCTCTGTGACAGCTGGAGAGGGACTTTGGACAAGGGCTTGGAGTGACAGGACAAGGGGGAATGGCTTCCCACTGCCAGAAGGCAGGGTTAGGTGGGATATTGGGAAGAAATTCCTGTCTGTGAGTGTGGTGAGGCCCAGGCACAGGTTTCCAGACAAGCTGTGGCTGTGCCATCCCTGGAAGTGTTCAAGGCCAGGTTGGATGTGGCTTGGAGCAACCTAGGATAGTGAAAGGTGTCCCTGCCCATGGCAGGGGAGTTAGAACAAGATGTTCTTGAAGATCTCTTTGTAGCCAAACCATTTGCTGATTCTATGGAAACAGCACTGCTCCCTTTCCCTGCAGCACATCGCTGCTGGTTAATCCCAGGAGCAGGGGGATTACTGATGGGCTACTGCATAGATGGAGGTACTGGTGAGTGATGATCCTGGGTGAAGAAAGGCTACAACATTGTTGGTGCTCAGTGCACAGAAGGCACATGTCTTCTTCTGAACCATGCCCTTCTCCTGGAGAGGATGGGCAGGGTGATGGAGCAGAGACCATACACATGACACCAGACAGGAGCAGTCAGGTAATCTCGCAGGCGCATCTCTGCGCTGATGAACAACAGAGGCTCTCCACATCTGCTACCCCAGCTGAGGCACAAAGCAGGACAGAAATCTTCACACCAGCTCTGCTCTAAGGGCAGCTCCTGACAGGCTGGGTTTTTGGTAGGGACAACTTTCCTTACACACCAATCTGCTACTGATTCACAGGCAAGATTTCCATCACACCAGCTCTTCTGCAGGTTTGGAACAGGAGCAACAAAATTATCTGGTGGTTATACTCTGCTAGGAAATGCTCAGAGTTGAACAAAGTGTGTTGATTAACTCAAAGAAAAAAAGGAGTTAATTGCAAAGAGGGTGGTAAAATAGTTTTCAGACCTTTTTAGACATATTTTCAATGGAAAAGGGAAAATACTCTTTTTTGTTTGCTTCTATTCAACTGTTCTGAGTTTTTCTCTTCTAATTTCCTATTAGGGAAAAAAAGGAGAGTTTATCACTGGTGAGAAATGGAAAGCATGATAGCTTCATGGAGAAGGAAAGAGGTGTTGTTGCTCAGGCTCTTTTATTTCTTAGTGAAAAAAACAGTGTGAAGAAGAAAGAGAGACCAGAAAAGAGAAACTCATCATATGTCTTCTGACCTCCCAGACTTGAGTCGTACTCTGGGTTTCCCCTATGGAATAAGCCTCCCATCCAGTCCCAAACTGGCACAGAATAAAACAACAACTAAAACACAAAAACTCTAATGCATTTTAATTGTGTTTTAGATTACCTTTGAGCATTGCTATCTTGATTGTGTGTCTTCTGACATTTTCCAGGCTAGATACTTATTTAAACTATTGTGTTATATGGAGGGTTTTTCCAACACTGTTTGAAGACCTTCTCACAAGAGTGCCAGATAGCTGCCAAGGGTCTGGGGGAAGAAATGACACCCACCTGCTGCCTCTCTATGTCTTTATTTATGGTAAACTTTGAGGAGTTGGGCTGAAACCAAGCACCAGGCTGATACCTGACACCACCACTGTGCCAGACTCAGCCTGATTTACACTGGGGAACAAAGCCAAATGGAAATACAACTGTATGAGGAGAAGGAGTTGGAACTGAAGAATATAGATGTATGCAATCAGCCAGTATGTGAATGGAGGTAGTCCATTTCAGAGCAATAATTTTGCTCCTCCTGTACCTTTTTTATGTTAACAGAAAAACCTTCAGTAGCTGCTACCTGCTGTTAAAAACTTCACGTTTTTGCTGTCATGGAAGCTTCTTAATCTGGGACAAGAAAGGCCGAAACGCTGCTTGGGTTTGCATCCAAAATTTCCCATTAATTGATCCCATCCCTGCAAAGGATACAGCTTGATGTTGTATGAAAAGTTCCTAAGATGAGAAGAAGGAGAACTGAAGTGGCTTTACTGTAGCTTTTTCCTTTCACAAGCTCCAGGCTAAGAAATAACAAGACAATGATAATACTGTCACCAGCTGGGTCATCTGCATGCATCCATCCACTCTTTGAAGGGATCATGCAAAAAGAAAGGATGGACTTGGTCTGCCGGGCCAAGTCTAGTATCTGATCTTAAAAGTTTAATATCTGATATGCCCTTAATAAGAGGATTTTATATTAAACAGGCTATATATTTTTATGTTAAACTTTGGGGCATGGGAGTTGGACCTGGGGCTTGGTCTCTGTTTCACACATTGCCTCAGTGTTGCAGTGACTCTGGGAATGGTGCACTGATAGGTTTGAGTTGCACCAAAGGTCAAAGATTAATCTTTCCTTTTACTCTGCTCCCATGAGACCCTGCCTGGAATTCTGCATCCAGCTCTGGGGTCTCCAGCACAAGAATGACATGGACATGTTAGAGCAGATCTGGAGCAGGGACACAGAGATGCTCCAAGGGCTGGAGCCCTCTGCTCTGAAGACAGGCTGGGAGCACTGGGGGTGTTCAGCCTGTAGAAGAGAAGGCTCTGGGGAGAGCTTAGAGCTTCCAGTGATGAAAGGAGTCTTAAAATAGGGGGAGAGCAGCCTTTTTATATAGGCACATAGTGATAGGAAAAGAAGAAATGGTTTTAACTAAAAAAGAGTAATTTTAGATTAAATGTTAGGAAGAACTTCTTCCCTGTGAGGGTGGTGAGGCCCTGGCACAGGTTGCCCAGAGAAGCTGTGGCTGCCCCATTCCTGTGTGTATTCAAGGCCAGGTTGGATGATGTGGCTTGGTTCTAGTGGAAGAAGTCCCTGCCCATGGCAGGGGAGTTGGTCTCTATAGTCAATTCCAAGCCAAGGCATTCTATGACCCCAAGTAATGCACATGCATGGCAAACACAGAAAACACCTTCAGCTGCTCGCTGACAAGCTGGTGCTGGATTCTTTGCCCTTGGGCAGCAGCTAAGGCCAACCAGGCAACAGGAAAAAAGCTGACAGGAACTGCAGACCACATTCACAAAAGGCTTTCTAAGGTTCCACAAGGACTTGTCTTGGTCACAGCAGGCTCTACTGGGTCCTGCATTATCCATCAACACTGCAGGGGGTCTGAGCTCTTGGTGTGTTGGCTTGAAATGTCACGCTGCATTCAGGATGAGATGGCCCAAAGCATGGCACAGCAGTACTGCCAGGACCACAAGGTGTATTGGCTGGATCTCCAGATTAATTAATGTGCTGTGAAATGCCTCGTGGCAGTGCTGAATGCTGACCCTCAGCAGAGGCAACTTGATATTTAGTAGGTGAAAACACTGATTTCAGCCTGGCTGAGATTTGCCA
The DNA here is from genome assembly GCF_052056855.1 of Sturnus vulgaris. Lineage (NCBI taxonomy): Eukaryota > Metazoa > Chordata > Aves > Passeriformes > Sturnidae > Sturnus > Sturnus vulgaris. Next base: position 4,949,982 of record NC_142244.1, on the reverse strand, counting down.
TGCACAGTCCCAAGTATGTCCATAATATAAAAGCAAATAGCAAGGAGAAAAATAACCCAGACCACTTGCCTACCACTCCTGCAGCCCCCTCTGCGGTCACCTTTGCTCATCTCAGTGGGAGGTCGTTCAAGCCTGTCTTTCATTACAAAAAATGATTAATCTCCATTCTTGCAAAGAACAAAGGGACCTACAATAGGCTTTGCACCAAGCAAAAAAAAAATAAAGAAAAAAAAAAGAGTATTATTTCATTTTATACATCATCAGTCATAGGCTACTAATTTTTGATAGAAGAGCTGAGCTTCCCCTTTGCAGCTGTGCCAGACCCAGAAGGGACTTGCTGCAGACACAGCTTGTTAGAAATGACCAGGGAGCTGTGAAAACTCACCTCCTTTGAAATCAGTATGAAACAGTTTGATTTTTTGCTCCATTTAATATGGGCTCAGCAGGAGCTGGAGATGGGTGCCAAAGTGAAGCCAAGCAAAAATCACTCAGATGAACCTTCTCAATGCCTCTGCTGCTTGCTAGTGCATTTGGTTACAGAAGCGTGAATTTCTTGTGCCAAACATATTGCTATGGGATGAGTAATTTTGCCTCTATAAATTGAGTCATCACTGGAGTTAGGCAGACACTAACACAACACAGTATTGCACACAGTTCTCCCAGTCCTTCCCACTCTGGTATCTCTGTAGTGATCTTGTTAATAATATTGCTCAAAGCACTTTAATTTTAAACATTGTCCAGGATTAAAAAAAAAAATAAAATTCCCAAAATAATATTTTCAGAGCTGTGGAGGTGATCTTTCTTAAGTCCAGCTCTTTGCTCTGAGAAACGTGTTTTTGCAGATTTAAAAACTGGTGCTTGAAGGAAATTGATTGAAGTGCTCAAGGTTCCCCATGAAGGGAAACTAGTTGAATAACAACAGTTATTGTTCATTTTCTGGAACTTGAAAAATTAGTAGAATAAGTAGGAGGGCTTTTTTCATGCAATATTAAAGCCACGTGTAATAATAAACTGCATCACTAAAGAATAATTTTGTCAGCACCTCTCTTGTATCATATCAGATCTTTTAAAATATTTATCATTTCCATCTTACCTTGAATCTGAGGAAGAAAAAAGATGCCAGGTCCTAATTTCCACTCTTAAAATCTGTTCTGCTTAAATTAAATTAGGCTAATTCATAACAATGCAGTACATCACATTTCTTTTCTCAATGCAGAAACCTAAATCCCTTTCTGCTTGCCTTTCCAAAAAGAGTTCAAGATCTTTTCTGAGGAAAAGCAATTCAGAAACACACATTTGTAATGGAGGAGATTGTATCTCTTCCTTCCAACTGAGCAAATATGAACAAAAAATTATAAATAAAATATTAACATTGTAAATGGCTTCTATGATCAAAGAACTGGGGAAAGAAGAAGGACAGGTGAAGATTTCAGTCATAGCTTTGTGGGAACATCACACACTGCTTTTCCCCTGAGCAAGGATTTTCATTAGAGTGTCCTTGTACTATTTGTCTGTAATAGGACTTTTCTCTCATCTATCTCATGAATATGTCATGATTGCCATTTCAAAGGCAGACAGTATTTTAGCAAAACACAACTTGGCAACGGGGAGAGACTAAAGACCACTCACTGTTATATAACGGTGATGTGAATTTGAATGCAACAGAATCCACAGAGATGGAACTGTCCATGTATTGCACTCCATGTATGTAAAAGACATAATTTCTTCCTAAGAAGTGGATTCAGGTAATATACTAGAATTTGCCACATCTAACTATGTACCTTTTTTGTAGCTAATGCCACATCTGTAAGAAAGATGATTGTGTGCCACCACTGGGAGAAGTTCTAAGAAGAACAATCGGGCAAAACAGGCTATAGCAAATGGGTCCCCATGCATTTGGAGTGAAATGCAGAGAACTGTAACAGGTTGTAAGGCCAAAAAAAAAATACGCCTTTGGGTTATATAAAGAATGAATTGTCCCCAGCTATTTGTGTTCATTTCTTTGGCAAGATGCTCTCTGATCAGCCCAGAGAGCAACGTCCCAATGGAATGTCCATCTGTTCCCTGAGGATTCAGAACTTCAAGCTGCTCCCAATGGTAAACCATTCCTCATTCTGCCTATATTCCAACTTAAATCCGATGAGTAAAACAAGAGTAAAAAATCCGCATCTCGACTAGTACTCCCCCTCCTATAAATTGCTTTGTTTTCATGTGCTATTGCTGTCATTTTTGGACACAGCATATTTCCTGCTAAGAGTCGTTTCCACTGTAATTTAGTCATATTTCTACAGCGGATTGAAGGTTCTTTGGATTGCAATTGAAAATACACTGCTTATCTTGCTCATTTGGAAGTCCAGTGGTCATCTGCCTGAGACACGGTGAGCTCATCTATCCAGGAGAATTCCTTGGTTAGAGTAGGAGTTGTACACAAACCACTTGTGATACTCCTTGCTGATGGATGGTAATTCTCACACAAGAGGCATCACACCCTTCTCCTATCTGGAGGCTGCTCCACTGGAAGTCAGGGGAAAAGGTGCTCAAATTGGATTTCACAAGGATGGGATGATCTGGGAGATGTCTGCAGCATTCGCATGTCTCACTCTGTCTGTGACAGAATTTGATTTATTTTCTAGTCCAAGCCTGCAAAAACGCCACAAAATACTTGAATGAAGTGAAATGCTGGCTCTGATATTATTGTGTGTTAGGTTTCTCGGGGAATTTCTTCCATTGTCATCAGGGAGCCGCAGATATTTGTCTCTTAAACCAAGACATTAATTGGCACCCAGTGTGAGGCTTTGAGAGGAAAGACTGAAAACGGACTAACAGTTCTTTGTGCCCGTTTGTGTATTGGATATAGAAACTTTATTAGACATGTGGCCCACCTTACCTTGGTTCAGTTGTCATATGATCATAGTTACCATTTTTTCTATTTGTAGGTCATTACCTAAACATGGGCCTCACAACTAAGGTCATTGTGACTGTTACCAAGTTTCTAGAATTAGTCAATTGGGTGAGGAATTCAGTGCTTGTAAACCTTTTTTGAATGTGTGCATGTGGGGTTTCACTAATGATGGTTCACCTATTATGGAGCAGGAATGCAGAGGGGTGTTTTCTGCCAACACTTCTTCAGTCCTACCACAACAGCTTTTGAAGGGCTTAAATTCCCTCTACATGCTAAAGATACCATATTCTTGCTGATGTTTTTGCTAAGTTTATTCAATACAGTCCATTCAGCATTTAAAGACAGGATGAGGTTGCTTCAAAATCTGCCCCGGAGACTAGCAATGCTGCCCAGAAACCTGCTACAGAGGCCATAGACAGTACCATAGAACCCACAGATATTACAACCATCCAGGTTCCAGCTAAAGCACAAGGGCACAGCCAGCAGCAGTCACCCCTGTGCTGAGGAAAAAGTGTAAAACCGACCAGGTACAAGGGTCCTCACAACCAGCAGAGGAGCCAGAGCTCGAGATCGTCACTGAGTCCCTGTCATTTGCCAGTCTCTGCAGTCTGTGAAAAGATGTTACATGACAGGTGGACAAGGCTACTCTGGCCTGATTGACTCAAATTTGGGACCTTATGGGTGCAGGTGTACAACCTGATGATACCAAAGCAAGGTTTTTGGGGTCTTTTGCCCTGGAGGTGGGTATCAAGCAGGTGTTTGTGAGAGAGCCAGGACCATTTCTCTCCAGGAGCAGCTTCTAACAAATGTAAGAGAGCAGCTTAGACAGATACACATTTGAACTTACATGGAAAAGTCTAAATTTTAATTTGATTTATGCCTGTAACAACATTTATGTTTATACTAATAAATGCAACACATATATGGTAATCTCATACAGTGCAGTTATCCACTCTGAGCTGAAAATAGCCCAGATAACCCCAGATAAAATCCTGTGCACAGAGCCTGACAGCATCATCTCCTGTTACTTGTCTTTATCCAAAACACTAACAAAACTCTCCAAGGAATGGAAAACGAGGTCTCTTGTACAAGACCTTTCAGAGTGCATTTGATAGATCAACAAATACCCTTTGGGGCTGGATTTCCTTCCAAATGCCCACGAGATCTGTGTGTCCACCAGTGCTCATGTATCTGTCACCTCAGATTAGCAAAACTTCTGTATTATTCTTTAAACGGCAGCATTGACTTAGTTTCTGTGTAATTTATCATTTTAGCCTAGGACACGATCTTCTACTGATGCAGCCTTGTATGCAGATGAAATACAGCCTTGAATGCTAACACATCCCACTGCCAGTCCAAGTGGTGTATCCCCAGCAAGGGACTCACTAGTGCTCCTGTTCCTCCAGGGCATCATCCTGAGGCAAATCCAGGTGTAAGAAAAGCTACAAAAGGGCATTTAGGAGAAGCCTGGAGAGGGGAGGACTCCAGTCACATCTCTATGGCATTTCCTTTCTTTCCTCTAAAGAAAAATTTCACCAAAAATCCTATCATTTTCCCAAAAGGTGGTTAAAATCTTATCATTTTCCCAAAAAAATCCCAAGCCCATTATGGGTTCCCAGTATAGGTGGGAAGATATATCTGCCAAATGGCATAGCAATACCAGGTCTGTTGATGTCTATTGAGCTGGAAGTGGACTGGATGCTGCATAAATGTTTCTGTGTGGTTCTTCTGGGTGAAGTGCCCAAATATTTTTAATTTCCATATGACCGTTATTTTTCAAAAATGTTCAAAATATGGCAAATCAAGCTCCCACAGTGGCATTGCCAAGGTATTCATACTGCTTAAAACACAAAAAGATTCCTCATGGGATTATCAAAAGTACCAAGACACCTAAATCCCAGCGTTTTAAGAGATTGGAGCGTACTCTGTTTGGAAGCTTTTATAAATCCCAGCAGTGTCACTCAAATTTCTAAGCTTGCATTGATTTTTCCAGGACAGTGCCCAGTTTCTGCTACATTTTCTGATGGTTTGGGCTTACTTGCCATTACTGGAAGGTTACCCTGTTAGTTAGACTTTCCTTTCTAGACTAAGGAGGAGATTGTTTTACACAATGCCTTTCATCTCCCCTAATATGTGCCATATTATCCTCTTGATTTCTTCCATCTGGGCAAATCTTTTGTTGACCTCACCTGAAATCTAAAACCTTTCAAAATAAGCTCTTCCACTTCTGTTCTCTGATCTAGTAATGTTGGATGTGACTGGAAGGTCAGAAGTCTAAGATTAGTCCTGACCTCAGTTTTGGGCTTCACACTGGCAGCAGGTTAGGAGCTTTGAACTTGGCATCCTGACAAATTGTTATTGCTACCTACCAAAAATCAGCTCACCCTCATGTCTGGGGAGGGTGAGAGGCAAAACACAGGGGAGATGGACTCCTTCAAAGAGTGAAGCTTTTCCACACAGCATGACATGGAGACAGGAAGGGTTTAATGCAAGGTAAAATCTTGACAGACACTAACTCCTAAAATACATCCCAGAAATGCTTTTAATTGTATCCTAACTGGGTTAGATGATGTAGACAATTAATTCCACTTCAGTTTTTACTTAAAGAGGGTGAGCTGCCAACCTCTCATGAAAACTGAGTAGGGACCAGATTTCTGCACTGATTGCCTCTCACATTTTACAAAGCAAAGAACAAATAAAGTCAGGCTAACACGAATATTTAATATATAATCCTAACAGACAAGACTTTCCACGATTTTCAGGGTCATCTGATCGCTATCATAGGCAACTGCTTGGATAAAGAATGTTTTCAAACACAGCCTCCATCTGAAGAGAAAAATTTTGCTTTAATGTTAACTTTTATCATTCTCTGTTATTAGTCTGGAGAAAGGAAGGTACTGCAAACTTCTCTCTGTCAGACTGTGAGAATGTGTGTGCTCATGTCTGTCCATTCCCACCCTAACAGCATCTGACTCTGTTGGCTCAACCACTCCTGCAGGAGATTAGAGGCCAAAAAGGCTTTGTCTGGTATCCTCCTGAGAGCAAGGCTTTCTAGTCAGTCAAGCAGAGAGACAGACCCATAACCACATTTGAAGCCAGACAAATACAACTTGAAAATCGAGTCTGCTTTTTTAAAAGCACAGCATAAAATGAGAAAGCCTTAAATCGGATTTTGTGTCTTCTTGGGCAGCAGTCAGTCAGCCTCAAAATACAAATCCAGAGGAAACTTGGCTCCTTTTGATCCAGAACTACCTTTTTCTTAGATTTTAAAGTCATAGTGGGCCATAGGATCATCTAGTCTGAGCTCCATATAATATGGACCATAAAATTGCATACTCCAATAAGGAACGCAGTAACTTGTGCTTGGCTGAAACCTGTTTCCAACAGGCATCTGCTCACAATTTGAAAGTATCTGAAGAGAAACACTCTACTACATTCATTGGTATTTTTTTTTCAACACTTAATCACTCCCACCATTAAAGCTCGTTCTGAAATGAATTGTGTCTGCTTTTGGGTTCCAGTCTTGGACCTCTGATAGACTACAAGGCTCTGTTGCCTCTGGCTCTTGTCTCCCAAGGACAAACTTCCACCCTTTCTGAGTCCCCTCTTGCCCTTCCCTTGGTAAGTGAAGCAGGTGGAGATCTACCATGAGATTTGGTTTTTTCCAAGCTTTTGAAACTTTTTGTGACTTTTCACTTTTTTGAAGGGCCTTTCAAAATAGGATGGCATAATAACAGCTGGGACAACTTACAAAGCAGACTTTTATTGATGCAGTCCATGGACATGAGGGAAAAGGGTGAGGGGTGAAGAGACAAGAATTGAAACAACCCATGAGTTTAATTTCTCTGTCTGGTGGGGGACATTTGACAGTGTTAAAATGTTTATGTTTTTTTATAAGATTATCTCCCAAAATTATAAAGTCAGAAACAGGTTTTCAAAGAGAGAGAGAGAGAGAGAGAGAGAGAGGAAGAAGCTCATTCAGGGTTAACAAGAGGTTTCCAATAAGAATGGAGAAGGATTGAGGGCACAGATATGATGATGTGATATTCTCATGGCTTGCTGAGCATGTCCCAGCAATGGTAGCTCATATAGTTTCACTTCTGGAGTTCTTCTGGCACAGCCTGGCTAGATCTCCTGCTCTAAAGGATGTCCAAATTCAACTGCAGTAGACAAGAGTGCACAGAGGCCATGTACAATCAATCCAATGGAGTTCGTGGAAGGTGAAAAGCAGAACTGGAGTATTTGTGCAGACTGAGTTCAGCTCTTCAGGCCCTCACTTCCTGGCCCAGTGGTAACACAGCCCATGAATTGCTCCTGGCATAGTTTTCATTTTTAAGCTCTGCTTTAAAACAGGAAACCTACATCTGGTGGAAGAATAAGCCAAGTATAACAATGGCTCATGGGGTGTGGTGGTAAAGCAGCAAAATGTCTCATTGTGGATGAGGAACCACATATCAGAGCCTTCCTCTAGATTCAGGACCCTGACCACCCACAATACCTTCCTCCATCACAGGTCACCAGCACATGGATCATGGCACACACAGATCAGTATTGGTGCCTTTTGCTCAGGGCCCAGCTCTGGCTTTCAGCGTGTGACCCCATCTGCAGCCCAGCCCTGTGGGAACATAGCAGCTACTGCCAGAGAGAGAAGCTCTGCATCACAGTCACCAGCTGAGCCCTAAAACAGAAAATGATTAGAAAATCTGTTCAAATAGGTCTGGGGAAGTCTAGGCTGCAAAGATGCAGCAAGTCCTTCACTTAACACAGTGGTTTCATCTCTTTGCTTTGGGAGGTTTTCTGCAGCACTGGAGAGGATCAAACAAGGTTGCTGACCTGACAAGTGCACGTGTTGTGATTCTTGGGGTGTCTTGTTCAGGCCCAGGAGGTGGACTCAATGACCCTTGTGGGTTCCTTCCAACTAAGGATAGTCTATGATTGTATGATTTTATCTTCCCAAGTATTCTGCTGAGTGAGCAACATACCTTTGCATGGGCAAAGAAAATAGGGACCTATCCAGCACTTTGTGACAGCCTGATGCTATGGTCTCACTAGGATATACCAGAGAAGCATCCTGGTGCTGTGCTGCAGATCCTTTTTTTTTTCACTCCTTCTCCACTTTCTGTTTGTGGGTCTCCTGAGATGAGCTCGCCACACATGTCCCTGACTTAAAGCATGGGAGATCCAAAATGAAGAGAAATTTGGATTTTTTAGGACTTTGGCCAACAAACTCTTCCAAGTTCTATGGCACTGATCTATGTGAAGTGTGTAAAACAGCACTAACAAGGAGAGGTTTAATCTTTGTTACAGAATCCATAAATTACTATCCACAGGGTGAAAATTGAGTAGCAATTCTATGGCTGTAAAATCCACACACTATGCTAAGCTGAGAAAACAGCAACATTGGAAATAGCAGTTTTTCAGAGCCCCAAAGAAACTCAATGCCTTTCTAAAGGCATTAAAGTGTCTGTAAAGCGTTTTTGGCAACTTTAGCAAGCTTCCTTTCACCACTCAGGGAAAGAAAGAGGCAAGTTTTCCCCATTGTGCCCCCCCATTCCTGCCAGTTCAGAGGAAGGCAGAGGCTTCTGCCCAGCTCCTCCTCATGAAGTAGAAGTGGGAGGCCAGGAGAACATGCATTTGCTTCCATCTTGCACACGTCCAGGCCACCATTATCAGTGCAAATAAATTTCTCTCCTGACCCCTTAGTTACAGAGCCACACTATCATCTTGGGCATCCCTAGCTTTGCTGCATTTATTGTTGTTGTTGGAGGTTACGGTTTTTCCTCTTGTTTTTCTTCCCCTCTTAGGGGATTTTCCCCCATTTTTGTTGCTAAGGAACAATAATGTCTGGATACAGGAGAGAGACAAAAGGAGTTGCCAAGCTCAGGGGAGGAGGGCACCTGGCTGCACTTCTGTGAACTTGGAGGGGTAGAGATACCACAAGAATTGGGCTGGGGGAAAAAAAGGGGCTGGGGCAGCTGCTAGTTCTCTCTTGCTCTCGGCTTCGGAGGAGGATGGTGAAGCTGCTTGGGGAAGGGAATTCGCTGCCGCCGCCGGAGCCCAGCCCGGTCCTGTTTCTTCTGCCTTTGCTCATGAGAGCAGCCACTGAACTGGGACCTTATTAACACCCCACCTCACCATAAAAAGAACTTCCACCATCTGCTGGGGTGCCTCCGGGGAAAACCCGGGGTCCCAAGCCTTTCCTCCTCCCAGGGAGCCTCTCCCTGCCCTGCTCCAGAGCCGGGCCGCCGCTGCCGAGTTTCTGATACATCTCATCTACCACTCCAGGGCCTTGCTCATCCCTGCCTTCCCAGCTTGCTACTCTGAGGTTCCCACTTCAGCTCCTTTTGCTATGCAGAGGGGGCACCAAGATCGGCTTCCCCTGTGAGCTCGCAAAGAAAGCCTTTTCTCCATCCTTGTCTGCCGGCTGCGCCCGCCATCACCGTGTGGGGAGAGCCGGCTGAGCCCTCGCCACAGCGCCCCCTGCAGGCGCGGAGGAATCACCGCACCCGCCTCGCCCGACCGGGACCGGGACCGGGACCGGGACCGGGGCCGGGACCGGGACCGGGACCGGGGCCGGGGCCGGGGCCGGGGCCGGGGCCGGGGCCGGGGCCGGGGCCGGGGCCGGGACCGGAAGGGAAGGGAAGGGAAGGGAAGGGAAGGGAAGGGAAGGGAAGGGAAGGGAAGGGAAGGGAAGGGAAGGGAAGGGAAGGGAAGGGAAGGGAAGGGAAGGGAAGGGAAGGGAAGGGAAGGGAAGGGAAGGGAAGGGAAACCTGGGGCACAGGTGTCATGGCTTTCTCTGTCTGTGGCAGGTCACTCTTTAGCTGACTGGTCTTGTACTTTATTAGGGTCGCTCCCTGCGATGTGGATTATAATGGTTTATAAACCTTTCACTTCTGAGTCACTGTGTATGGAGTCCACAAAGCACACAAAGGCCTTGGGGTGACCCTACATGTATGTGCTGTAGAAACATCCCAACCACATGGAAAAGCAGCAGACTGTGCTGCTGGAACACAAAAGTATTTAACCCTTTATGATTTATGCCGAGATATAATGGCATAAACTGGGACCATCCCGTTTTAAGCAGCTGCACTTAGCAAGCCAGTTCCCTGACAGCAGATGACATTAAACCATGGCTCCCTCCCATGCAAGCTGTTTTGTGAGCCCACTGTGACACCAAAGTCTATCTCAGTTTCAAGCTCACGCTCATGTACTTCCAGCAAGACATGCTGGCACTTTACCACATATTTCATGGTATGCTTTTATTAGTCTGGGCACGTGCATACATTCTGTTTTGGTTTTTTTGTTTAACTGCATGTCATACATAGTTTTAAACATGAAAGGGAGGGATTTCTTCGCTTTACAGGTTTGGATTTCATCCTCTGGTTCTCGGGTTGTATCTCTTAATAAAAACAAAATGCTGGAGTCCAATCTGTCAAATTAAAGCAAAGATTTACCAAAAGAAAATACGCTCACAAAGTAAATATAAATTAATTTAATAGGTTCATATTATCACTTCCATTGGAGCCCGCAAGTATAATCTGGTGCTGAAGTAATTAATTGTGTGTGAAGTAGCTACTGTGCCAAAACTTACTTGTAGGAGGTGAAACTTCCAGACTTTTTGGCCTGACTTTTACCTGCAGCATCTTGGCTTTGTTATTTTGTGGAAGGGAATGAATTGAGTGCCAAGCTCTGCAATCAAATGCTCAGACAAATACTTCATTTTATGTTTTTGTGACGATGTGGTTACAACTACAGGCGTTTTCCCACCCAGGTCGGGTCAAGACTGCTTTTGGAAGGGAAGTCAGCAGATAGGTTTAGCACTGCTGGGATTGCAGGAACTGTTTTTTGTGGTTTTCTGTCTTAATATAGTCTCAGCTTTAATTGCTCTGGTTTTTTCCCCTCCCTGCTCCGGCTGTGCAACAAAGGAGCTTTGTCTGGTTGTTTGCAGAGGGGATGGGGAGCAGTGGTGCTTGGAGGATGCAGTGTTGGTACACATCTCAGCAGCAGCACTGAGAGAGCCACCACTCATGGTCTTTCATTTCATTTTGCCAGAACAGTCATTCATGCAAGCTGGGAATTAACTCAGGCAGCCCATCTGGATTAAAATTACCCAGGCTCAAGTACTGCAGAGATTTTGGGATCCTGACATGTCCTGAGAGGATGCTCAGCTGCTGCAACTGAAGCAAACAGAGGATGCTTCTTCCCACCTCCTGTACTTTTGGGATGCTGGGTGTTTCTTCCCATGCATCTCTCCAGCCTTCCATCACACTCTCCAGATACTGTCATCTGCCATTTCAGGCAAGTCCCTCCTTCCTTGATGGCAGCATCCACAAGTAGAGCTGGGCACCACTCTCTCATTCATCACTTCATCTTGAAGCATCTCTAAACAAGAGGAGTCCCGTTGTGTCACAAGCCAAACTCTTCCCTGGACTGGATAAAGATGGAGCTCAGCTTGGGAATGCACCCCACACTTAAGCATTTGCTTTTTCTCCACTGTGTCTATCCCAGGAAAGCAGGTGTGAGGCTGGAAGGGTGCTTGGCAAGAAGTGCTACATGGCCATTCCAGGGGCCAGGCTGTACTTAGGGTGCAGGAGCTAAAATCAGCTCCAAGCACACGTTCTGCCCCCTCTCCCGCACCTCGTGCTTACTGGATCTCATGAGCAGTTTGTGGCTGTGTGGCTTTTGGGGACTGCTTCAAGACACACACAAAAATTTTAGAGCAATGAGACAATACCAAAAATACAAGGACTTTGGTGTGATTGCTGCCCACACAAATTCCTGATTAAGATTAGAAACAGACTGATAGAGACAAGCCTTTACATGCTAGGACACCAGCTCTGTTTCCTGGAGTCTGCAGTAAAATCAGCTAAGACAAAAGAAGTGCTGCTATTACTAGAGCTAATGAAAACATAGATTTAAAAAAAAGGGGCTTTCTGACCAAGAGCCCAACCTTAATAGGAACAGCCTGATCACTATTTTCCAATCTTGTTCCTCAAGGGAAAGCAGAGATTGACCCTTATATACTTTTGAAGGACTATCAGTTTCTGGTTCTCATTAAAAAAATTAATTTGTTTAAAATTGTTAAGGTTTTGGTTTGTGAAACTTATTTCTTTCCACCTCTTCTTTTCTCTATAAATATTTATGTGCATAATTAACAAAAAACTTATTCTTAAATACGTATTTCAGCAAGGGCCAGCATCTATGAGTCTGCAGTTTTTTGCTCAATTCCCAGCCCTGCCAAGGCCTCCTCTGTGCATCCTTCAGACCCTCCACAATTTCCTTGTACCTACATATTTGGCTAATGCAATCTCACATCACTGGTGGGACAGAGAATTAAAGTAATTATTGTTCACAAGCCACACTAATTCTCTTGAATGCTTGCTCGGGACCAAGGCAGTCCTGTGGGATCACAGAATCCCAGATCACAGAATAAACTGAGTTGGAAGGTTTAGTCCAACTCCCAGCCCTACATAGCATCATCCCAAAGAGTCACATCGTGTGCCTGAGAGCATTCTTCAAATACAAATCTACAATCACAGTGCCCTGTTGTATTTTAGGGAGAAAGTCCCAGGTCATGCAGGTGTCAGCAGGAACCAAGCTCACTCAGGATGGTGTAGATGCACCCCAATGTGAAGGCACCCCAGAAACATGGGTTTGGTCCCCATCCAAGCTGCCCAGACCTTACAAACTGATGGTGGGTATTTTCCAAGGGCAGCACCTCCCTCCAAACCCTGATGGACAAAAAAGGAGCAAACCACACAGACAATTCCAGGTAGCCTCACCGTGAACCACTGAGGCTAGGAGTGATTGCAACTCACGGGCCAGCCCAGGCTGGAGAACCTCATAAATCATGTAGAAGTGCAGAGTTATGAGTTTCCTCAGACAAAGACCACTAATTGCAGTCTGCTCTCACTGCTGATGGGAGGCTGTGCAACTCACTGGTGAGCCTGGGAGGGGAGGTCCTGGATGGAGGGGGATGCAGTTTCTGAGGAGGGCAAATGGACTAACATCCCTCCTGAGGTGTAAGGCTGGAGCACAGCTCAGATGAACATCATCCCCTGACAGTGCTGTCCCAGAGTTAGCAACCTCAGCATGCAAAGTCGTAGCCCTGAAAAGTGTCTGAATGTGCCCAATTTTACTCCTGTGAAGGCCGGTGCTTCTGAGCAAAGAAAAAGCAGCTTAAACTAGGAGGAAAGGCAGGCTGTGAGATCAGCATCAATGGGAGCTCTGTCTGCAAAGAGTGATTACTTGGTGGTACAAATGCTCCAGGGCTGGGTCTGTGCAGTAAAGCAATCCTTGTGATCACTCCACGCCTGAGCTGAGTGACTCAGAGTAAAAATAATTAAATATGTTAATAATTATCAGGGCCCCCTTTGATTAAAACAAATAAAGCTTGTGATGTGTAAGCAAGGAGGAATGTGTAGGTTTGCAGGGCTCATCTCACAACCAGGAGCTGATAGCAAAAGCAGACGTGGTGCCTGAGTCGGGTATCAAGGGTGCTGGGGGCAGGTTGAGTGCACCCAGCCAGAGGTGTCAGGGGGGCTCAGGTTCCTGCTGTAGCAGTTGCCCCCATCCTTGATCCCAATGCACTGTCTCAAGGCCAGAGACAAAAGAGGGGACTAGAGGCATCATATCTCCACACCTCAGCCCACCCAAGTAGAAGACCTGCTAGATTTTGGGTAACTGGTCCTGGAACCAGCATCATATCAATTGCTGAGGGAAGGTGGGAAGCAATTTTGGAAGGTGAAGAAAATGTTAAATACAATTAACTGCACCTTGAAGCATGTTTTTTTCAGGAGTTCTGGGCACCTGATGAGTGTAGGAAGGCACCTCTGAAGGGAGATTTATATCTCACATGGATTTAGTTGGACTTTTGAGGTGCCCAGAGGAATGCAGGGTTGATGGCTTAGATGGTGGCTTCACTGCAGTGACTGTCAAGTGGAGCATTGTCGTGAAAGGACCCTTCTGGTCTAACCCTTTCCAAAAAGCTGGTGCTGCATGAAAGGAGATATGGTGACCACTGTACTGAGCTTGGAAGGCAACTGCAAAGCACTTCAGTAGAGACAGACCTGCCCAGACAAGTGGCCCCTCTGGTCCTTGCTCTACATGGGGCACTCGGAGCCAAAGGCAGCATCTGCAGCCACTGGTTGTTGTGGACAGCAGTGCTCTGTGCCACATTCTGGAGATCTGCACTTTTGGCCAAGAGAGGAGATGGTGTTGGTGTGGTGCTTTCAGAGGAGAGTGTGGAGCTCCTCTCCCGTGCTGGAATGGGGCCAGAACAGGCAGGCTGCATGGCACTCATAGCAGAGTCTGGAGGTGCTTTTCAAGGCTGTTTTGATCTCTCAACTGTACAAGTGATAAGAATCAGTGTCCGACAGCACTGGAAGGGCATTTATAGACAAAGCAAAACATGCCTGTGAGGCAGGAGGGTGAGTTCAAGCCATATCACACCTGAGATCTGTGATGCTCTAGGGAGAGAATACCACAACTTCCTGGCAGGGTGTGTTTCCCACATGGTGCTTGGGTGGCACCACACGGCTCCTGTGCTTGTAACACTGCACAATGGCCATGCTGACTGCCAGGAGCAGGAGAGGATCCATCTGCCTCAGCTTCACCACAGGAAGGCAAACTCTAGGCTGAGTGGAGTTGTAGCCATTGCACGAGCCAATACAGCATCGCAGGGTGGAAATGCTCTTTGTATCCCAAAGTATTTTTCGTACCAGAATGGAGCTCATGTGAAACACAGGGTCCAAGGTATCCTCTCTGCATGTGGAGTGTCCCAGTTCATGAGCAGATGCAGATTTTCCACTGGAATGCACCCCCTTTGGGCAATCTGTGAGAACACAACAAAGCTTTGAAATCACTGAGGATAAGCAAGAAAAAAAAACCAGCTCCATTTCAAACCAAGGGGGAACCTGAGGATATTCAGTGCATCCCGCCTCCCTGGAAATCAGCCAGGGCCCTGGACCTACCACACCTTTGCAAGCCTGAAAGGGACCCAAAGACAGAGAGCAAAGAACAGTACCCACAAATAGCAGACAGCTTCCCAACCTTTTCTTCCCACTAATGGAGATGGGGCATGCAGAGGGAGGGTAGCCACCACCACCATCTTCTGCCACATGGTCTGTATCTGTTAGTTTGCATCCTGCTGCCTCACTAATAAAACAAACAATGTCCTTGTAGTGCTTTCCTGGGGGGAAGCATAAAATGCATTTGGAGTTAGTTTATTTTTTTAATGTCTTATTTAAGAAAAGGAGAGGAAAGAGATCCCTGCAAAGGGGCGCACTTGCTAACATGAGAGCACAACATGCTTGATTGCACTTTCTTCTCCCACGGTACCTCACTGACCCCCTGGAAGGCAAAACATAAGAAGGGTTGGGTGATGCAGCTAAATTATCTATAGAGCAGCAGCTCCTTAACATGTGGTTGTAGTTACGCAGCTGGGGAGTGGACACATATTTTGGGAAGATACCTAGCCGGCGTGTGATCTGACATCCAGGGTAACTGCGCCACCTCATGGTTCCCAAAGTCAGAGTGCAAAGGTGGGAGTGCATAGTGTGACTCGTGTTCACTGAAAAGCATCTTCACAGCCACCTCTGAGGAAAGCTGCTGCAGCAGCTTTATTCACTGTAGTGAAATCATCTTCTTTAGTAAGGCCAGTTGGGGATGTGCTCCATTGCTTACTGCCTTATTTTGGCAATACTCAAAATAATCTCCAAAGGAACTATTATTCTTCTAAAACAAAATAAGAGCCAGAGATGACCTTGGCACAGTTGTCTCCTGCCTGTTCTGGCACTGTTCCTTAGAGCACACTCACATCCAGTCCCTGTGGCTTCTGCTGCCTCACAGCAGATGTGAGCTCACAGCCCAGCAGATCCCATCCTGGAGAAGGGCAGTCCCAGATTATCAGGTTCTGTTTCCTTTTCCATTGATCCACTTGAAATAATCTCTCTGGTTTGGCACCCCGGGCAGCCCTTCTTTTAGCCTTCTATTCTCACCCTTCACCCGTGAAGCTGATTATTAGCTGTGTATCTTACAGGATGTCAGTTGGATGTTCAACTGGAATTGACTGGAATTTCCCAATTTGTCCTCTGTAGGAGATGTGGTGGGAGTAGTTTTCACCTGCTTAAGTCCAGCATAAGGTAGTCACCTAATGGCCTCCCACAGTAAAAGGGAGAGCAGGGTAT
This sequence comes from Sturnus vulgaris, assembly GCF_052056855.1. NCBI lineage: Eukaryota > Metazoa > Chordata > Aves > Passeriformes > Sturnidae > Sturnus > Sturnus vulgaris. The sequence continues at coordinate 4,933,893 of NC_142244.1, read as the reverse complement.
CACCAGGGTTAAGCAAATCCACCTCAAGTCAGCTACCCAACAAAGTCCTGTGACCCTCTTCTGAGAATGCCTCACTTGTCCTTCCTGCTGTCTTCTCCTTAACCGTGTTCAGCCATGCAGGTTGCATTTCTGTGGACGATTTCCCTTTGCCTCAGTTATCCAGCCCTTGTCTTCAGTGAGATAACAATAATGATCACCATTCATTTATGACCATATCATGCACACCGTGTGTCCACATATCACTGACTCTTGGCATGGGTGGTTCCTAGTGTCATGAAACACATGTATAGTACAAGCAAATGGAAATCTGCTATCCTAAATTTAGATATCTAAATCTGCTATCCTAAATCGAGATGCAGCTACTACTCTTTGAACTTCCCCTCCCTGCCCTCTACACCACTATTTGTTCATAAAAGAAGGTTTTCAGAGTAGATGCAATTTGCAGGAATGGGCCCAGAGCCCTTTTAATTATTGCTCTGCATCGTCTTCCTTATTCCCTTTGCATGTCATAGAATCATAGAATCCCGTAATGGTTTGGATTGGAAGGAACCTTAGAGCTCATCCAGTTCCACCCCCTGCCATGGGCAGGGACAATTTCCACTACACCTGGTTGCTCCAAGCCACATCCAATTGTCTTAAGGTGATTTTATGATGATACTCTATTTCCTAATCATCTGTTTTATGCCCAGAAATGGCTGCTGTAGCTTTAAGATGGACCTGGGTAGGGGGCAGGGAGCCTTGGGCTCCTGCATGGGTTTTATTCAGACTGGACTGGGACATTGTGTTCTTGCTTTCCCTGGACTGGGTTTTGCTAGCTTGAAGCAAGTTTTCTTTCCCCCCTCCCTTCCCTTCCCTTCACCCACTGGTATTCATTTCCATCATTGGCAAAAGGGATTACAAGAGTCCTTCTCTTTGGAGGAAATGCTCATTTCAGAGTGTTTTTCTCCTAAATTTGTCTCCAAACCAAGACACCAACCTGGCCTTAAACACTTCCAAGGATGGGACTGCCACAGCTTCTCTGGGAAACCTATATCAGGGCCTCACCACCTTTGCAGCCAGGAATTTCTTCACAATATCCCACCTTATCCTGCCCTCTGGGAGTGGGAAGCCATTCCCCCTTGTTCTGTCACTCCAGGTCCTTGTCCCCAGTCCCTCTCTAGCTCTCCTGGAGCCCCTTTAGGTGGTGGCAGCAGCTCTAGGGTCTCCCTGGAGCCTTCTCTTCTCCAAGCTGAACATCCTCAGCTCTCCCAGCCTGTCTCCAGAGCAGAGGAGCTCCAGCCCTCAGAGCATCTTCATGGCCTCCTCTGCACTTGCTCCTGCAGCTCCCCATCTGTCTGGTGTTGGGGGCCTCTCTTTTTCTCCTGGTACTTACCATGCTCAGCAAGCACTGCTGTTCAGTGGGAGCTGAATGCTGGACTCTGATGTCGTGTTAGAGCTGCCTGGGGGTGATGGCTGCTCTTGTAGAAGCAAAATTCAGCTTAGGGAAAGAGATTTTACCTGCTTTGTTTGGAAATGCTGTCCCAGGAGTCACCAGGTAAGTTCTTCAGTTCAAGTCAATTTATCAAAATTGACAGAGAGTGGGTTACTTGCAGTTTGGAAATCTCATCTCTGGTTTGACCCACGTAGGATAGAGAAAATGTGAACAGAACACATTCAAAGCATAAATGTAGCTGCCCCTATGTACAAACTCTTCACAAGGCAAAGGAGGCGAAGCAACTGAAATGCCACCAAAGGAACCTATTTCAGGGTATTTGAGAAGCCATTTGTAAACTACTCAAAATCTTTTCTGCATCCTTGCCTTTACTGTCCACCATGGGTATGATCGCCCACTTTGAATTCAGTTGTTCCTCCTGGAATGAAGACCTAGGGACAGGTGCAAAGCAGAGGAGTGACTGATTGCTCACCTGCTGCCAAACTCCTCGACTTCATGCTTTGAGTGAAGTCATGAGATGCAAGGTGTCCTTGGAAAGTTGGGAACATCAAGTAAAAGTGATCCAATAAATACTATTCTGCTTTTTCTTCACTCTTCCCCTGCCAACTTTAGGATTAAGTTCCTAAATACACTTTAAATGAATGAAGCAAGAAACTGAACAAATACAGAAAAACTGTGACCTCTTCAGCTCATCTTAGCAGAACATCTTCCAAGACAGGCATTTAAGCATCACAGCTGTCCAGCAAAAATGGGCATTGCCAAGGTCTGTCCCCTGGCCCGATGGCCTAATGAGATGCAAGGTTCTACACCTTTATCATTAATCTCTGTTTCTTCACAGAGCAGGTTAGTCATGTCCATTCTCATCACCAGGAAGGCTGTTTGGCCTCTGCAACTACAGGATTGTTTGGGACTGTCCAAAGATGTTCCAGGGACCTTGCATAAAATTCAGCTGTACGGTCAGCTGTGACCTGAGCTGGTTATTAGTATGGATGGAGACAGGGGGTTTTATTTACTTGAAAGAACAATGGTGCTGCAGCCTCATCAGTGGATGCTAGTCTAATCTTACCACAGGACTGAGGGTCAAGGGGTCAGATTGAGCTCAAGATGTTGCCTAGAAGCAAAGAGAGACAAAGAGCAAAATGAAAACCGAATTGGTATTATTACTTAGGAGGAGGAGAAGGAAGATGTTTTTTAAAAAAACCTCAGTCCCATGTCTTTTTCCCTTTATATTGTGCTTATATTGGCCTTCTCTGTCAGTAGACCAGGCATTCAAATATACTGCACAATGCCTATCAGCATCTTCTGGAATCAGCTACAGAATGGGTGAGCTGACAAGGACTAGAAAAAGTGTGTCACGTTCCCATTCAAGTTCAAGCTCTTTGGTCTAATTTAATCAAGCAATGAGCCAGTTTGGTGTCTTCATGCCTGTGGCTGTAGCATCCTGTCTCCATCTATAATCAAAGGAGTCCAGGCACCACAGGCTTTGGAGCAGGTTGTAAGAACCACTAAATGAAAGTCAATGAGCTGGACAATGAACTAAATCAAACTAGATAATTAAGCTAGACACAACCATTCTTCAAATAAAGGAAAAATCACCATGTAACTCCTCTTAAGTGCTAAGGGTGTTATCAGTTTTCTGGGAGAAAACACATATAAAGCCATTTAATTCTGTGGATAAAATCAGAGGTCTAAGGGCAGGGGGGTTTGTATGGTGTTTGTCTGTTTGATTCCTGGAAACAGTCTCAGTGCTGGAGCATAATTCACACATAAAACTTTATTAGTTTTCTTACTTGGTGTGCCACAGGAGCTCATGCAGCACAGTGTCATCTCTGTCCCCCAGGACTTGTCAAGCATTTAAATGTCACAAGCTCTTTGGGTCACTCTGCTTTAAGATGGTGAAACTGAGGAGAGGAGATGTTCAGTGCATTACCTTACCTGCAGAGTGGGAAAGTATTCCTTTGCAATTCAGAACAGTACTCATTCCTATGCCAAGTTTTGCCACTGGCTTGATTCATAATAAAGAAAGCAAAGAGAATAAATGTGGAAGGCAGAAAAGGGATTTGCACTCAAATATACATTTAGGCACAGCTTTTTAGTTTTAGGCACAGCTTTTCCTTTAGTGGGAGTAGGTAAAGAGAGGATCCCACACAGCCTCTCATTATCAGGTTATTTGGGATGCCATAGCAGAGTTGGGGACCAGCCCAAGCTCTGGATCCCACCTCCTAGTCCAGCAGCTACTGGTATTATCCTCAGGCTGAGTGTGCTGTCATGTTTGTTCAGAAGATATGTTAACCATTTTTGTCAGTTCTAGAATTTATATCACTCTTGTTAGTCAAAGCCCCACCTATCCTGTACAGCACTTCCTTTCTGATAATTGCTGCTGAGATAGAGCTAAATAATGGAAAGGGAAGAAAACTCTCACCATTGTCTTGAAGCAAGTCTGTTAAAACATGAACTCTGATATTTTATTCCAAGCTCCTCCCTTGAGATAGGCTTCTGAGCATCCCTGGAATTTCCTTGCATTTGGACACTGTCCTGAACTGTTGTGGGAAACATACTGAGATTGTAAAGGTGCCATTTGGTGTTGAAAGATTCTCAGTTTTGTCAAGAATGAATGGAAAGAGTGATAATAGTCTACAGCACTCATGCATACCCGAGGAGAAATGCGAGGAGATCCAAGGAGAACAAACCCCCTGGAAAGGAGCAAAGAGACCACTAGGGAGATGAGATGCAGAAGATAATCAAAATATCCAAGTAGAAAACAAGTGCTCCAAAATAGGACCAGTGATGGATGACAGCAGGAGTATTATTCCCACTGTGGCACTTGAGAAAGTTCTCACTGACTCTTTGTGTTAAGAAGTATTAATCAAAAACAATTAATATTAATGTTAAATACTATTTAATTCCCCTATGAATTAAAAGTTGTAAGCAGGTTTTGTCACAGCTTGATTTCCACCTTGGGCTCTGCTGTTCACCAGGGAAAGCAGCTCATCCCCTGCTCTGTGAGGTCAGCAGGACATCTAGTGGCAGAATAACATTGAAATACACAGGAGAATATACTGGCCTCTGAAGATTTTCTTCATTTTTTGGACAGCTCAATTATCACCTTCTTTCTACCACACATGAAAAGGACTGGTTGAGAGCTCAATGATATATTTTGAACTTATCAGTTGAAAAAATGCTAAGTAATCACCCTGTTGACAACAACCTTCTTCTACCCTGAACATGCCTGCCTTCCCTGTCAAGTCCTTGTCTCCAAGCCTGTTAAATCCTGCAGTCTTTCTGTCAGAGACTGAAATGTTAAAATTTATGACTTGGACATTTTTATGAAGGACTTTTGCCATTATATTATTGCCATTTTTATAACAAAAGCTGCATGGAAGACTGCCACACCCTGAGTGGGCCTCCTGACTGAGGGCCTGGACTGAAAGTTGATGGAGATAAAATAAAATTACTCAGGTCTGGGCTGAGGGGGAAGAACACATTCACAGCAGGATTAATCCCAGCAATTCAGGGTGGAGACTGCAGCCCCAGGCTTATCAGCTGCCAGGCTTGAACAGACCCTCAGACCAAAGCAGGGAGGAAGAGAGGTTTTGGGTGTGTGGTGAAAAAGCCTCTGGTCCGAGGCAGTGAGCCCATCCTCTGCTGTTCCCACCTGCCAAAACATGCACTAATCCATTGGATTCTCTACTCTTCAGTGCAGGAGACCTTCACCACCAAGAAGAATAGATGGAGGGAACTGACAGTGCTGGAAATGATACAAAGTTTAAAATTTTTTATCTAACTTTATTCAGTTTTATTCCCCTTTGCCCTGGGGGAAGGGAATTGAAGTTTCTTTTCAGGGGACTATTCTACCAGGCAAGATCTAATGAGTTTAATATCCCAACAGACTGGGAGTAGCACAGAAGATACACAAAAGATGACAACCATTAATGACCATTAACGAACATCAACTCCAGATATTACCCATGGCATGGTCGGAGACACGGGGTCTGGGAAAAAAAAAAAAGATAGGAATGAGAACATAATTAGCATCAGAGGCAAAGAAATCCATATCCAATACGAAACCAAATACTACAAACCGCACAACTTGGGACCAATGAACATTGAACCAATGAATTCCTACAGGTTTTGACTGTGTAAAATATGTGAAAAATCTAGTAAAATCCATGTGTGACGGTATGATTTTCTGTGTGCTACCTGGGCAATGTGTGGATGAAATGATTTCTGTTGCACATCCTGGCCAGAACATCCTGGCCAGAATAAAGTAATGCCTTGATTCTCTAACACTAAAAATGTTGTTGGAGAGTTTTTTGTTTTTCCCACAGTTTCAGTGATGAGACATCGTTGAGACCCTCAAAAAGGTGATGTGCTTCTACCTAATCCTTGTCACTCCCTGTCCCACACTTACTCTGTCTCTCTCTCTTTCTTTCTTCTTCTTTCTTCCTTCCTTCTTTTCTCTCTTTTCTTTTCCTTTTCTGTTTTCCTCTTTTACTACTAAATAAAATACTTTTTTTTTTTTTTTTTTTTTAATCAAGATCTAACCTTGTTTGTTTTTAATCAAGTTTTGGGGTATATTATAACAGATATATATCTACCTGTTTTATTCACAGTCTTAGTTTTCTTTGCTGTTCTGTGTTTAGACAGGTTCATAACACCATCTCTGTAGGCAGGAAGGAACATGAGGGCAACCAGCATCTCTGCAGTTCAGAGCCATGTTCATATTAGTGCTACATCTCTTGTAGTAAGTATTTTAGGTCCTGCTTTGTGCCAAAACCCTTCAAAGGAAAGATCAGCTGTATAAGGATAAAAACACTACCCAAAGCTGTACTCAGTAACATTAATCTTAAGGGAGGCTACAAATACCTATGGCTTTATATGTGGCTGAACTTCAAGTTACTACAGAGAAGGAAGAGGCCAGGAGAAAGCTTTTGCTTCAGGCATCTCACCTTGTAGTACATCCTAAAGAGATGTTTGTGATTTTCCCTGCGGTGTTGAGTCTGGTCAGTGTCTGCACAAAGATACTGAGCTGCAGTTTTAGTGAGAATGACAATTTTAGTGGTTTTAGCAAACCAAAGAGGCCCATCATTTCTCTGGGGGAAAAAAAAAAGCTACAATAGAAGAATTGTCCAGCGTGGCTTCTCTTTTGGGAATGGGGAGGACACAAATAAGTAACTAGCCCACAAAACTGGGAGGATCTGTTTCTCTGTACTATTGCTCTAATGTAGGAACCAGTGAATATGGATTGTCACTTGATACTTCATTTCAGTGCAAACCTGAAGGGTTCAAATCCACAACAAATTGAGCTCTAAGTACTTCTTTGGACAGATTTGGCTGATGTTCCCAGAAACCTCTTCCTTCTCTTCCCTCATCATTATTGGACTTGCTTTCAAAGTATCAGCCCATGAGGTAAAGGAAAATGTGTGGCCAGAGACCAGAAGATTCTTAGGTTTTACAAGGCACCTTGGCATCAATTCCAGCTCCCAAGCTATTGCTTTTCACTCCTTAAGAAATATGAAAAGTCAGTCCAAAAAGGACAAAGGAGAGTCAAAACAACCTCTGAACTATCAAAAACAGGCCATTTGTCTAAGTATTTAGAAATTACCACTGAAGCAGACAATCATTTACTGAGAGCAGGTAACCAAGAATTTTATTTCATAGAATCATGGAACCAGAGGAGAGTTTTGTTTGGAAGGGAACTAAAAGTTCATCTTGTTCCACTCCATGCCATGGTCAGGGACACTAGATCAGGTTGCTCCAAGCTTCCTTCAACCTGGCCTTGAACACTTCCATGGTTTCTCTGGGAAGCCTGTGCACCACCCTCACAGCCAATCATTTCTTCCTAATCTCTAATTTAAATTCACCCCCCTTCAATTTAAAGCCATTCCCTCTCATCCTATCACTGCACCCTTGTCACAAGTTCCTTTCTAGGCTTCTCATATTCCAATAAAACCAATTATTACAGTCTTTGAATCCGTTTGATGGTCTTTCAGTGCCATCATTTCCCAGAATAACTGAAGTACTCAGAAATCTGAAATTACATGAAAGAAGACATTTTAATGGTATCTGATTTTAAAGGCACTATCCATAAACACACAGCTAGGGGCAGGAGGCTGCAAATCAAGCAGCTGAGACCTAAGGCATCTATCACCAGCCTCATTATAAAATCTGGATACATTTGCCAGTAACACACGCTCTCCCTCCTGGTTTTCCTTGCACATCCCTAGTTGCTCTGAGCACATTCAGAATAACACAAAGAAGGTGGCTGCTATTTAAATGCAGGTGGCTCTCTGCAGACAACTCCATAGGGCCATGCAGAAGGCTGCCAAGCAGCAATTTAGCGTTGTCTCTGTTTGCACAGAAGGACCTCAGTGACTTGGAAAGCATAGAAGAAGGAAATGTTTTCTCCATGACATACTATGGGCTGCATACAATCAGCATCCTTCCTCAGCAGCTGCACTTGATAAACGATGTCAGCAGCCTGAGAGTCCTTTAGGGCTGCCAGTGTCAAGAATGACTCTAAAGCAATCATGCAGGGACAAAACCCCTGTGCCAGAATCACACTGTTCACACCACAATGAGTCCTTGCTTGACTGGGCTGCAAGACTGAATTATTCAGAATAAATTCCATTTCAGCTGCTTATTGGTTATCAGTAAGTCTAGTCTTTAGTAAGCTATCCAGTCCTAGCATATGCATCATATTTAAAACCTAAAATAATCCTAATATGCCTGACTTTTGAGTAGGAAAAAAAGCAATTACACTACTTGTCTGCTAGAATATATTAAATTGCCAGACAGAAATGGTGATATCTGTTTTGCATGCTCTTACATATACTGTTCTTCAACTTGATATTTTCAGCCCAGTTTCTAAAAGAAAAACAATTTTTAAAACCCTGTAAATGTCTTTGGCTATTTGTGTAAGCTTGTCAAGCTTCCACTAGAATCTTTGAACCAACTGGCCAATTTCATACAAATATGGGGAAGGAAGATGGGTCCTGCAGAGCCACAAGAGAGACAGACTCTGAAGTTCACCTTGCTAGAGCACACAGCTGGGTGTGGGCTTACCCCTTATCAGACAGAGAAACAACACAGGTGAGCTCTCCTTGGAAATACAAGTGAAGATGAAATGAAGCTTCTTAGGCTCTGCTAATCCCAAAGCACCTTCATTCTTCTGTCACGCCAGCAGTCCCCACCTCTATTCCCATTTCCTACCCCAATCCTGTGTGATCACAGTGACAAAGTGACACTTTGCAAAAAACCTAAGAGAATTGCCAGTAATTTTTCATCCATAATGGGATATAGGCACAGCTTATTCCTAAAAGTAAATAAACTCAGGAAACAGCCAGAGCTGTCAAAAAGGGACTCCAAGAGAGCTTGAGAGGGACTTTGGACAAGGGCCTGGAGAGACATAACCAGGGGGAATGACTTCACACAGCCAGAGGGAGGGGTTCAATGGGATATGGGGAAGAAATTCTTGGCTGTGACGATGGTGAGACCCTGACAGAGGTTGCCCAGAGAAGCTGTGGCTGCCCCCTGGAAGTGCTCAAAGCCAGGTTGGACAGGGCTTGGAGCAACCTGGTCTAGTGGAAGGTGTCCCTCCATGGCAGGGCATGGAATGGGATTATCTTTGACATTCCTTCCAACCCAAACTAGTCTGGGATTCAACGACTCAACTGCAGGTTCCTGGTTTCCAGTTTCCCTGGACCATGAGCTGAGCACAGGGTGAAGTCCCTACAGAGACCAGAGACCTGTATACTACACCAAAGCAGGCCATGCTCAGATTTACCATTCATACAAATTAGTAGGGATTGGCAGATAATGATACAAATCAACATTTCAAAAGCTGAGAGCCAGACCAGAGAAGATAAAGAGACATGCCAGTGTAAAGCCTACACTTTTTTTCATCAGTTTGAGATGTACAAGGTCACCTTTTCCCCAAAGCATAGCTCCCTGCACAGGCAAGGATGCAGGAGGAAAGCACAAATCTTTACTTAATATTTGAAGAATATTGGTGTTTGAAGAAAAGTGAAGAGGAACTTGCCACTTATCGACATTTGGGTTCCATAAAAGCATCATTTTAGGATGAGGGGGAAAAACAGAATGCTAGATGAGAAAAATTATGGGTTTGTTTATTTAAACAGAAAACCTAAGCCAACGTATCTTGCAAATATATCCTGATTGGAATAGAAAAAAGTTTTCTAAAGATCAGAAGCAATCACTGGTCAACATATGAACTGAAACTGAGAAGCAAACGTTACTTTGCAGACAAACAAAATGGAGGACTGCTGGCCTGAATTTGGGAAGGAGAAATTAAAAGGTGTAAAGTAGGAAAAATTACAGCACATGTAATATTTAATAGCAGAAATGTAGTACAGTCTGATTTTTCTATTCTCCAATCCACCATTAAAATGAGTAGATATATCAAAAAGACAAATTTTGAAATTGTTTAGAAATATTTAAGTTTCCCAGTACCTACAGAAAGCCACCTGGGGAATTAAATTAAATACCAATGTAGCTAAACATTGAGCCCCAGTGCTCTATTCAGATGCTGAATTTTGTTCCTGAATGGAGATTTTCAAAGTCTGTGCTTTTTCCTGCCTTCAACTGTGCATGCCCAGCTTGACATCACTTTCAAGCTCCTTTCCACAGAGAGGGCTAGTGCTAAACAATTTCTAAAACGTCTCCAAATGGGAAATGTAAACCACAGCCAGCTGAGAATATTGATCTTCAAAACACACGACCACAGAGGGCAGCAAGTTGGGCAGAAAACTATGGGGCATGCAGCTGCAGAAAAATAGTACCTAGATCTGTAAAAAGACCTGTCCTCCTCACAGTTCTTTGCCTATCAGTCAGTTCTGGAAGAAAAGACCAGTGAGACTTGAAGGACCACACCAGCAAAGTGTTCAGGAGCTTTGCTTAGAGAAGCAAATAGGAGAGAAAACGGCTGTGTCTGCATTTTCAGCACTTTTTTTTCCTTGAAGTTTCCCAGGAAGTATGTTGCACTCTCAGATGGGAAACTGCATCCAGGTTCTTGTATTGTCCTGCCTGAAGGGTGCAAAGAATAAGGACTGACACAGCTGCAGGTGGAGATGGAGAAGGCCAGGGCTCCATCTGGGCTTAGTTCTGGTGCAGAATTTACACCAGCTTCCACCATCACACTACCAATGAAATGGTGCCCTTGACCTCTCTCACGTATCTTCCCATCCCTCTCTCACTTCCTTAATGTCCCAAATCCATGTCCAGTAGTTCCCAAGTACCTTTCCTTCACCAAGACAGCAAGTGCTTAGTGTACAGAAGTGTCTGTGTGCATTAGGAGCTTGCAGGAAATGCTTCCCTAGGAAACATCTATGACAACTGAAGTGGTGTTCCAGGAGTAAGACAGAATAAAAAAAAAAACAACAAGGTGCTGGTGAGTTCCTCTCCTCAATGTGTGTCCTGGTGACAATAGATGCTGAAGACTCTTGGCTGCCAGAATCTACTTGCTAAGAAATCACCCTGGGGTTTGGAGGCTGTGCAAAAGATATTCTCTTGCTGATCTCCTAGAGATTCTTCCAGGAGCAAGCAAAGACAGACTCAGATGTTTGCTGGCTGAAGAAGTGATATGCTGAATTTTCACTCTAACAGTGGTGTGTGTGGTCCCACCTCCAACTGTAGACTGCCACGGATAATGAGAGACTCAGCAGTCCCCTCTCAGTGAAAGATGCCATGACACCTGAAATTATTGGCAGATGTGCTGAGGTGCCTCCAGCACTGACTTTCACAGGGATCTCAATTTTAAAATGTAAATCAGTGACCTTTCAATAAAGGTGGAGCCACCACAAGCCCATCTCTTGGGTGCTCTAAGGGAAGCCTGGGCTCCCGTTGGGACTCCATGTGCCAGGCTCAGAGCATGGTAACATAGCAAGAAGGCACCCGAGTAGGCGCCTATATAAAATAACTATTTTTGAAAAACATCTTTTTATTATAGTGTTGCTTTGGAGGCTGTGGCCGTGAGGGTTTGAGGAAGGTCCCTAGAGTGCTTGGGTGGATTTGGGTGTAGCCACCATCATCTACTCTGCACCTCAAGTTCCACAACTAGAAAACAAATTTCTTCCCAGGGTATTTATGTCAGCTAACATGCATGGGGGAGCACTGGGAGCCTTATGCAACACCAGAGTATCCTTTACACTAAGATCACACGAGCAGTCACATGGCCAGTTTACTCACTGATAATATATTAAACTTTGGGACACTACAGAACAGAGGAATAGGGGGTTACAGGGACGTCTGCTCTGTCACTGCTGCTTCTCAATCTCCCTGAACAAACTGCATTAGTACTCACATTGACCACAAGGCACTTCCAGGGATAACTCTTGCCAGCTAAAACAGAAGACCCACAGGCATAGTTTTAAGAAAAAAGCAAGCTTGCTGCAGGGAAAAAAATAATTAGAAACACTGCACAATATCACAATAATAAAATTAACAATTACAGTTATGGATCATGCACATTGAATTCTATTTGATTAACAGTGTTATTTTTCAAAGTAAAAAAAGCTTATAAAGAACATGCACATGTTTTGACACTGCTGTAGATGTGTTTAAAACTTCCAACTATTTTTTTTCTTGCTGATGTCTCACTAATTACATTTAGGTAAAATGTTGGGTAGATTCCTATTCCTTGTTGGAACTGTTTTCCTTAGGGAAAGTAGGGAGCACTACGGGTCTGGAAATGACAGAATGTTAAGCTTCTTTGGGATAACACCTATTGTTATTCTAGGTTAGTGGCTGTTTCTTGAAACAGATACAATAAAGAGATTAATTTTCCTCTGCTTAAGAGTAATTGGGGTGTTTCTGGCCACTCTGAGATTTTTCACTGTTGCACAGAAAGTGAGTGTGGAAGACAAATATCTGCACCTAGAATCCTTAAAGTGGTTCTCTTCCTCCAGTTCTTTACAGCACAACCTTGGCACTCAAACAAATGGATACAGGATTTCTGAAGACAATGACAGAAATAACACTAAAAGGGACAAAACGATACATGCTCCTTTTCCAAGTATCAATACTGGTTTCTAGCAGGAATTCTGTGCTAAGGAAATTCTGTGAAAAGGAAATACATTTTGTGTATTAAAACAAGCGTTGCTTTCGTAGAGCACGATAGGCTGAGCAGTTACAGAAATCCACTTTCATTAAAAATTATATATGAGCAGCAATACTTAGACTAACTTTAACAAACCAATTTCTTCATTACAGAGTGTGCCAAAATGCCAGGTCAAACCAAGGTAAATACCTCACCTCAAGGTAAATTTCACCTTTGAAATACACACTACCCTGAATTGACAGAATATTTAAAAATGTAACTCCAGAATCTGTTCAATAAAACAGAATCAAAGTTTATCTTCAGTGATTGCTTCATTTTCAAACACATTTCTATCAGTCTCAGACCTGCTCTAGCAAAATTGTATGACGAGATTACACTTCAGATGTATTCTTTCTGTGCAGCCCTAGAAATCATATGGGAAACACTGTAGTTTCAGTAAATCGTTTTCCTCCACAGAAACCTCACCTGTCATTGCAACCTGCTATGCCTTTGCTCCTCCACATCACAGACCAATCATAGAATCCCAGAATGATTTTGGTAGGAAGGAACCTTACAGAGCATCTCAACCCATGCCCCTGCCATGGGCAGGGACACTTTCCACTAGATCAGGTTAATCCAAGCCCTGTCCAACCTGGCCTTGGACACTTCCAGGGATGGAGCAGCCACAGCTTCTCTGGGCAACCTGTGCCAGTGTTTTACAACCTGCACAGACAAGAATTTTCCCCAACATCTAATCTTAATCTCCCTTCTTTTAGTTTTCAGCATCCTACCAAATCATCACGATTCAAACTCCTATAGGTGTCAAAAAGCCAAGAGATTCCTCACCAACAGGACAAATCAGATTTTAATACATCACAGCTCCTGCTTTATTACAGACAAGATAAATATCTCTGTGAAAGGCAGTGCAAAAACCAAAAGATTGAGCCAGCTAATTAGCAAGGCTTATCACAAGCCTCACAGGCACGTCTTCAGCTGAGCTCCAGCAAACACTTAGTAACTGAAGAAGTTTTAATGCACTTCCCTTCCTCAATTTGTCTCAGTACATTGGTTACAAACTCATTTACACAGTCAGAAAGTCTTCAGCTTTTTTTAGCCAATTCTGTGGTACTGAATATCAATTTTCCTTCTCTGATTGCACCTGTAAGCCCAAGCTCATCCAACCTGACTTGACTGACACAGGGCTCATAACCACGGCATTGCTGTGTTAGCAGGGAAACTCACAGAACTCCAAGACGGGAAATATTTTAAAATTTATTAAAATTGTAATTGAGTTAATCTTTAAAAAGAGCCAAATTTCCATATGACTTTTAATTTTAAAATGCTTTTTTAAAGAATTAACCAAGATTCAGGGGCTATTTTCATATATTGAGAGGAACAGAGAAAGCTGTTAGCTAAAACGCTTTTTCCCACCTACCTCCAACATAAGAAAAACATTGTTGGTAATGGGACTGGAGCACCTCCCCTATGGAGACAGGATGAAAAAGTAGCAGCTGTTCAGCCTGGAGAAGAGAAGATTGTGAGAGACATCACAGCACCTTCCAGTGTCTGAGGGGGATACAGGGAAGATGGAGAGGGACTCTGCATTAGGGAATACAGTGACAGGACAAGGGGGAATGGCTTTTAGCTGAAAGAGGGGAAAGTAACATTAAATATGCAGAGGAAATCTTGGCTGTGAGGGTGGCAAGGCCCTGGCACAGGTTGCCCAGAGAAGCTGTGGCTGCCCCATCCCTGGAAGTGTCCAAGGCCAGGCTGGATGGGGTTTGGAGCAACCTGGCCTAGTGGAAGGTGTCCCTGCCCATGGCAGGGTGGAACTGGATGACCTTTAAAGCTCCTTCCAACCCAAACCATTTGATTTTAGATGTTTGATTCGATAAATAAGTTACAAAACTGTCACGCATCAGGATGGCTGCAAGACTTTACTTTTGAACCCTTTCAGATTTAATCTATTTCTGCCTGATCGTCGGAACTTCCATTAGTAAAGACATTGTAGTTAGTACTATCTCAAAATATTTTAAAAAACCTTGCAGAACATGCATATCAGCAGTTTCCTCTATCTTCAGAAAATGCCGCTCACTAGAGTTGCAAAAACAATGAAGAAAAAGTTGCTAAAATGAAAGGCATCTCTACAGAACATATTCCCAGAGGCACAGCTTTACTAAGAAATCCAATGCTATGTAAAAAGCAATTCACATTTTATTTTAAATTTCCATAAACTGTACAAAAATGTTTCATTCTCACCAAAAATAACAGCAATATTTTCAATCTTACTTCTAGACAAACAACAAACTCTTATTTCAATCTTTCCAGAGTGAGTTTACAAATAAACATACTATAAGATGCATGGGTTTGTGTCAGAGTCGGGGCAGAGCAAACAGATTTAAATGTTTGTGGAATAAATTTTAAGTTTTTAGTGTCTTTTACGAATTTAAATACTCCTGCCATGCCTGTTAAGCCTAAAGAAAAAAGTTTTGTGTCTGACACAAAGGAATGTAAACAGTCATCAAGAGATTAAAGAGGTTGACTCTTCCAACAAAACCGTAAACGTACCCCTATATCACTGACATTCACTTTACACTGAGACCTGTCCACAGCACAGGGATCGTGCAATAGCTGAATCCACTCTCCAAAATGCCACTGAAATATACATCAAAGACTTTCCTTAAAAGTTTGTTTTTTAAAAAAAAATTCCTAAGTAACAGAACTGAAATAGATTATACCTTTTAATATTTTGAGTTTCTTTCTTATCCTAATTCATCAGTGAGTATGTAACAGCCCCATCAGATCTACAATCATAATGTACTTTTTCCACGATGCAATAAAGTAAAGGAGCACCTAGTGTGAGCCAATCAGATGTAGAAAGCACCTCTGCCAAGAGCATGGGTTTGTGTCAGGCTTGATTTTGCCTGCCAAACACATTTAGTATGGACTAACAACACATAATTTAGGTCATTGACCACAGCTTGTTCAGTCCAAGGCCTAGAATGGAAACACAATTGCAGTGATTTTTTAAGATTGCACCGGTTTTTCTCCCCAGCTTTGAAACTTAATTAAGAACAAGCTGTTTCAACAGATTGGTTAGAGCTTAAAAAGTTAGGCATCATCTGTTACTTCAGAATTGTTTGAAGGAATACAGTCTTGAAATTCTGCTTTATCTGGATAGAGTTTAATATAAGTATCCACCATCAAATCTAAGTCATGTTTTATGTCAAAGTTTATGTTCAGCAAAGCAAGGTTGCTTGACCTTTGCCCTGTCAAGGTGTTTTTCAGGTATGCCTTTAAGCGCTTTCGTCCTATTCCGTATTTTTCATTCTCCACCTTCATCAATGGCAGTAAGCACAAGACTTTAAGCAATGCATAAACATTAGGGAAAAACTTTATGTCAGGCAAGTGAAGTGCTTCATAAATAGTAGCTGGAAGTTCAATATCTTTTCCTCTGTGCTTCCACTTGATTCTCCAACAGTGAAGCTCAGCAGAAAGTGTGTCTGGATTGGGCAAGTCATTTTTGAACATGTCAGCATGATGCTCCTCAGATGTATTGAATTTGAGTTGTCCCATGACTGAGGGCACTAATGATAAACATTTAAGAGCTTTTAAATGTTGTTCTGAGAAAATATCTTTCAATTCTTGAATAATATGCTCTACTGTTGGGACACTTAGGATTTCTTTGTAGTAATTTTCTGATGTCATATCAGGGTCAAAGTTCCCCTGTTGTGCCCTGCGAAATTTTCCTGGGAGTCTAATTTGTACATCCAGTTTTGTAGCTAAATTTGTGGCTTCCTCAAACCAAAATTCATGGTAAACTTCAATGTTCTCCATCACTTCATTCAGAGAGTGCAATACTGCTGTTAAGCTGCCAGCTGCAAAGAACACATCTGATGTTTGTCCCTGGAGATTTTTTCCAAATGCTCTCGTAAAAGACAGAACATTTTTCATAATTACAATAGTGACAATGAAATCAAAATCTGTTAATGCACTTGAAAGTACAAATGCTCGACCAACAATGAAGTTGTTCCACCTGACAGACAAGTCACTACTCACAGCATCCAAGCACATTACCAGTGCTTGCAGGAGGTCCACTAAAACCTCAAAAGTATCATGCCTGCCTGTCCACTGAGAACGGCAGATCTTCTTCAACTCATTACCCTTCTCGTCATTGTCCTGAAAAAGAGCAGAAATTGTGTTGTCCAGTTCTACTAATAATTGTGGAGACTGATTAAAAAGACAGCAAACTTCTTCAATTGTTCCTAATGCAATGGAAACACCAACAACAGGAACGGATTTTGCCAGCCAAACATTTAAGGCACAGGAGGAACACAGCGTATACACAGCTTGTGGATACTTTTCCAAGAGTCTTGTAGCCACAACTTTCATTTTAGAAGCAAATCCACTGGAGACAATGTAGGCTTGACCCCGACAGTACTCCATGTTTAGACCCCACTTTTCAGTAATAGTTGCGTGGAACTTAACAGCTAAAATTTCAGGATCAGCCTCGTATGGTAAAAATCCTATGAATTCTTCTCTTAGATTGTGAGAATCATCAACGAACCTCACCAACACTGGCAAATGTTCCTCTCCTGCTATGTCTACGACTTCATCGGTGACAATAGAAAAGAAGTGTGAGTCTCTTACTTCCCTCAGTGTCTCTTCTCTAACACAGTTTTCACAGATCTCAAGCATTTGTTTCTGCTGAGTTTTTGAACAATATTCAAGGTTGACTGCAGTCATCTCAAATCGTTTCCTCAGAACTTCATCGCCACCGTTTATTCTATATTCCAGTAGAGCCTGAAAGTTATCTGAAGTAAAAATACCTTCTGGAAGTTCATCAACATTATGACCATCTAATGGAATATTTTGTTTACCCATTAAGATCAAAATTTCAAATAATGATTTAAGGTAATCTTTGTTTTCTCTTTCCTCCAGTGTCAAGGGGATAGCTTTTTCCTCTTGTTCTTCCCCTCCTTCCTCTGAGACAGTATTTTGCTCATTGTTTTCATTCAATTCTTGAGTTGCCTGCTTCCGTTCAAAAGCTTCATCAACTACAAAATGAAAAATACTGTAAGTGTCAAAAATAAAACATTTACTTGCCCATTACCTTTAAGTCCAGAGAAGAATGTTACCAGATTAAAAGTGAATGAATATTTTGGAAACGATTTACACTGGCTGGCTGAATCAAGAAGGAAGTCAATTATCTTCCTGCTATATATAAACTAATAGCCATGAGTCTTGCTTTACCATGTCAGCCTTAGCAAATAAAAGTTATTATCTCAATTATTTTGATGACTTACTCTTTTGCTGCTTCAATGTTCTTATTTCCTCTTCACTCTTAAAAAAACAAACAAAAAGAATTTATGTTGATGACAATGTCTAACATATGACCTTAAAATATTCACACATCAAGATCAGATAAAAATACTGTAAATGACACCAGTTAACATTTGCCAAAAAGTGCTAGAAATTATAAGATCAAGAGGTTTTTTGAGGTAGTTTACTACTACCATGACCTGTATCTAACTACATGAGAACAGTTGTATTAGGAGGTTCTCCAATATGTATAATTATTAGGAAGTAATTCCATTAAATAGATTCTATTGCAATTTGATAATGTACTGCCAGTAGACAGAACTATCTTTAAATCCATTTTCAGTCAACAGATGCAACCAAACTCATAAAGAATTATTTAGAAATTGTCTGTAATTTTTCAAGATATTAGGAGTGGAATTCCTCTTAATTGTAAGGATACTTATAACCACAGAGACACTTTCTCCCTAATTGACACACAAGACACAATCCCACAAAAAATTTATTGATCTTGGTTTTATCCATGGATCATTTTTTAAGAAAAATAAGCTAAAACAAGCTTGTCTGAATTGATTCTGATTTCAGAAGTTAAACAGATGAACTGAAGATCACAATCAACATGTAGCAAGAATTTTGGGATATCATGTATCAGTTGTGTTCAGTTGGCACTGTAGTAACAAGGAAAAGAAAACCATACATTTGATTTGGATGAAAGACTCAGCTCTGGATCAATGCATTTAATTTTCCAGATTATTTCTTTAAAACTTTATTAGTCTTAGTAGATAAAATTTTTATCACGCATTTAACTTTTAATCAACAGAAAAGATACAGGAATAGGCAGCATAGAAAATACAAACTATATTAGCACTCAAGTGCTAAATATTTTTATTTGACTTTTTAGTGTAAAAGTTCCACATTAGCTTATTTGTCTTTTTTCTTTTAATAATTAACCAATAATTTTACAATAAAAACTTACCAGCTCTTTTATCCTTTTCCTATGTCTGCTGTGGGGATTGTTCAGGTGACTTGTAAGATCAAATATAGTTGGCACAGCATTATCCCGTAAAACTGTTCTGTATGGGCTCTGTAAGAAAACAGACATCTAGACGAGGGAATTCTTTGAGAAATTTCAGACACTGTGCCCTTTTATTTCTCTCCTTCTTTTCTTGTTTAGGTTATTATTCTAAAGCACTTTGACTTTTTGATGTTAGCAAAGAGAAAGCTAAGCTATGCAATTCACATTTCAGGGATATCAAGAGAACACTGAAAATAGGAAGACAGATACTACAGGAAACTGCAATCCAAACTACAAATCCTTTTTTTGTCCCCATTATCTTCATATCAAAGACCTTGGATCCATTAATTTTAACTTACTGCAACACTATAATTTTTTTTAAAATAAACATTCTGCATAAAAAGACATTTACACATCAGAAAGCAAACATTTTGTTACTATTGTGTTTTGGGTTTTATCACTTATTTCACAAATCTAGAAACATTTCATTGTGAAAATGTTCAATTGCTTCTTTTTGTAGAATTATGAAGTCCACCAAGCACTACTGTGAAAGATCATATTGAGGGAAAATTTATCTGTGAATAAAAAAAAAAAAAGAAGAAAATACTTCTAGATGATCATGTAAGTGCTCCCAGTTAAAAAAAATATTTTAAGCAAAATTTTATATTTGGATATACTGTAAACCTGTGTTGCCTATACCAGCTAATTTCCACTAAGTACAAAATTGTAACTGATGGCATCTGTCATTAGATTGAAAAATATTTCAAACAAACCCATTTGCATAGAGTTTAATTGTAGACTCATAATTCCTTCCAATTTTAATTTGTTTCTGCGATGCTGGCTAATTAGAGACCTCATAATGTGTAATACCACCAGGACTTCAGAGTTCGACCTGCACATTTTAATTACCCTTCATAACTAAAAGATTGGTTTTGCTTATGTACCAGAGTGAAATTCAGCCTAGAAATTAAAACTTTATACAATAAAGTCCCAAGTCCACCCTTTCCTACTGTTATGCAAGCTGTTAAAATCATACTGTTGACAAAAATAATTTAAAGCTATTACTTCCTTAACAGAAAACAGTGCCTTGATTTTAGCTGGACGAAAATGTAACAGAAAATAAGAGCTTGAGCGATGTAAAGAGTATTTAAATCTTGTGGCAACAACAGAGTGCAATTTAACTAAATCACACCATGTGCACACTTCAGGAACAGGACATTATTCAGTTTAAACAATTAGAGCTATGCAAACTTACACCCAATAAACTTATAAAATATTGTCATCTCCAGTGAAACAAAACAAGCATGAGGAAAGCACTGCAGTGAAGACCAGTGTTCAACAAACACATTAAACTGGCAGGAGGCACCACTTTCTCTCTCTCCTCTGACTGCTCATTTTCATTATCATTTTCAATGGTTGTGAGCCTGTGTGAAGCCCCAGCAATGGCACTGATCTCAATTAAAACTAAGAAATTAATTTTCCTAGAGACCAGTTACCCAGGAGCTGAAAGATTAAAAGGTAGCATTCTAGTGAAAAATGTCAGTCACATTTTGCAAGATGCAGTAAACAAATGCTTGTTTTAACTTACACTTCTGCATATCATAGAAGTCTCAAAATGCTTAGCACACAGTCTGTAATGCTTGTTGAGTTGATCTGGAGTTTTATCTTCTAAATCTGCCCTTCGACAGTTCTCTACCCATCTCTGGCATCTGCATGTAAGGAGAAGAATTAGATAATCTTAGGATAAAACAAAATCCCTTACAATTTCAAACCATGCTCAAAATTGGAGCACAAGTGAGTGCAAGTGACCTGGATGCAAGGCTCAGGAAAGTTCTTTACAACTTCCTTTGGAACATCCCATCAAATCTTTGTAATAACTACTTTTTCTGCTTTTGCTCACCACTCAACATCACCCCAGCAAATTCAGGAGTCTTTTCCCTTAACTTCTATATTCTTGCCTTTGTCACACACATATATGCCCACACAAACACACAGAGCATATTGCAGCACAGTCGCTCATGAAACCTAACCATTTAATTCTAAACAATTTGCTCTTAAAAAGAAAAATTAAAAACCAAAGAGATGTGCTTGTAGTCTAAAGTCTTCTAGGCAGTTTTTAAGATAGTTGTCTTCTCCACATCCATTCAAAATACAGTGTTCTTCTTATTTATTGTGGTCACTGGGGAGTTTAGAGTAGATTTATGAAAGTGAAATAATAACAATAGAAAAGCAACCATTCTACAGACAGTGCTTCCACGCCCGAAGAAAGTTCTCCTTAGATACGTATTTTTACATGTATTTACTTTTGCTTTGGATTAGTCCTCCAAGATATAACACAAATATAAAGAAATATTTCCCTTACTGATAGGACTGCATTTAGGTGTGCAAGAGATGGTTTCCTCTGGTGAATAAGCCATTTGCAGTAATTGATAGAAACACAGTAGTCAGCTTCGACTTCCCCTATTGGGAATACTATCACTCTCTGAGCAACAAAGTTACTTGTTCTGTTGCTAGAAGTTAGGAGAAAGCAATTTTACTATTAGTTTGACTGCAAACATGAAATCATTGTTTATAGCAGTAAGGAGAGAGAAAAACAACTAGTGATTATTCGACAATACAGAAACAAAGGCTGTCTTGTAAGATGTTTTGGTGGGCAGCCCAAATGAGGAAATCACAGGTCTGAGTGGATTCACATCCAGATGAAAGAAGGGAATCTTAGATTCTCATCTCTGTTGGCTGAAGCGTTTGAGAATCTTAAATTTTTTGCTCATACAAAATACCAAAATAACAGAGACGGTGAATGCTGTAAGTCAGGAATCATTTCTAATATTGCTTTTGGAGATCCATACAGAATATGTTTAAACTAACGACTTAAAATGAGGGGAAAAAACCCAATGTTTTAAAAATTCAGATTTTTTGCCACAACAGATCTTGCACTCTTGTCTAGGCAGTGCAATCACCCCAAAAAGAGAACAGGGGAGCTTTCTTCACTTAATCAAACGATAGAAACACTCGTTGGAAGTAGGAGATCTGTAGCATGTAAACTATATTGACTGTCTCTCAGACTTTCTCAGTTATCGATTACTAAACAACTCAATAAATGTGATCACAAAGGCTGATCAGCCTCCTCTATAGTTAGTGGGGGGAGTATTTCAGTTCAGAGAAAGAGCCTCAAGGTCTTACCTGCTTCTCTCAGCGATTCAGGGAAGCTGACAAACACTAATAGCGAGCAAAGTCAGAGCTCCTTATGTTATGTTAACGCCTCTAAATCACCTCCTGGCAATCACAGGGAGACAAACTGGTAGCAGGAATGGAGCATTCAGAACTGGCACACAGTTGTCAAGGGCTTAGAGTTCATTTACTTTTTTTTTTTGGTGGGGTTGTAAAAGTATTCTCTTCTTTTGCAAAATAAATACGCAATTGGTTCACAGACAAAACATATTTCTGGAGGGCACAGAAAACACCAGCTGAAGTAATTGCTCACTCTGATGTAATTATGTGCATATGGATTCCCTTCAAAAAGAGGGATTTGGAGAGATCTGCTTGTAGAGGAATGCTCATCTTCAAAATGTGCACAATTTGTGTCTTTTTTTATGGAAAAGTTATCCTTTTTGTAAATTTAGATGTAGTTGTAGCTATTTGGATGGATTGTCAGGGTGTCAGTTTGATGTACCCTGACAAGAACAGATTCTCCAGCAGGTGCACATGAGATGAAACACTTCTTTTGTACAAATATGCTATTTTCTGTGGACTAGTATTTGCTTATAATGGTGGTAATTTTGTGTATGGGTTTAAAGCATATTTATTAAGAGGATAGTAAATTACTTTCTCCAGAACAAAGAGAACTGCTGTTGTCTCAAGATTTGGTGTTATTCATAAATGGCAAGCATCACCTGTGACCCAGTTTAGCAGCACAGTCATGGCAGCAGGAAATCTTTTTAATTTTCAAAACAATGTTATTTATATTAACTTAGAGAATGCAGTTTCCTTTACATCCAGGACAAAGATATGCAAAGGGTCCTGTCTGAGCAGGGAACTGGGGTTTTGTTGCCTACGACTTTATATTGCCTCTTCAGCAAAAGGAAAAAAACTTCAATTAATTAAAAAAAAGTAGATATAAGAAAATGCTTTAAAGTTCTATTATGGTCTTCAGGAGTTAGAGAGTTAGGTCTATTAAATATACAGAGAATTTTGACACCTACTGCAATGCAATAAGGTATAAAACTACCATGTGAATTGATAGTTGTAAAATATATAGATTATCTGTTACTTGCCAGTAAGGCTTATGAAGATTGAAAGATACTACTTGTCTATGCACTGCTTTAGCAGGAAAAGGCCACTGTGCATTTCTTTTTAAGCTTCAGCTGTGTTGTTAACAAAAGGACAAAGATTAGCAGACCCAGAAAAGAAAAGGTCCAGGCTATGGTAACCAGGCTGTGGTTACTTAACCAGTAACAAAAAAAACCAAAAAAAAAAACCAACAACAATTGCAAGGACTTCTTTGAGATAGAAAGATATAGCAGACTGGATATACCAGGAGTAAAGTAGTTCAGTAAATCATTGGCAAAGGGTACTGTTAAGGCAACTTCCCTGTTGGACCACCCAGGAGCCACTCTGGCAGTGAAACTCTAACCACCTGAGCTGGGACCAAGGTCCCTTGGCAGCTCCATGCTCCACTCTCCAACAGTCAGACTGAGTTTCCTTAGTGGCTTGATCCCAGGTTTCCCATAGAACAGTCTCAGTCATATCAATCCTTAAAATAATTGTAATCATGATGCAGTAACAAAATCACAGCTGGAGATGGTGCCTCCAAGGAGGGAATCCAAACAAGTCTAAGTCCTCTCACCAACCTAAGTGTGGGAAAGTTGGGTGTGTCGGCTCCTGCAATGTCTTGGAGTGTCCATGCGGCTGCCTGTGCCACAGGTCCCTGTGCCCTTTTGCTGTGCAAAGGTTCAGCAGTTGCCTCCTGCCACCAGAGCTCCACTGCAGCTGCCCCTGAGCTGTCAGCACTGAACGGATTCCTTAAAACTACTGAGACAGAGGATGGGGAGCCTGTGCAGTGGGGTCCAGAAACAGAAAAAGTTTTCCAAGCTATAAAAGGAGCTTTAGCTTTGGCTCTGGCACTGCAATTGCCAGATTATGCCAAGGCCTTCTGAACTATTTCTGCATGAGAAGACAGGCTTATGGAGCTTGCGAAGTCCTTAGCAAAACCTACATCCACAAGACTGCCCTGAGTTTTACTACTCAAATCAACTGGATGCTGCAGCAGCAGGGATTAATTCCTATGTTGAAAGCAATAGCAGGAACAGCAATCACCATGAAAAGGAGTAGACTTAGGTCTGAGTCACCCAACAACCATGTATACACAAAGTGGACATGATTCTTAAACATGCTTCACAAAGATGTGAATAAATTATGTTAAATGCACATATTATTTTGAACTGGGTTTTTTTTTTAATCCAGAACTTTATTTTCTGTTCCCTTCAACATGAGCTGGATCATGATGTGCTCAGGTAATGTTTAACTCCAGTCACCTACAAGGACTTATGCATGATCAATCCCTAAAGAACTTTGATTTAATCCCATTTTCCAATGGATCTTCATACATGAAGATCCACTGGAGAATGAATCCACATGAATGGAAAATGACTCACAGGCTACACAAGCGTGAGAAACTTAGAGGTACTTGAAACAGAACCCCTACAATCCTTGGTGAATGCCTAAGGGGCTGAATTAACTTGCATTAGGAAGAGCAGCCTGTAATGTAATTACATTACAGGATGTAATTAATGAGTGACTATACTAATTTTAAATATGCTTTTGGAGAGTGTCATATGTCTATGCTACAGAAAGAACCATAGTTTTTTACACGGGCAGAAAAGAACGTATCTAATGGAACTGCAAGTGCCATACAAGTGCTGCTGGAAGCTACCAAGCTTACAAGAGAAATCGCTTTAGTACACTGTGCAGCTCATACCAAAGGCTCCTGTGAAACAAAGAAATAATAAAACTGCTCAAACTTGTTGTCAGGTAGATTTAAAATGGTCTCAAGTTTAGGAATACTACTATGGGATAGAGAGATAATTGGAAATAACTCCCACCAAACTCAAGAGCAGTCATCAACAGGAATAGTGTTTGGCAGAGAATTATATCCAGAACCAGACTCTTAGAAAATAAATGGTTGGAGACCACATAAAATAATAAATGACAAATAAAGTAAAATACAGCTACATGACATACAACCTGGAGATGAAGGATTAACAAAGGTATTTTCAGTAAAACCCAAACTGGAAGTTAAATAGAAAGAACCATATACTGCCATATACTATTTGCTGTAAGTTTTAGGTAAGGAAACTGGATACACCGTTCTCACATCAAACGAGTACTGGATGATCACCTAGTTGATTATGATTTTTCATTGGTAATAATTTAAGTATTTGTGCACAACACTCTATAATGTTTTACTCTACCCTATGGTAATCCTGTTAGCTTTGTTATATTTGTTCTTGGAATAATGTTGTACATAAGGGCAGCAGTTACAGAATGGGTGCATAGACTGTAAGGATATAAAAGCCCAGGGATTTCTTGGTTCGGGGTCAATCCCCAGAGGCATCAGCTCAAGCAGTTATCATGTTATGATTAAAGTGCTGAAAAGAATCATTCATCTGAGACTCTGCTGCACAAAATCCAGGGCTGAAGCTGAAAGGTAAACTTGTCTGCCACCACGAGTGTGGCATGTCCAGGGAATCAAACTGCACTCTTTGTTTCACTGGAGCTACCTGCCCTGGAGGGGCTTTGGTCACAGCAATTAAAGGGTCATGCAAATGAGACTCCCAGCGTGGCTCCTGAGTGGTCAGGCAGTAAAGTTTCCTTGATACCACTCAGGCATTGCTCATTAGCTTTTAAGAAGGTTTTCTTCAGTCACAAACTTAACACTTTCAGAAATCTGCTGACATCTCGTGGAAGCTGAAATGGCATTTTACTGACATGCAGCTGGAGTATATATTACATCAGTACTGGTCATTGGCAGTAGAACAGCATCTCTTTGGCTTAGGAAGTATTTTGTTCTAAACACTCATACCTCAACTGTAACTCAAGCCACCACGATGAACAGAACCACAATCACAGATGAGAGTTAAACAAACATATCTTACTGTAGGGATCACTGCCTAGACTGCATAAAGCTATAAAATACACAACCTTATGGAGGTAACAGAGGCTACTTACAGTAGTTCGATACAAAAAGACAACATACCACCCATTAAACGCTGGTGGTTCTTCTCCAAAGGCTAATTTCTCAACCCTTTATCTTCTCAAGTAGCCAAAATGAAAGAAGGTACTCTTGACAGGTTAGCTATCACTGACTTCCTAATACGTGAAAGATCAGACTTGGAATGTCTAACTGGAACTGCTTAGCACCGAACTGGGAAAACACTAAAGGCCATTACTCAGGTATTATGGAAACACTGAAAGCAGTAAGGTAGTAGAAACAATTTAGCCAGGACTATCCATTTACCATCAATGATTTTTTAAAATTAAAATTTATTTTAAGATGTATTCTAACAACTTTATTTTTAACTTTCCTACTGTAAGCTGCCAAGCGCATATAACATTTTGGCATAAAGTATTTGCTCACCATCCCAGTCTGAACTACAAAAGTGAGAGCAAGCAGTACACGGAACATATCATCATTT
Source organism: Sturnus vulgaris (assembly GCF_052056855.1). Classification (NCBI taxonomy): domain Eukaryota; kingdom Metazoa; phylum Chordata; class Aves; order Passeriformes; family Sturnidae; genus Sturnus; species Sturnus vulgaris. Next base: position 4,907,377 of record NC_142244.1, on the reverse strand, counting down.
CCATCTGCAGAGTGCTGTAGATCAATCCACGGAATAAATAAACCAACACCCTCAAGTCTACAAAACCAAAAGGATGCATGGATTTATCAGTCTTTAAATGCTCTTGGTAAAATAGAATATATATAAACTTTGGACAGAAAGTTGTAAAATATTAAGGGGGAGAACTTGTAGAGAACTTAGAACATCATCTTTGTCACTGACTGTTCTTTAGAGGACAAAGGTTCTATAAACAGTTTACGTATAGTTTCTCCTGCCTCTGGACAGAGGATTCTGTCCCTTTCTCGTGACATCCCATTTTCAATACTGCGTACAGTATGCCCCAATATAAAGAAAGACACGGAAACGTTGGACGAAGTTCAGAGACCACAAAGTTGGTAAGAGGACTGGAGCATCTCCCCTATGGAGACAGGATGAGAAAGTAGCAGCTGTTCAGCCTGGAGAAGAGAAGGTTGTGCAGAGACCTCACAGAAACTTCCAGTGTGTGAAGGGGCCCTACACAGAAGTCAGAGAGGAACCCTGCATCAGGAACTATAGTGATTGGACATAGGGGAATGGCTTCAAACTGTAAGAGGGGAAATTTAGGTTAGATATATGGAGGAAATGTTTTACAGTGAAGGCTTGGAGGCCTGGCATAGGTTGCCCAGAGAAGCTGAGGCTGCCCCATTCCTTCCAAGGCCAGGCTGGATGGGGATGAGAGCAAGGTGGTCTAATGGAAGGTGTACCTGCCCATGGCTTGCAACAAGATGAACTTTAAGGTTCCTTCCAATCTAAACCATCCTACAGTTTATAAAACAGAGTTTTAAAAAAATTAATCTTTAAAATGTAATCATTTAGTCGCACACCTTTAACTACATCTCTGCACTGCTACCATGGAAAACACTCACTCAAAATATCCTTTCATAAAAAAAATATAAACTCAAGAGGGTATTTTCTTCTTAGTCAACTGTCACCTATGGATGAATCCTGTACCGCTTGATGTGGCTCACATTTTACAGCATGGACCTCTTACAAATTAAGACTGAAGCTGAGACAGTATCAAATTTCTTCAATTCCACACAAAATGCAGACATTCCTTTGTGTGAGATCCTGAGGGTCTCACAGGACGGAAGGTACAAAGAGACAATCATAGTAGGAGAAAATCATAAAAATGAAAGAATAAGAGTAGGTAAGCAACCACTTTGATTTCGGTTCTTATTAAAGCAAAAGCATGTGGAAATGGATTGTGCTACAATACCTTGCATGTACTAGGCATCAAGAAGAGATCTGGATAGCCAAGCTTTACAGCAAAGCATTGCATTCATCCAGGAGAACTTCATAACATATCCAAAATCACAACTTTAGAGAGTAGCTACTACCTATATAAGCTTTTAGTATCTTTATTTGAAATCGCTTGGAGGGTCTGTTTCCTTAGAAAATACTACATATGCATAATTCCCACGGGGTTTTGATTTTTCCAAAATTCAGGTCAAGCAGCTTCAAGGAAGAAAGCAAGCAAATACCACGTGTAAATCATTTAAAAATTCAGCCTTAACTATCTACTCTTAGAAAGGAGGTAACTGGTATTGTTCTATGCCTATGCACCTTTCAATATTGTGAGCATTATGTTAAAACAAGTGATTTTAAGAGTGTTATCTCGATTTAAAGGTGAATCTTTACATGGGGGTTTCTATATCTAAGTACGTGATTTATTTTTCATAGTATTTTCCACTGTCTCTCACTCAACACACTTTTTGCTCTATCATTACACCACCCCGGCTTTTCACCCATTGGGAATTTCACTTCTGCTGTTGTTCGTGATGCTTTGCCACCATCCCAGCAATCCTGTGACAGGTCCTCCCGGTGACAGCAGTGTCCCATTCGCCACGCACACACCTCATCGCCTAATAGACAGAGCACGACTGACAGACCTTCACTGCTGAAGCCAGTGCGGGCTCCCCACAGTGCAGGGCTCCCCTACCTCAGCCCATGGCTCCGGCAGCCCTGCAGCTGCCCCACATCTCTCACAGCCATACATCGCACCGCACCGACTCACACACAGCCTCACCCTGCCCACAGGCAGGCAGCCCCCGCGCCCCTCTGGGCCCGGCACCCGCTCCCCGCCGCTTCTCAGAGCGGCGCCGCTCCCGTCCCCACCACTCCCCCGAGGGGCGGCGGCCGCAGCCGCTGCGGTCCTGGCGCAGGCGCAGCCGCCCGCCCGCCTCCCGCCGCCACAGCCCGGAGGGTCCCGCGGCCCCGCCCCGCCGGCGCCAGAGCGAGCGCGGCCTCCGCAGGCATCACCGGAGGTGCGAGCGCCCGCCGGCCCCGCGGGTAAGGAGGCGCGGTGAGGGAGGCGCGGGGGAAGCAGAGCGGGCGGGAGAGAAGGAACCAGCTCCCCAGAACAGTATCCCCTCGGGCAGGCAGCGCTGTGGGCCGGAGGGGCCTGAGAGGGAGCGCCGGGCGCCCCTCCCCCAGCCCACCCCTGCCGAGATGGTCTCACCTGGCCGGATCCCGGGGGAAGCGGAAGAAGGCCAGGTCGGACTGGGTGCTCTTGCGGGTGCAGTTGGGCGCCGCGCAGAAGTTCGGCATGGTTCCCCCGGCCGGCGCCGCTGCCCCTTTAAATCGGCGGGCCGGCGGGGGGGGAGGGTGCGTGTGTGGGGTGGAGGAGGAGGAGGCGGCGGCGGCGGCGGCCGGAGGGGAGATGGGGCGGGAAGCGGCTCCACAGTGCTGTGAGCGGCCGGGAGGATTCAGCGCCGCGCTCCGCCGGGCCGGGGCCGCCTCCTTCCCACACTGCACCGCGCGCGCCCGCGGCGGGCACGGCAGGGCGCTGCGCGTGCGCGCGGGGAGCGGGCACGGCGGGGGCGCGCATGCGCGGGGGGTCGGGGGCCTGTGTGTGAATTCCGCAGTGTGATTGCCATATTCTGTGAGTGCTGTGTTCTCTGCGTGTTTTCGTTACACCATGAGTGTGCTTCACCGTGTGTGCTACGCCGTGTGCATGGGCTATGGCACATTTGTGTTACACTGTGTGTGTGTTACGGCATGCGCATTTATGTTGCACCGTGTGGTGCTGCTGTGTGTGTTAGGGCATGTGCGTTTGTGTTACACCGTGCGTGTGATGCCCTGTGCTCATGTGTGACACCAAGTGTGCTACACCGTGGCCACTCCAAAACCCAGTGTAGGAGGGAGATCATAACTTTTTTTTTTACGGACAACCACTTTTATCTCCTCTCCAGCTCTTTCTTCTGCAGTCCAACTTACTCATGTCAGCCCGGTCTTCCTGCTCTCTCCTGCCACACTATCTCTTTTTCTTCATTCGTGTATTTGCAGCCCTACATAGTTTTCTCATCTAATCCCCAGTCCCCAAGCACAGTACCTCCAGTTCCCCCATTAACTCCATGACTGGTTTCCCCCCTCTCTTTGCTCACAGTTCTTGGTGACCACCCCAGGTTTCCAGCTAGCCAGCCTCATTGTTACAGTTCTGATCATCTGTGGCTAAGTTTCCCTTAGTTTCCCTCCCTGAGGAAACTCACGGAGGAGGCTGCTCCCCATCTGTACATACACTACACTGTGTCTGCTTTAAAACCAGGCTTAGGGTGGACATCGAGGTCCTAATATTGTTCTCTTGTCTTACTTTCGTTTGGCTCTAGGAGGATGTTGCTATGCTGCAGCCTAATGGATAATCCCACAAAGAATCACTGAATCAACTAGGTTGGAAAAGATGCTCTGCAATCATTGAGTCCGGCCTATGACTGATCATAATCTTGTCAGCTAGACCAGAGCACATCCAGGCTTTCCTTAAACATCTCTACCACCTCCCTCAGCAGACCCTTCCAATATCTAGTCACCAATTCTGTGAAAAAAATTCCTCCTGATATACAACCTAAACCTTCCCTGGCACAGCTTAACACCTTGTCTTCTCATCCTGTCGCTGGTTGCCTGGGAGAAGAGGCTGATTCCCACCTGGCTAAAACTTCCTTTCAGGCAGTTAAAGAAGTAATGGTAAAAGCCACAAGCTTTTTAAGTAATGAAATAATTAGATAGAGGTTGCACTGGTCAGAAGCCATTATTAGGTAAAAATAAAATAAAGCTTAGGAAAAAAACAGGATATAGAAAACTGGATAGTAAGTAAGGGTTCCCTCACCAAATATGTGCTGTTTAAAAGTAGGTAGAGCACCTGTGAAATTATAAATGCTGATGGCAAGTGATGGTTGTTTCAGGTGTAATACTGCTGTAGTTTCAAGAATTTAGCTGTGATACATCCTTTATGTATCTTCACATAAAAAATCCTCCTGTTCTAGAGGTGTGCTGGGCTTTAGGAAGGATAATCCAAAGACACTAAATGGTCACTTTTTCAAAAGAGTGCATAAAGGAAAAATAACAAAAAACCCTACTTATTTGGTTCCTTTTGAGCTTCTAATATTTTAAGCTTTCTTTGTTTAGTATGAGCAGGATTAAACCTGTCTTTTACATGAGGCAGTCTTGTCACCAAGTGTTCCTGACCAATTACAATAACATCAGTTTATTTGCTGTTAATTGTTTGCCTGAATTCTGTCTTGGGTATGTAGCTGAAGTAGTTCTGAGTATTCATTTAGGCTAATGCTAAAGATAACCGTAGCTGCATCCCATTGGTTTGACTTTACTGGGCAGTCACCAACATTAATGGACAGTGAACTGTATAAATGAGTTAATCAGATAAGTAATCTTTTTAAAAATAAACTCAGGTTAGATTTAGTCCAGATAGCTGCCATCTGATCTGTGGTGCAGGTTGCATAAATGTTCATGCTGACACAAGGAAACACAAAGAAAAAGAGAACGGGATCATTTTCAGTTGTAATTGTATAGGAGTACGATTGCATAATGTTAGAATGAATTTTAAAACATCTAAAATCTCTTTCAGTAGAAAAAAAATAACTTCTTACATAACGAATAAGCAAATTGTATGTTCTGCCCAATATTGAAAGATCTTTTTTCCAAATTGCTTCACCAAACAGAAGTACTGGCGTGCTAAACTCCTTTTTGGGGCTCTAAGCAAGCCAGACCATTGCAGTATTAAAATTAAATTAGCCATTGCACATCTTTCTGAGCTGCCACTTCTGACCAAAGTCTCAGTTGATACTGGTTGTATCATTTGAAGCAGTATACAAGTATGTTGTATATCCAGATGTGTGCATATTTGCATAGGAGCTATCCTAATGAAATGAAGGCAGGACTTGTTTATAAAGTGGACTTACTGAGGTCTGGATGGTGGTTTTTATGTGGAGACTTATTCTTAAGTGCTTTTTATGTAATGGAAAGAAAATGAACTTAATAATTTTCAAAACCCAGTAGTAATACTAGAAGCAGTTTATTTAAAAATAAAAATTAGTTTATGATACTACTTAGTGGGAAATATCAAAAATTATCTTCTATTGTAGAGTGCAGAAATCCCTGGAACCATTTTTCCTGAACAGTAACCTCTGAAGTGTACATATATATTTTAAATAATCTTCTTGGTTATTCAATGTTTACAAGTATGTCTATAGAACATTTAACAGAGATTATATACTGTATTAGTGTTGAACATACAATCTGTATTTTGATAAATTATTCTTAAAGGAATTGTGTGTGTTCGTGTTGCTTTTTTCCTGTGTCTTCAAAGCTTAGCTGTATCTTAAATACACGATTTTCTTTCACATAACAGGGGGTACAAATTACTTTGTCTGTGTGCTTCTGGAAATGGACTTGTATGTCTCTTTCCCAAGGTGAAAGTTGGTATGCCTCAATTTTCGGAGAATACTGTTAGTGTGACAGTGTACTCCTGCAAGTTTCCTGCTATGAAAAATTTATTTGCAAGTGAATATTTAAAGTCTGAAATGTTTCCATGATGCTTTTTACTACTACATTTCTCTTCCAAGCCTTATAGCCTTGTTGTTGGGATAACCTGAGTGTAAGACCTAAATGGACATCAGATTAACCCCACAGAGCTAGTTTTGTAGATTTGCATCCAGCAGTATCTATTCACAATAACACTATGAACCCCAAGATACTTCTGTCCAGGGTTCACAGAATCAGTAGGTTGGAAGAGACCTTCAAGGTGGAGTCCAACCCATGCCCTAACACCTCAACTAAACCATGGCACCGAGTGCCACCTCCAGTCTTTTTTTCAACACAGCCAGAGATGGTGACTCTACCACCTCCCCAGGCGGACGATTCCAGTACTTGATCACTCTTGCCATAAAAAACTTTTTTCTTATATCCAACCCATATTTCGCTTGGCACAGCTTAAGACTGTGTCCTCCTGTTCTGTCAGTTGTTGCCTGGGAAAAGAGACCAATCCCCACCTGACTACAGCCACCTTTCAGGGAGTTGTAGAGAGTGATAAGGTCACCCCTGAGCCTCCATTTCTCCAGGCTAAACAACCCCAGCTCCCTCAGTCGTTCCTCACAGGGTTTGTGTTCCAAAGCCCCCACCAGCCTTGTTGCCTTCTCTGGACACATTCGAGCATCTCAATGTCCTTCCTAAACTGAGGGGCCCAGAACTGGACACAGCACTCAAGGTGTGGCCTCACCAGTGCCAAGTACAGGGGAAGAATGACCTCCCTGCTCCTGCTGGCCACACTGTTCCTGACACAGGCCAGGATGCCATTGGCCTTCTTGGCCACCAGGGCACACTGCTGGCTCATGTTCAGCCTGCCATCAATCAGCACCCCCGGTCCCTTTCTGCCTGGCCACTGTCCAGCCACTGTCCCCAGCCTGTAGTGCTGCAGGGGGTTGATGTGGCCAAAGTGCAGGACTTGGCACTTGGACTTATTAAATTTCATCCGTTGGACTCTGTCCATCCATCCAACCATTCCAGGTCTCTTTGCAGAGCCCTCCTACCTTCCAACAGATTGACACACTCTGCCATCTACAAATTTAGTAGTGATAGACTCAATACCTTCATCCATGTCACCAATAAAAATATTGAACAGGACTGGCCCCAGCACAGACCCCTGAGGGACACCACTTGTGCCTGGCTGCCAGCTGGATGCAGCACCATTCACCACCACTCTCTGGGCCCGGCCATCCAGCCAGTTCTTAACCCAGCAGAGTGCTCCTGTCCAAGCCATGGACTGCCAGCTTTTCCAGGAGTTTACTGGGAGACATTGTTAATTTGTTTTGCTCAAGTCCAAATAGACAACATCTATAGCTTTTCCTGCATCCACCAGGTGGGTCACTTGGTCATGAAAGGAGACCAGGTTGGTCAAACATGACCAAAAACCCTTAAACCCCTGCTGGCTGGGTCTGATCCCCCGGCCATCCTGTAAGTGCTGTACGATGACACTCAGTATAAACTGTTCCATTACCTTACTGGGCACTGAGGTCAGGCTAACTGGCCTATAATTACTAGGATCCTCCTTCCCACCCTTTTTGTGAATGGGCGTCACACTGGGCAGCTTCCAGCCATCTGGAACCTCCCCAGTGATCCAGGACTGTTGGTAAATGATGAAGAGCAGCTTCCCAAGCTCATCTGCCAGCTCCCTCCTCACCCTGGGATGGATCCCGTCTGAACCCATAGATTTATGAACATCCAAGCAGCTCAGCAGGTCTCTGACTGCCTCCTCCTGGATAACAGGGGGACATTCTGCTCCCTGACACCATCTACCAACCCAGCAGGACAGTTGTCCTGAGGACAAGCCATCTTCACACTGAAGACTGAGGCAAAGAAGGCATTAAGCACTTCTGCCTTTTTCTCATCTGCAGTTACTAAGTTCCCTCCTGCATCCAGTGGAGAACAAAGGTTGGTCTTACCCTTCCTTTTGCCGTTAATATATTTGTAAAAACATGTTTATTATCCTTTACAGAAGTTGCCAAATTAAGTTTTAACTGAGCTTTGGCCTCCCTAATTTTTTTTCCTACATGCCCTAGCAACCCCCTTAAATACTTTGTGAGAGACCTGACCCTCCTTCCAAAGATGATACATTCTCTTTTTATTCCTGTGTGCCTGCTGTTCTGAAGAACGGGGAAGCAAAGGTGGGGAATAACCAAGTCTTGTAAGTGGTGTGTGTCAGACCTCTGGGAACAGGTAAATTCAGGCTGAGTAAGCAATACTAGTGACCAATATGCAACTTAATTCCCACCCTAAGTTACAGCAATGCAGCATCCCAGCTCCTTCCTGGAGGTTAGCTTTTTGCAAATTAAAGTTACCAATGTCTGTAATGATATTAAAAAGTTATCAGACCGAATTTCCATTGCATTTTTCCTATTTCACTGGGATCTTTTTTCTTTTTATGGTTCTGATTCAAAGAATGGTGATTTTCATAGGTGTTCTATCAGATCTTCAATATGAGGAAACCCAGAGGACCGTTGTCTTTGCAGCACTGGACTTTGATGTGGGGATCTGCCCAAAAAACATGGTTTTGTGCACAGGCTATCTGTATTCTTACCTGCTCTACTTCTTACTCTTTTTACTCAGCTGTGTATTCTGGCCTACAGCTACTTCCCTGCTGCAGAGGGAAGCAGCCCGTCTAAATTCCTAGCAGCTGCTCTTAGTCTGGGCTTCCACCTGAGTTGCTGCAGTTTCTGAAGTTCCAGCCAGCCAAGATCACAACCTCCCCACCCCGTGCTGTGCTGCAGGTACACGGTTACACCACCATGAAAGAGTCAGGAGTGAGAGTCTGACTCCTCCTTTACCTATTTGCTTGCCCTTTCTCAGGGTTGTCTTTATTTGTCTGCATAAACCTTGCTAATCCCCAATGTTAACATCAACCTCTTAAAGCACGTGAACTTTGCCCAAAATTTCACTGGAAACTGCGCAGTGACAATAATGCTAGTTTCTGGTTTGCAAATGCAGCACCAGCTTGCTTTTCTGTTGCTGTTGTCACCCTACAACAATACTGTAAATTTAAACTGTCATTTGCAGTTGTTCCAGGATCAATGTAATTTCTAATACTTATATTAGGATTATATATTATATGGGACTCAATATTCACTTCCTTCCTCAGTCTTTATAGCATACTCAGCCTTGTAAAAATAATTAGTCAAAATCACGAGCAATTAATTTGTTAGGGAGTTGATTTAAACTTTAAAACAATGGATCGTCTGTTGATGGGTAAAAAGTGTAACTTGAAAGAAAATTCAAGCTTCTTTAAAATACAATGCAAATCGGGTCCCAGTGTGAATTCTGCCAATTGCTGATCTGGGATATATGTTCTTTGAATGGCAGAAGCTTGTTAGAGATACTTAGTATTTGTATAACACATATGTGGCTGTAGATAAGGACTCAAGTGGCTCACTGGAGCAATAACTTCAATACTTAGCCTTATTCCTTAGCTTCCTATTCTGAGCAATCAAGTTCTTTGCCAATACAGCAAGTCACGAAGAGGATTGAGATTTTCATCTACCTGCCAAGATTGGAGAGGGTACCAGGTTTAATTCCTTCTTTGCTATGCCATAGAACGACACAAGTGATTTTTTGCATTAGCTGAGGTTATGTAGTTGAGTTTTTGCCTCAGTGTAGCAAAGTTTTTAAATAGATGCTCAACTTGTTAGACGGTGGCATTTTGATGCATTTTTTTTAATGCTTGCTGAATTTAGATACTTTCAGCTCAGAAGCTGTTAGGATTTGTAAAACAAAAGCATTTGTTGCATAGAATATGTATTGCTTACAATATGGGGGGAAATATCTATTGATTGGCAACACAAAGCTATCTTTAGTGAAAATAGTTGAAATATCTTTGTGAATTTAAATACAAATAGTCCTGAGTGACAATCTGTCTGACAAGGCTGTATATAAAAAGCTCCACTGCAAGCTGCCAGCGCCTAGACATTGTTGAGGCTTCTGCTTTTCTCTTAGCCAGGAGGAGAAATGTGATGAGAAAGTGTTTTTTGAGGAGGAAGAGAGATTTTAGCAGTGGTCTGAAGGCAGAAGAATGACATTAAAATAGAGATTCTTATGTCAGGAAAGTGTATCAAGTCACTGAATAACCTATTAGGAGAAGTGGGAACTCCATTAGTTAAGCCACTTGGAAACAAAAAAAAGAATGCCAAGAAATAATTTAACTTCTGTTATAATCTAGGCTATTTCTGTCTTATGCAAGATGCGGAAGATACTTTAAACTATCCTTAAATTCCCTAAAATTTGAAATTATCTACAGTGGTGCATTCATCTTAGTATCAAAAGCATAGTGGATTTTTTGCTTCTTTCTCAGTTGCTGGCAGATTGAAACAAATACATTTTCCCCCTTGATTTTCCAATTATACTTTTAAAATTACTAGCATAAGTCTCTTGGAAGCTGGGAATTCACCGTTTACCTCATAAAAGCAGCAGCTGCAGTAGCTGTGCCTGGTTCTCATGTAGTACCAAGCTGAAGCACCTCTCTTCTACCCATGAAAGGCTGTTCTGAAGAAAAGGGATTATTGCAGAGCCTATATCAATCAGGTTGTAGTGATGTGAGGGGAGATGCAGTTAATAACCCAGTGAGAACTACAGAGGCTGCTCCACTCATTTCCTATGAGCTCCTAAAGAAACACAGCTTTGTCCTGGTGACCAGAGCTGCATACAAATCACCTCCCTGGGAAAATTCATAGCTCTTCCTTAGGCCTTCTCACTGCTGAGATTTCCAAGCTTACTTCCTTCTCTCTTCCATTTTCTTTGAGAATAAAAATAAGTGGAGGTGGTGGTGAGGCCTAGAATATTCTGTTAGCACACAGAAAGTGTGGTTAATTAGACCAGTGTGTATTATTGATGAGATTCATATTACTTAAGCCAAAGGGGAATCTGAAATTGTTGGGCTGTAGAAAACATAACAAAACCTGGTGGAGATTGATGTCCATTTCTTTCCCTTTCTGAAAGGAGGAACAGATTTTGTTTAAATGCATATAATTGAGCAAATTCTTTTAAAGAATACTCAACAGCATGCTTTTATAAAATTAATCATGGAATCCCAAACTGATTTTGGTTGGAAGAGACCTAAAAGATCTCCTGGTAACATACCAGGGACAGGGACACTTTCCACTAGTCCAGGTTGCTACAAGCCCCATCCAGCCTGGCCTTGAACACTGCTGGGGATGGGGCAGCCACAGCTTCTCTGGGCAGCCTGTGCCAGGGCCTCACCACCCTGCAGCCTAGCTGTTATATATCATCTGTCATTAGCTTTAAAAATGCATTAAAAAGTGGAAAATAAAGGCACAAGAGAGATCACAAGAGCTTGCAGAGTGTTGCTCATCACGTCACCATAATATTTGATAATTTGAGATCTTAGCTCTCCTTGACTGACAAATTAATTTCTCCTTGTGGGTTGCTTTACACTGTTGAGTTTTGCTTCCTTAGGAAATAGGACAAAATGCTGCTGTCCACAAGTTTGTATCTTGTTTTACTTTCTGGGCATTCAGAAAGTGCTCTGTAATTGTGGGCCTTCTTAAATGATGACCCAGAGACCAAGGATGTAGGTAATGAGAGCTGAAAAAATTCTTAGTATCCGTGAGGCATCTAAGGCTAGAAAAAATGCTGGCATTTTCACACTGCATTTTCTTCCTTTACCTATAATGACTTCATTTATTTTATATGAGTTTATTAACAGAATGTGGGACATTTAGCCATGTTTCTGTATTAGTGAAGTAAGCCTAAACTATATCATCTTTTCTTCTTCTCATTTTTTAGTCTATAACTGGAACACTTGATATTTTGGTCATCAGACATAAAGAAATGCTGTCAAGTCTCAGTCTCCTGGATTAGGCTAGGAGATCTGAGCTGGCTGCATGCCGTCATTCTGAGTTCAGACAACCCTAGTTCAGTTTCACAGAAAGATCTGTGCTGTTCTTGAACTGGCTAAGGCTGTACAGCAGTGTAGTGATTTCTATGTGATGTGGGTTTTGACTAGAGAAGACTTTCCTGACCAGACCTTGCTGGTCTTGGGGGTAGGAGGGCATCTGCTCAGATAACTTTGGTTATTGATCCAAGCTGATCAACCACTGCAGAACTCTGGCCTTTTTATGCTTTTCAGGACTCATTTTTTACGTGCTTTGGGCATTTTTTTACTTCGTCCATGATATCTCAGCCCTCCCATTTTTCTGGGTAATGGAGAACTGATTGTAGCCTAGTCTGAAGTAAATGGCTACATCATGGCTTTAACTACAAGGAAAATTTGGATTTTGGACTTTTGGAACCTCTCATACATCTCCAAGTCTGGGTCTTCATCCTTAATAAATATTATTGGAAATCATCTTAGGACATCTGTAGAAATGCAGCAATCACAGCTTCAGACATTTCATACATACATAACTGACTCATTTTTTACATTGCTTTTCTGTTCTGTGTGCCAAAGGAAATGAAGCAAATACCATTTTCTTGAATACATGCATATGAGCATATGTGTCAGTGTGTCTGTCCACCTTAACCACAATAACTTTTGATTCTCTTGGCTACTTTCATCCATGTTGGAAAAAAATAAAGATCTAAAACAAATAAAAAACAGATCTAATTACGTTTAATGAATTTAGCTACTAAGGAGGTCTGAAAAAAGTATTTCTGCTCCTTCTGAGCTGCATCATTAGCAGAAACACACAAACTCAAACATAACATGCAGCTAAAATCTAGATCTCAGATAAGTTTTATTTAAGAAGGCAGGTTTGGTCGTTTCTGCTTATGAAATAATTTACTCTACAAATACAGAGACTGTCTGTTAAACATTTCGGGTACAATAAAACTCATACTCTGCTAGAGCACTCATAAATTACAAATAAACCTCAAAAAGTTTATATTCTGGTAAGTGGTCAGACCATCCTTGCCTGTTCCTGTTGACCAGAGTAGTCTGACTAAAAGACACATTTTGAGCCGCCTGGTTTAATGGAAAGTGTTACTGCCCATGGTAGAGGTTTGGAACTGGATGAGCTTTAAGGTCCTTTCCAGCCCTAAACATGCTAGGATTCTGTGATTTCCAGACTTGGAATTTGTGATTTCCTTTCCAGTGGAGTCTCTGACCTGAAAAGGAAAACTTTAACTTCTGGCACAAACCTGCATCTTTCCATTTGTGCAAATGTTAGGATATTTATTAAGCAATATTATGCAAAGATGATGCTACTTGCCTTCAGCTCGTTCTTGTTTAGGAAGGCATTAAAAGGAGAAAAAAATTTTCTACCTGTTTTGTACTGTTCAGCATCATTGTTTTCAAGTACTTGGGATTTATACTGCTGTGAAGAATAATAGGAAACTGCAAGTGAGAAAAAAATTCATCAGTGGTAACAGGGAAGAAACATTTCTCTCTATAGGGAGATGGAAAAAACAGCCCTTGCAGATCTGCTGGAAATAGGTGTTATGATTCAGTGCACACCATCCATCCTCCTCGGCAAAGGTCCAGCTGTTTCTGGCACTCTGAAAGCAAACTGGAGCACACGATTTTCTGGGAGAGAGCAGAACGAGGAGCCCTTTGTTCATCTTCACCAAACTGCCTGGCCCCAAGCGCCCGTGTCCACAGCACGTCCAAGATGGGAAGCATGCTGAATGAGTGCCTGCACCAAAAATGGAGCCCTGTCCTATAGAGAGCCGGGAGCAAGCCTTGTCCTTGAGAGGAATGATGGATTTGTCTTTACAAACAAGCTGTGGTAGATAAAACTAGCACTGAGAGATAAAAGAAACAGTGGGAAGGATTCCACTGATTGATGAATGGAAAAAAAAGATATTTGCCTTTACAAACAAACTGTAGGTTTGCTGATAAATGAAACTGGATATTGAAAGATGAAAGAAACAATGGAAAAAAACCATGAATTCCATAAGAACTAAAAATTAAAAGGGAGGGTTATACATTAGAGGGGAATCTTAGGTATCAGATGTTCCAGGAAGTTTGTACCTCTCAAGTACCTCAGCCAATGGGGAAAGAGAGAGGGAAATGCGACCAGGAAATTAGGATAAAAAGGAGGCTGCGTCCTCCAAAAATTTGAGAGATCCCAGGGGAATGCCCCATGGCCTCTCCCTTTATTTGAATAAAGTAAAAGGACTCCTCCTCCTGTCTCCTTTGTGGACATAAACCTCTGGTGTTTGTGGATTAATTTTCCTGACAATCTGAAAGGGCTTGGGTGTGATTTTTCAGCGATTTCCTTGCAGGCAATCTTATGGATTGTACTCTTTCATACTTCCTTGCTGCAACACGTGGCTACGACTGGACGCGTTGCTTTTTGGCTGCACCCCAGACACATTTTACTTTCTAACTTGATCTGAGGATTTTCAAACAGATAAAATTTACTGCTTTTCATGGAAATCTATAGGAAAAGAAGTTGTAATGGCCCAAAACAGCGGCCAGGCCCGGGGCCCTGACACTGGCGCTTGCGCTGTTGGGGTGCAGGTGGCTGCTGTACTCGGGGCGGCTGTGAGGGGGCTGTAGGTGCGGAATTATTGCTTTATTTTTTCCTACAATATTTGCAATATTTATTCCCTTAACGTTCCTTATTGTTCGCTACAGACCCCGCGCCCGTTTTAAGTTAGAAAACTGCAAAGGACCAAATAGCGTCAGGGTGATGTTCTACCATGCCAGAGTTCGTTCCAGGAGTGGTGGCAGCTCTTAATTCCTAAGAGTTCGGGGGTACGCAGATGCGTTCGAATCGCGAAGCGCACCCCAGCCCGGGCAGAGAACGCGCAATGTGTTTTGTCCCCTCTGGTTGCCCGTACCCGCCCGCCGAGCTATGGCGGGACGGTGGGCGCCGCTTCCCACGCATCGAGTAACACCGAGGGAACTATTCTTCCCGGCATGCTCCTTGTCACTGCGCATACGCAGTGTTCCATCGAGCGCCCATCTTGGCATCCGCTTCTTCCAGCTCCTCACGGTCGAGGGGCGGCAGAGACTACAATTCCTAGCGTACCTCGCGGCACCCGCGCATGCGTAGCGCGCTCGTCCGCCATCTTGGCCCGAGTAAACGCCGTCGCCGCCGCCACTAAACAAACCCGAGCGCGGCATTGGCGAACGGTGGGGGGGAGGGGGGTGCGGCTGCCGCGGAGCCTTCGATGTACCGGGCACGGCCGGGCAGGTGGGTCCTGCTCCCCGCCCTACCCGGGGCGGTCCGTCTCGGGGAGAGGGGCAGCTCCGTTTCCGGGACGGCGGAGACCCGCCGCCCCCTTACGGGCCCAGGGCAGCGCCCCGGCCCCCGCCCGCCGGCGCTACCGCTCGGCCCGATGCGGGGAAGCAGCGCCAGCGGCCGCCCGCTCCCTCTCTCTCTCTTTCCCCTATCCCGGCGCGGACCCAGCGCCGCTGGCTCCGGCCGGTCCCCCGCGCCCGGGGCCCGGGAAGGGCGGGCGGGGAGTGCCGGGTGGCGGCTGCCTTCGGGCGCCCTTGTAGGAGACCCTCCCCCGCTCCAGCCCCGCGCTGGAAGCTGCGACGGCGCCAGGGCTTTTGTTCCCGGTGCCCACCCCTCCCCACCCCCACTGTCGTGCTGTTCCCTGCCCGGGCCGAGTCCCGCTTGCCCGGCTCGCCTCCGGCTGCTCTTTCTCCTTTATTATCCTCGTCGCATCGGGGGGATGTGCCCTCTCTCACCGCCACCCCCGGAATCTCGCTGCGTTGGGATTGAGGTGTTCCCGTGTTTGGCTTATTTTTTGGGGGAGGGGGCTGGTGTTGGTATGTGGAGAGCAAATTTTCACACACGGTGTTTTTACCATCCTGTCATATAATATAGGCTGGCGCAAAACGCATTCTCCGGGGGGAAGGGGAGCGTGCGGTTCGCTGGAAGAATTCTTTTAATAGGTACTCTGCATAAAGAGAGGGAGGAGACTTGAACATCAATTCGGAGAGCATTTCAGCGTGAAAAAAAAAAAAAAAGGCTTGAGAAGGAGATAGAAACTCCGTAAAAAGGCTTGGGTGATGCATTTGAGCTGGAGAGAGCATAGGAAGTCCATGCCCTTGCGAAACTGCCGAATTCCTTCATGGCACTACAAAGATTGGGGCGGGGATGGGAGCGAATGTGTCGGTGGAGTTGTAAGCAGGCTGAGAGGAGTTTACATTAATCGGCTTCGGAAATCAATAAATTATGGGCTTGAGCGTTTATATTCTTTTTCCAGTGAGGCTGAGCTCTGTGGGAGCACAGACACAAGGGAAAGATGCCTGTGGTGTGGCCAACTCTTCTGGACCTCAGTAGGGATGAATGCAAGAGGATCCTTCGCAAACTGGGTACAGTAAGATACAATTTGTGGGTCTGTATTTTGCCCTTTTAAGATTTGCCTTCATGCTGCTTGCATGAAATATTTTAATATGTCTGCAGGCAACTTGCAAGTAATTTCCTGCGTTTTCCATGTGTCCTTGGTTTGACAACCCTGGCTTAAAGTTATGTTGGGCTGACACTCTCAGCCCTAGCAAAATGAGTAGAGAAGAATTGTTTTGATTTGGTCGAATCTCTCTTGGATGTCCTAGCTGCCATGTTGCAGGGCTGGCTTTTTCTGTCACTGTTAACACGCAACAAAATTTTCTTTGAAAGGAAAACTTTTGGGGTTGTTTTTTTTCCTTTTTGTTTTGTTGTGTTTTCTGGTTTTGTTTTTTTTTTCCCCCCAGTTCTGTATTAGACACCTTTTTGTACCCCAAAAAACCATAGCAGAATCCTGGTTTAACTGGCACTATAGACATGAATTCAGGTATTGAAGTTATTATTGTTAAGACATAAAACAGGATTTTAAAAAGTGCTGTGTGTGTTTTGCAGTTACTTGTTGTCAGGGAAGTGGGAAAACGATGTCCTCTCTCAACTGCCATAACCACAGGAGCCTTTTTCATTGTTTTAAATGTAGCTCAGTATTTGAGGCTCCTACCCAAGAGATAGATACTGGGGGATATTTCTGTTTTCTGTCTTTGTAGATCTGTATGAGAAGAGATGCTTCTGTGTTTTGGAAAGTAATAAAAACATTTGCTCTTTCCTTGCATATCTGCTTTTGGTACTGCAGGGGAGAGAATTCTTCGTTGGACCTTTTGAGTTCTTTTGGCTGAATTTGTGTAATTAAGGGTTCGGGGTTTTGCCAGTTAAATGATACTAGATGGGGGGGAAAAAAGCCTTTGATTTTTCAGAGTTTTTTCTGAGGACCATAATCTGATGATGATGTCAAGAAGAAAGTTGAGGTTCCCTCTAGCTTCCTATGACTGTCAAGTGACAGCTTTTCTTGTTCTTATTTTGCTTGACTGCTAAGAGGTGTTGTACGGTATTTCTTAACTGTGCCAAGGTTCTCATACATTGTGGAGCCATCCACTTTATTTTTTGAGAGTTGAGAATTTATTTTCCCTCCCTTTGTCCTTTTTATTTCATTTCTTGGGAGTATGGGATTTGTGTGCTGTTGAAACAGTGATGCAGATGTTGCACACAGCATTGCAACAAGCTGTGCTATCTATTAAGGTGACAGCCCTAAGTCTTAAGCAAGGCTCAAGAATGACAAAAACTAGGAGAAAGTAGCACAGATCTGGTCAAAAGCTTTTGGCATTCTGCACTAAGTTTCATTAACATAGCTGTGCTGGCTGGAAGCATGGAAAAAAAACTTCCACCCGAGCTGACAGAGGTGTGCTGGCAGAACGTTGCTGGTGCAGCTGAGCCAAACAGAGCTGCAGCTACACCTCCTTCAATGACATAACCTAGGCTGACAGGAAGGAAAAAAATATTCAAAAAATAATCATTTTTGTTTTGCTGGCATGAGCTGTGTCCCCACAAGGGGGCCCTGCCAGCAGGGTACGGCTGAGGCGCTGCTGCCTCTGAGTTGAGAGCAGGCACACCACGGGACTAGGGTGAAGGAGCACAGGCAGTGGGAGCAATAACTGTGTGACAGTCACATTTAGCAATAGCCATGTGCTTTAGAGGGTCCTGCTTTTCCAGCTCACACCTCAAGATCTAATTTGGCTGATGGTACAGAAGTAGTAGGAGTATTCTGTAAGGAGTGCAGCAGGGATGTAGGTGAGGCTGAAACGTGTGTTGAGGTATGCAGGACCTGGTGTTGATCATGGTTTATTACTGAACGAGGTGATGATGGTAGCATCTAACACTAGCAATAATGATATTTACTTGCCAAACCCATTTTAGCTATTTTATGTGTTTTGTGTTGGAAAGAGAGCGCACCAGTTAGTGATTGCTGCATAAACACAAAGGGGAGGAAGTTACAGCTGTTCTGTAATCCTTACTAGCTTCCAAAAGACCAGACTGTGCATTTTTACAGCTCTAGTGTAGAGGATTTTTATTTATAATGCAGAAGGAAAAAAAAGTGTGCCCTTGATAAATAATTATATAGTTGCATCTGAGAATTATTTTAAGTTGTTAACAGAGGAAAATAATTAGTATCGTAAATATTGTAACATGATTGTCTAAATAAATGTTGATATTAGTAATAACCATTTCATTAATTAGTGAATGTTTTATAACTGAAGCTGTAAATGCTTCTGTAGGTCACTCAGCATCCCTTCACAGGCTGCATAGTTAACCAAAATTATTCTGGTTTTTGTTTTATCTGCTTAATCGGGACAGGGGAGCAAAATTTTTTTCAGCACAATTCCTTGATTTCATTTGTAAATTAGCTCTTTGGAATCCTAAACTGAAAGCTTTTCAGAATAGCATCAGTCTTTTCTTTTGCAGCAAACTTTGGCGATGTTAGGTTTTGGCCTGAACCTTTTATTCTTGATTTTGGTTAACTGGGATCTGTTGTGGGGTTGTTTGGGTTGGTTGCTGAAATTGAGGTGTCAAATGAAAGGTACCTCTATGTAAGGATCAAAAGAATTTTTGTTTCTGGCTTTCCTAAACTGTGTGAAGCTGAGAATAGCAAGTCATTCTTTCCCAAATTAGTAAGCTTCATTATTTGCATTAGGAGTATCTTCCTGTTTAGTAGGACGAAATTCAAAAATAGCAGTAGCCTTTTACAGTTCCATTTTTAAAAAATGCTGATGGCATGACATCACAGTCACCTGGAATTACACATTTCTGGTAAATCAGAGTTACATTTTTGTAAGTTAGTCTTTATGGTAGCTCTATATTTAAGAATAGCTGGATTGTTTATTTTGTGTTGAGCAGGTTTAATTCAGTGTGGTGCATTTCTTTCGGATTCAAGCAGCTGTACCATAGCAAGTAAATAGGCATAAAATATTATGATGACCATATTAAACTACAGCTCGTGTTCTCCGTGCTAATTAAGGAAAAGCTTCAAAAAGAAACCCAGTTGCTCTTTTGATGGTATATTTCTTTTCCAAGCAAAGCTTTTCCATAAAACTCTTAAAAATGATACATGTTAAGAGAATTCTGAACTACTCTCCAAATAGTTTATTCGAGCTTTTTGCCTGAATTGTCAGGTCAGAGAGAGCTTGACACATTCATTTGGGTTTATAAACTAGATAATCCTCTGTGATGAGACAGTTGTTTCATAGAAATGTTTTATGCTGCAGAGTAATTAACTGAGAGAGTTCCAAATCATCACTCTCTTTTGAAAAAGCACTAAATAATTGAAAGACATGTTCCTCTTAATGATTTTGAAAATTATTAGCATACTGTCAGTAATATGGAAAAAACCTTTTTTTTCCCCCTTTGCTGTGAGCATTAAATAGAAATATTATTCGCTCTAATTCTTCAGAACTGGAGGCCTATGCAGGTGTCATCAGTGCCTTACGTGCACAGGGAGACCTTACAAAAGAGAAGAAGGATCTTCTTGGAGAACTCTCTAAAGTGCTTAGGTAACGCTGATATTTTTGAACTAAGAACTGTGACCTGTTTCCTTTTAAGGTGTTACATGCTTTTTCTTTCACCAGGATCAAAACATAAATCTGAATTTGGAGAAATAATAAATCTGAACATGGAGAAGCTCCATGTTGCTGAGGTTTCATCCCTGTTCTCCTTGGAGTTTGTAATATGGAAAACAGCCATCCTTCGGTGGTAGAAGCCTTACTGGTTTGTTGGTGCTTTATGGGCTACTGACTGTTAAAAGGGTTACAGCCATGTCATCAATGTACACTGGCTTGTGGTTTTGTCAGGGTAGAACTCCAAGGTCTTTGAGCCCAAGGTACCTCAAGAAAGAAGGCTGCATGTCCTGTGCGAATTTTTCTGTCACATCCTTTAAATGTATTGCTCATTAGGAGGTTGGATTCTACCTGTTTTTCAAAGATACCTTGTGAACAGTAATGTTCTTTTCATTCTTCAGTAATATTTTTGAGCAATAATAGGATTCATTATCTCTGCGATAGCAAGGGTTAAGTGACAGTCTCTTAAATGTAAAGTCCTGTTCCCTTTCTTCTCTTAGATAAATTATTTGTAACTTTAATTTGAGCTGGAATTTTTAGATGAATGTTCATATCTTCCTCTGTTTAAAATATATTGCTTTATTGTTTTTTTAATAGTATTTCAACGGAGCGACATCGTGCTGAAGTTCGGAGAGCAGTAAATGATGAACGACTAACAACGATTGCACACAAGTAAGTTCCACATCATTTTGTCCCTGATTTACTTTTGGGAAATCTGTTATTCCTTAATCGAATGGTAGAATGTTGAAGATTGATTGATGGTGGTTTAAAGAACCAGTAGTTAAAACACTGTATGGATGAGGGAATTACAGGAATGAGGATGAGGGAATGTATCAGATCTACAGGGACCTGGAAACAGTTGTTTAGTACCTTTACATTTTGGGTCCAAGGCCATCCCACTCACTGTACAAGTACAGTGTAAGAAACTGTTTTTTGGCATGGAGAGCTTTCTGTAAAATAAGCCAGAATAAACTGAGAGTGGAGAGAATGGAGAAGCTCCTAAGTAGGACAAACATCTTTGCTTTTGTTTGTTTTGCATTTAGTTTTATTTTAATCGGTTTGGAAAGGCTGTATTAAGAGGAAAGAGAAAATAACATAGGAGAGACAAAGAGAGGGAAAGAGGTGTCAGATTAGTGGAAAACAGTGTATCAGCATAGAAGGGAAAAAATGGTCAGAGTAGAAAAAGCTGCAGCAAGCTGATGACATCAGTGTCCACCACTCTCTGCGATGCAGCTGCTGTGCTGGCATCAGCTGGGCTCATTCCTCCTTGCATTTGCTTTCACAAGCTCCACGTGATTTTGAGAGGTGGAGGAACAATAGATCAAGTGGTTATGTATCTTTGATAATTACTTAATAGTCTTACTGTTAAGGGATGTCTTTAAACAGCTGCATTGTGTCTGTATTTTTTTCTTTTTCTGTGTTACAACTGTTGACTTTTTAAAGTTTGACTGTTGTAGCTTAGGTATAGTGAGAAGGAAAGAAAGGAAATAATGTGAATAGCAGGATACTTGGAGTTAGCAATTGTTTGATCCAAGTCTGGTCAAAATCAGCATACTGGATTAGTGCTATAGAAGGACTTGGAAGTTTTAATTTTCAAGTTTAAAGATTTAGAAGTATGATGTCCACCAAACAAAACCCACCAACTTCTGTACTTTCCTTTAAAGAAACAGGGGGAGAGGGGATAATGAGAGCATATAGTTGTCAAATCAGGATTCTTTTCCTGAATCAGCCTTTCCTTTTACGTGTACTTCTGGTCTTAGCATTTTGCAGAACATGAATAGTTTGTTCTGAGGTGTTGCACTTCAACGAAATTTTATAATCTAGAGAAGGTGCAATTTCAAGTGCTTCTTTTCTTTATTTTTCTTGTGGTGATTCCTTCTGAGTGATGGTTGGTAATATAGTATTTGACTTAGATAATTCTCTTAACTCATTAGGAAAGCCTACTTTGCTAGCTTTTGTACCCTTTATTTTTTGTTTTTAAAATGTATTTTTGCCTCAGCTCTCTTTATACGATATGCATATGTAAGCGGAATACTGAAGCATATCAAGACTTAACAACAGAGCAAATATTCTGCATTTTACAAACTACTTCATAGTAACTCTTGCTGCAACTTGCTTGAAATATTTCATGTGAGAAGTTATTTTTCAGAATATATTAATACATTAAAGGGGTTGATTTGCTTAAAAATATTACAGCATTGAAAAATAATTTGCCATTTTGGTTTTGCTGATATAACAAATGACTCATGTAAAACAGTCAAAAATATTTCTCCATTTAGATAATAACAGTGATTTTATGAAACAGTTTAGTGTGGATGTAAATACTAAAGTTGAAAGCAAATTAGAGCAAAAGACTGCTTTCTGTTTAGGAAGATGCTTGGGGTGTATTTAAATAACCTCAAGTTCTGTCACCTTGTTTGGGGCTACTTTAATAAGCATAGAAAACTCTTCTGTTCAGGTAAAACAAAATTTGCCTAAGAAGCTGAGAGTTTTTCCCTGTAACATAATCCATTTCAGTTATTTTATGATATCTGTTTGGTTTCTTGGTATTTTTGTAATTCAGAAGTAGAGAATGTACCAACTGTACCTAATGTGGGGAATTTGAGTATGGCATTCACACACCTCTGGCTCTTGAACAGCTCTGTAAAACAAAACAACAAAAGAAGAGTCAACTCTTCAATTTAAAATGGGAGGGTTTTTATATCAGGTGACAAAAATGCAAGGGCTTTCGTAAAATAAAGTTGAGTATTAGTGCTCTAGTATGTCTTAAACTGCCTTTTAGACTTGCACTATTGGAAAAAAAAATGTACTTAAATAAGATACTGAGTATTTGGAAACTCATCAAAATACTTACAGAGCATGCATTTCTGTTTAGTATGTCTGGACCAAACAGCTCTTCTGAGTGGTCCATAGAAGGTCGGCGACTGGTGCCACTGATGCCACGACTTGTTCCACAAACAGCTTTCACTGTTACTGCCAACGCTGTTGCCAACGCAGCTGTTCAGCACAATGCATCTCTTCCAGTTCCTGCAGAGACTGGAAACAAAGAAGGTGAGAGAAAGATGGGATTCTGCTGCAGTCTATGGGAATGTAAAAGCAGTGTCACAGTTATAAATTGGTATCTTAGATTTTAAGTGTTAAATATTAAAGACATTTTTTTGAGGCCAGGTTGGAGAAGGGCTTGGAGCAACCCAGTCTAGTGGAAGGTGTCCCTGCTGATGGCAGGGGGTTGGAACTGGGCGAGCTTTAAAGTTCCTTCCAGCCCAAACCATTCTATGAAGCTATAAAAAAAATCCAAGTCTTTCTTATCAAACATTATTCACAGAAATAGAAAACATCCCTTTTTTTAAAGATACCTTTGTGTTATCCAGCATTAATCTGACTGCTTTGTGTTATCAATACTCTAGCAACTGAAATATAAAACCAACCCAGTTTGTCAGGAAATGACATTCAGGATTCATTTCTTCAGCTCTGTGAACTTTAAAATCTTGGACTAATGGCTTGATTTTGTAAAGTTCTGTAAGTGATGAAAGCTGTTTCAGAATGTTTTATTTTAAGAATACAGGTGGGTGAAAGTAAAAAAAATACTGCTTTGGGTTTTTTTTCTTTCAGATTAAATGTATTATGATAAGAAGTAAAAAGGTTGCTTTCTTCTTTCCCTATGCGTTTTAAGTAATGGTAGTATCTATTCCAACTAGCTTGGCTCAGCAGGCTTGAATTAGGCTTCATACAACTGGAGAATGTGTAACACTTCTTGAACACTCCTGCTTTAGTGAGAAATACTGTATCATTGTGCTATTACTTAAAAGTAGTGGTTTAAAAAAGCTGATTAGCACAATGAGTTCTTCACTACTGAAAGAATATTTTGGATTTTTCAACTGATACACTGTTGAGGTAGTAACACTTTTTTATCAGTTACTAGTCTAGATGTGATCACAGACAGAAAAGGAAAAATACTGACATACTGAATTAATGCTCAAAAATAACAGATTATAAAGTAAAAGATTAATACAAAAAGAAATCTCACATTGACAGCACAGATTTTTGGGGATGAGAGGACAGGAGTTTAGATTTGTGTTGTCTTTGAAGACCATTAATTCCATGACCATGCATAGCTCAAACTGTGGAGTATTCCACAGTAACCAAAATGCAGAGGCAAATCACAGATAATGACCCAGTAAGTCTTTGGCTTCCATTTCAGTTGTAAAAATAGTGCTAGAATAATGGGATTCTACACTTCAGTTATATGGAAGGTGTCTTTTCTCCTCTTCAGTGGTGGTTTGCTATTCCTACACAAGTACCACTTCAACCCCAACATCTACCCCTGTTCCAAGTGGCAGTGTAGCAACAGTGAAGTCCCCCAGACCTGCCAGTCCAGCCTCCAATGTAGTCGTCTTGCCAAGTGGAAGTACTGTTTACGTCAAAAGTAAGTGATCCTAGCAACTGATTAACAAAAGGGAAAGAAAGGGAGAACGTGGCTGAAGCACAGACCAAATGAAACACTCCAACACTGGGCAACTCATTGAAGGTCTTTGTGCCTTCGTTTAGTCTAGACAATGAATTTATTGCTTCCCTTTTTCAGATAGTGTTCAGGATAAATCTGCTCGCTGCAAAATGCTGCAAGGAGCAATACTACAAGGAGAACAAGTGAAAAATTCTTTTAAAATTAAATACAGGAATTTCTGTATATCAGTGAATTTCTGATCCATCTTGTTGAGAACTAATGCATCGTCACTTACTTGAAGTAGAAAAGGCCTCTCTTTTGCACTTTCACAGTTGACACAGAATTCTTTTATTTTGGGATGCAGTTTTGCAAGGGTTTGTGCTTACATACTGTGTCTGGCCATTTTGTGATTTACCTGGAAGTCAGTCTTAGTGAGGCTTGTATTCCTCAGCAGCTGCAAAAACTTCATATGAATTCCTACTAGAGACCCATCTTCATGTATTTAAATCTGGAAATCCAGGACATAGACCTTAGAAACAGTCTTTTTTTCTTGAGAGTGTGTGTATCCCCATCTTTGTTTGGCTAATAAGTGAGCTAGTTCTATAAAGCATATTATGTTCTCATATATATGCCCTCATCATGGTTAGTTTTATTTTACTGTTAGAGTGTTTCCTTCAGTTTTTATTTGATTCTATCAAAACAACAGTAAAGATTAATAGTGAAGTAGATAAATGCTTGTTCTGTATACCTTTAGTATTTTAAAAATTATCTATTATTTAAGTATTAAAAATTATTATCTTTATGCTATAAGTATATATCAGTATAAGCTTCTAGCTAATCAGAAATGCCACATAGTAAATAAACATAATGTTACTTGCAAAAAAATCATTAATGGCTCTGTCAACCCATGAAACCCATTACATTAAGGTTTTTCGTTTTTCTGATTTATGCACTAATCACTTGGCTTTAGTTTGAAGATTAAGGGAAAAAATGTTCTTAACACCTTGAAATTTTAATGTAGACTTTATTGAATTATTACATGGTAATGAGTATCAAATAAGTCTAGACATATGATACAGGGATGGTAATTTTTATTGTCTGTCCCTAGATTTAATTTTTTCCGTACTTCATGTGCTTCATTTTGTTGTTACTGTTTTTATTGACCTTTTTTTATGGAATTGTGTGTCTTTCAGAGTATGTTACATCAGTCACACTGATTTTAACAAACCTGCTTAGGAGCAAATTCAAGAGATCTCAGTTACAGTCAGGACTTCACCACTGGTCTGTGGTGTAACCTCTTCCAAGTCAGAGTCTGATTGAGCCATTAACCTTTCCATGACTCTGCTTCCTTACTTATCAAGTGTGAGTTACAGTCAAAGCTGTATTACATTTGAAATAAATGTCTGTGGAAAACTGTGTACAGCAATTTCTAACATGAAATGATAGGAATAATATTCTTGCAAAACCCCAGCAGTGAAAACAGGAGGTGAAGTGAGCCATACTTAACATAAAATAATGCTCTGCTAGTTTAATGTTATTTTCTTATGTCTTGGTGGATTGGTTGATGGATTTTTTTCTGTGGATGAGGACCGCAAAGTTTTCTCTATTTCTTTGTGCACCACCAAAATAACAACTGTGTCCTCACATGCTAGCTATGTGTGGGTTTTGGATTTAAATGGATTCTGAGATTTTTAAATTGCTGCACACATTCAATATGATTAGTGCACTCATAGTTACAAGTTTCTGTAGTGCACTCACAGTAATACTTAGAAGCCTGTCCATAATAAACCTTAAAGTTATGTAAACAAACCTCTGCTTTGTAGAGGGAGGTCACCATGAGGCTTATTCAGGGGCATAAAGTAAATTATTGATTAGCGCTTTGAAATTTGGTTTTGTAGATGCACACTTCACTTGTACTGCTACAGCCAACTAAGGCTATGTTTTTTGAGGTTTGCTTCTCCTCCCTAGTTCAGTTTCCTGTTTCTGTAGATACAGCTGTCAGCCCTTAGACACATAGCTGCAAATGAGCTGCTACTCCTGCTGAGATAGAGTACCATTTCTCAGAAATTGCCTGTTGTGGTGCTGGGCAGTTTCTTGTCCATGTTAGTTTTTGCATCTTCACCCTTTGAATGCCAGAATATTTAGTAATTTTAATTAGAGATTGGCCATAAATAGATCTTGGCCTTCATTAGAGATTGACTACCAACTAAGTTTGCTTTGATTACCAGCAAGACTGCTTTTTGCTGGGATGGTGTTCTTTGTCTTTAAGCTCCAGGCATATGGGACAAGATTTTCAATCATCTTTTGCATAGGCAGAATTGTATCTGTTCATCTTCTCTCTGATTTTCTTTTTAAATGGTTTAACACAGGTTAACATGATATGCTTAAATAACAGGATTGCAGGTTTGTCAAGGTTGGAAGAGACCTGCAAGATCATCTACTCCAACCATTAACCCAGCACCATCATAATCACCCCTAAACTACATCCCCAAATGCCTCATTCAGATACCTCCTGGACACTTCCAGACTGTTGTCTCCCCAGGCAACTTATTCCAGTGCCTGACTACTCTTCTTGTGAAGTTTTTTTTTTTCTAATACCCAAGCTGGACCTCCCTGGCGCAATTTGACACTATTTCCTCTTGTCCTGGCACTTGTTACCTGGGAGAAGAGCCCAACCCCCATCTGGCTACACCTTCCTCTCAGGGATTTGTTGAGAGCAAGAATGTGCCCCCATAACCTTATTTTCTCTAGTCTGTCCCCCCAGCTTCCTCAGCTGCTCCTGGTGCTCCAGACCCTTCTCCAACTCTGTTCCCTGCTCTGGATGTGCTCCAGCACCTCAATAGCTTTCTTGTCAGGAGGTGCCCAGAAGTGACCTCAGGACTGGAGATACTCCAGCAGTGCCCAGCACAGGGAATGGTCACTGCCCTGGTCCTGCTGCCACACCAGTGCTGGTACAGGCCAGGTGCCATTGTCCTTGCCCGTCTGGGCACACCTGGCTCGTATCCAGCCAACCATTGGCAAGCATCCCCAAGTCCCTTCCTGCTGGTCCACCCTTAAGCCACTCTGCCCCCAGCCTGTAGCTCTGCATGGCATGGTTGTGATCCAAGGGCTGGACCTGGGACTTGGCCTCGTTGAACCTTAGGCCAAGGATCCAGCTTGTTCAGATCCTTCTGCAGAGCCTTCCTGCCTTCAGTGCTACTGAGTAGCTGTAAGAGGTTTGCAAGGTTATTAACCTGTGTCTTTCTGTAATCTAAACCTGTGGTCTTTCTGTAATTTATTAATCTGTTGCCTACTTTGGCAAGTTTAATTTGGATTTAAGATCCATTAATCACACTGTTACCCTTTGCTGAGCTGAATATTGCAGCAGATTTTTTTTCTATGTGCAGTATATGATTGTGAGGAAGAAAGAGCTCTTTGAGCCTGGATTTCTTTTGTTTTTCATGATTGTGTGTTAGGTGCCATTTTATATCTGTTGCACAAAATGCACCAAAGAAGGCAAAAACTGATGAAGTGAGGACTGACCTTCACAGTTGAACTGTATAATTAAAAAAAAATATCTCAAGATGCTGTATTGAGGTGAAAGGCAGAAGGGTACTGTGAAGGATAAACATGACATGAAAATAGATGCAAAGGCTAAAGTCTAAGGAAACTCTAGGAGATAAACTTTGGTAGTCTAGTTGCTGTAAACAAAACCACTACCAATAAAAAGCAAAGTAGTGTAAAGTTTAAACTAAAATGTGGGTGGCATGATCGCAGTCCCCTTGTGTGTGTAGTCTCACTAGTCAAACTTGTGTAGACAGAATGAGAACCTTGTACTGGCTCTTAAGTTCTTTTAATCTCTCAAACTGAATGAAGTAACCCAGTAACTGAGTAGCTTGAAGTTTTGGGTGATTTGTCTCTGATTCATGGCACTGTGAGTGTAGCCTGTATCAAGGACTAAGAGCATCTGAGGTCTGATACAGCTTGGTTGTGACCATAAGATGTAATGTATTCTTTATTTCTTTTTATCTTATTTGAAAGACGGTATAAGACTCAAAAAGGATGTAGTGTTTCAGAAAGCACTGAGATCTGCAGACAGGGGAAACATAATTTAGAAAAAGTATTTCTTTTCTAGGTGTCAGCTGCTCAGATGATGATGAAAAGCCCCGCAAAAGACGGCGAACGAATTCTTCTAGTTCTTCCCCTGTTCTCCTGAAAGAAGTCCCGAAGGCAGTGACTCCCATCACTAAAACTATCACAGTGCCTGTAAGTGGGAGCCCCAAAATGAGTAATATAATGCAGAGCATTGCCAACTCCTTACCACCACACATGTCGCCTGTGAAAATAACCTTCACTAAGCCCTCAACACAGACAACAAACACCACAACACAGAAGGTATGTGGGGGAAGCTGCCAAATGTTACTTTATTCTGGTTTTATCAATGAATAAGATGTGATGTTTGACTCTTCCTTTCTATGATCTGACTAGCTGTTTTTTAAGGATTGCGCTTGGGATAAGGTAATCCCTCTTTAAAACGAACAAAGGGAAAACCAAACTCTTGTATGAATTTAGTTCACCTGTGTGTGAAAGGACCTGGATTGACAGCCGTGGAGACTGAAGCCCTCTTTTTATCCACAGAACAGGTACAGCACAGGCAGCGGGAGTGCAAGCTTCCCCCAGACTGCCCCACCAATGTGCCTCAACCCTGACCTGAAGGGACCACTTCTAGGGATGAGAGGGGATTCAGTCTCCATGCTCATTCAATTCTTGGCCTGTCTGGTGAGACTGCCAACAAGGTTACCAGTTAGTACCATTTGTGGTGTTGGGTTTTGTGATATGGACACTAGTCCACTGAGAACTGGATCACATAGGCCACAGAACAGCCTTCAGATGGTAACAGCTGTTGGTCAAAGGTAATCTTTCTTATTTCTATTTTCCTTATTTATAATTATTCTTTGCAGTAGTAGAATTCCAGGAGAGGTGGTATGGGCTTTACCTTGCCAAGCCTTTTATCTAGAGACAAGTTTTTTGGGGTCTATAACGCTTGTTCTTGGAGCTGGTCAAAGTCCGGGGGGCTTTATTTTCCTTTCAGTACTAGTGTGCCATTTCTCATTCTACATTGACAGTGTTACAGTGGTCAAAATCAGTTGCATTATTCCAGCTGAGTGTGTGTAGCTTTCACCACAATGCAGTGTGCAGAAAACTTTTCCTTATTTGAATTTTGTACTGGATTTATATTTTTAAGTGCCTAGTCTATGGCATGACTGTATTACCATTCTTTAGGAGGCATTTCAGTTGAGTCTATTTTTCTTTCTGAAGATTTAAAAAAAGAGGAATGGTTCAAACCAAGCTTATTCTTGGTACAGTTATTAATTACAGCAGACTTCTGCGAGCGGTAGGGTCTCTGTGGAATTAATTTTGCCTCGATACTAACAGGCACTTTTTTCCAACTCTATGAGTTAATTCTGAGATAGAATTAACTGTCACCTTAATTGCTTATGACTCTTCTTGGATTAGCAGAGTTCCTGTGTCTTGAATTCTGGAAACTTTAAAACCAAGTAAGATTAACCAAAGTAATGTGAAATAAACATCTTACTTTCTGACCTCTTTCCATTCCAGGGAAGATGCTTTCATTTGATTCACTGTTCATTAACAGTGTCCTTAATCAAATTTCATCTCTGAATAATATATAAAGAGAAATCCATGAGTGAGCATAAACTATGAAATTAAATTCAGTGCAGCAAGTCCATAGCTACGACAGGGCTTAACCTATCCATCCTGTAGCATATTAGGGTTATAATTTGTGCAGGAAGGATTTTTTGCCTTAAACATCTGTAGGGTTGTATTATGTATGGATGTTATATATCATGGAAGTTGAAGATGGAGTGTACCAAGTCTCCAGAAGAGTGGACTGTTGATAGGACCTTTCCTGCAGTTATGTTTCTCCACTTGTTATGACATGGAAATTTTAGTGTTTGTTTTGCTTTCTATTATTTGACTGTCTTACTATCTGAAATAACAGGAAAATCAGTGCTTATTTTGTTAGGCAGCCGGAGTAGCATTTGTGTTTGAACTTGTCACAATGCCCTCTTTTGTTGGATTCAGATATGCCAAAATATCTAACTGGGTGATTTTGGTGGGAGAAATCCCCTTTAGTAATTTTAAATTAAAAGTCAGTCTTGTTCATTCATATCCAACAGCACATTTCCAGTTTGAGTATAATAGTTAGATATGAATGATGTTGTTAGATATGAATGAAATTCTTTATTTCTGCATGCCAGCTCTTTGAATTGTTTTGACATTTTAGTAGGTTGGAAGAAGGCTTGTCATAACAACTAATAATGTCACAGCTCCAGTTTCTGGATTCTCTTGTAATAAAGTCACCTGTGTAGGGCATGGAAGGAATCTAACTCGTGAAGCTTCTGGCAGTTATGAGTTCCTTATTTTTTCAGGGACTAAGTTTTGACATCTCTCAAAATTGAGCTGACTGGACTAAATTCAGTACATGTTGGGAATGTAAGAATTAAAACCAACAACAACAAAATTACCACCTTGATTTATGTGTGTTTTGTGTGTATTTAAAGTCAGGCAGTTATTCTGCTGTAAAACATGGAATGCAGTTTTGGTACCCATGATGAGGTTATTTGGATCATACCTGGCAAAATAGTATTTCAGAAATACAATGGTTGTGATTTGAACTTTAATACTTAAATTTTTACATTAATTTTATTTTTTCTGGGTGTACTTCATACATGAAGATTACTGAACTTTGCTCTGATCTGTTAATTTTGAAAGATGAGAATAGACAGACAAAAACCTGCTTAGTCACAATATTGCTGTCATTGTTGAACTGTAATGCTTTACAGGCTTTTTTCCTTCCTTGATTAAATAAAGTATTTTTAAGCAATAATCTTGGATTTAAGGAAAGGCAGTGGTCTGCAGGAGTTGCATTTATGCCCAGATTCATTCTACATGTCTCTACTTAGGTGTGATGCTGAACTCGCCCTGTTATATAGTTTATATTCACACTAACCTATAATCTGCCTTTTTAAACTGCAAGTTGTCCTTTGACTGTGTTCTTAAATTAGTTAGCCTGGGTGGAATGGAGCTGACCCTAAACTTCAGACAGTTGGAAGTATACCTAGTGTTAACAGACAGTTTAAGAAACAAGATAAAACTCCAGAGGCATATCATAGAATCCTTTCACTTCCAATTCTCACACTAGAACAAGCTGTGTCAGATTCAGTTCATCTGCATGTTTGTAGCCTAAGAGCAATTTGAGAAAGGTGTTTTGGTTAAATCAAGATTAGGTAGAATGCAAAAATAAGACTGATGCAGAGAAAATGTTCTCACTGGAGAATGCAGTGAAGTAGAAAAGCAGCAGAATGTGCCCTTCAGAACACTGGTTAGTTGTGGTCAACCTGCTATAGTTTGTGGGGTAGTAAGGTTTTGATTTTCTTCAGATCAAGATATTAAAGGTTTATCTGAGCAGCAGAGACCATCAAACTAAGAACTGAGGCTAAAGGAGAGGTAGAACCAGCCATGGTGGTGAAATTTGATGCTTTTATTCCATCCATGTGGCTATTTAATTTTTTTTAAATTTTTCTTTAAGCAAATTATAAACTCATAATCTCTTGCTGCTTGATTTGTTGCTCAAATCTATTTCTGGTGCTATTATCATACTTCTTTATCAGGCAAGGTTTCAGTAGTGCTTGGCTAGCAGTGTAAGACTTTCTGTGTGAGCTGACAGGTTTTCTTTGCCCTTTTGTACCTTATTTTTCTATCAGCTTTTGTTGCATTGAATCATTAAGTTTAAATTTTCAAGGTTTTAATAAACAAAAGTTTTGCTGTGACAACAGCATTATTAAAATAATTTCTCAATATTCTTGCATGATAAACTGAAAATGTTGTATTTTTGTGCTTCTTTTTCTACTTTAACTATGTAAGTACAAGAAGGGACTTATAAATTGAATAAAATAAATTTTGCATAAACAGTCCCCATATTCAGTACTTAATAAATGTTTGGTTTTCTGGGTCAGTTGCATAAGGACAGACTTCTTCCAATGCTGTCATGAATTCTGTGTTTTTCTATGTCAGACCAGATTCATGGAGTCGTAGTCGTAATTTGCACTGAGGTGGTGTTTATTCTCTTCAGACAACTGGTTTTCAAACAAATCAGAAATAATTTCTTGTTATTGAGAGCACTAAATAAAGCAGAAATTGCTTCAAACCTAAACCATTTTTCTTTTACTGATGAAATGTTGTTTACAGCCTTGCAGATCAAAAGCATTTCCCATTATTGACTCAGCAAGTGCTTGTTAATTGTTAAAGAAAAAAGAATCATTTATTTTCTCTCATTGCTGTTTTTTGATATTTTTGTGAGGTTTGGACAAATGGCTTTTAAAACGTGCTGGAAATCCATTCAGTTTCTCATAAAATGGGTTTCAAGCTTCCTGGCCCAGTTTAATGAAGTCAGCTTCATTTCTGTCTGTTTGCCTTCAGACATGAGATAATTCTACTTTGCTTTCCTACTAGTAATTGTTTTCCTTAAAAATCCTAATTTTAAGGAAATGTTAATCACCACTTCAAAATAGTTGAAATGTTTTCTTGTGAGCAGATGTGATTGACAGTCCTAAAAGCTGTTAATAAACTAAATACACAGACAGACATGTTACTGAAATTCGATGCTTCTAAATAGATGCAAGGAACAAATGAATTTCTTCTTGTTTTTGTTTTTTTTTCTTTTTTTAGGTCATAATAGTAACCACCTCTCCAAGCTCAACTTTCGTACCCAACATCCTTTCCAAGTCCCACAACTATGCAGCAGTTACAAAACTTGTCCCAACATCAGTCATTGCTTCAACTACTCAAAAGCAGCCCGTGGTTATCACTGCTTCCCAGTCCTCAGTGGGCAGCAGCAGCAGCAGCTGCTCCACTCCCTCCTGCACTGCAAATACCATTGCTGTGACTGCTGTAGTGTCATCCACACCGTCAGTGGTTATGTCAACTGTAGCACAAGGTATGGCAATTCTTATAAAGGCTCTTCCATTGAGGAGCTGGACTTTGCATTGAGAATAGCCCTGGGGGGATGCACCTTTTTGTTTACACGAGTAAAGCACAGGACATGTGAAAGAAATCTGCTGATGAAACTAATCCAAGAGACTCCATGAGAGTACTTGTTGAAATGTTTTCCTCTGTACTTCAACAGTTAATGTGCAGATCTTCTTTCTAAAGAGGATGTGGTGGGGTGATGTGACCTAGCTGTAAAACAACATAACCTCAAAATGACTGGCTTTAAGAACTTTGTCTGGTACACAGAAAAATATATATATTTTCAACATTTGAAGGTGATTGCATCTCTAAAAGCCCAGTTTACAAAAACATGCAATCTTAACATCAAGTAAATACAACTTAGTAACTTGCCCAGATGACAATTCTGAAAGGTAGAGAAGTGTTTACACCTTTTTATCAGGTGTATTTTATCAGCATGTCAGTTTTCAAGCCCTTTATAATTAAGACCTGAGTGGGCCTGATTGAAATTCCTAGGTTTCTGATTTCAAATTCCAACTGTGTATGCTAGCCTGACTGTTTCAGCTTCACAGCCACCATCTAGCATTTGAAAGGGAAGCTATGAATGAATGAATAAATGGGCCTTAGTGAGCAGTACTTGAAAGAAAAACCTGTCTGACAATGACAAGTGTCACATCACAGTTTTTCCTGGTCTGTATTTTCCATTCTTGTTCCATTCCACAAAATATCGAGTAGCCATATCAAGGCTGAGGAGGTGTTTTCCTTCCCTAATGCTTGTATTAATATAATTCGATATTAATCTATGGAGCAGAAGGGCTTACAGCAGGCTTTCATATTGTTTGAACAGTTGATTTTTAGTTGAGTTTGGTCATGGAGGAGACTTTAATTTTAAAGTACATTAGGTGGAGTATCTCTGCAACGATGGTGTTTTATTTCCAAGACTATCTGTGTCATCGCAGAAGATGCTGGTGAAAAGTTTTGTGACATGAACTGATAATATCTTCAAATGTAAAGTTAAACTCATGAATGAAAAGAGCTGCCCAAGGAAGTGGTGTAATCATCTTAAATGATGCAGTGAGAAAAGGGTTCCTGATTTGGATTGCCAGAATTGTACCTTTAATATGATTTCTGTCATCACTGCCACCTGTTTCTGTTTTCCACTATAACTGGGATTTAGTTAAAAAATTGCTTCATAAATATGGACTTTATTTGTCTGTTTTGGTGCTTATGGATGTGTAGTTTAGAATTATGTACAAAGCCCGATTTTGCTGTAAATGTTGTGACAGCTATGTAGGGGAATGACAGAAATAATAAGATTTATTTGGGAACTGTCTTTCCATCTTACAGCAAATTTCTTTTAATCACTTTTATTTATAAGATCACCTCATCTAGCAGCACAAAACAGATGGCCCACAGTTTTATAACTTACATATAATTCCTTGATCTTTTTTAAAATGCTAACCAACTCTTTAGCTAACAGATACTCCCTTCCAATGTTGATGGGTTTGATATTCGACATCATCCTATTGCCAGCTTTTTGTCATTATGATTTTAGAATCCTTGAATCACAGAATGTTTTTGGGTTGCAAGGGACCTTAAAGATCTATTTCCTGTCCCCCTGCCAGAGGCAGAAACATCTCCCACTAAACTAGGTTGTTATAAATATTTATAAATATATCTATATTTTTTAAAATGCTTTAACTGTAGGTATTTTGCTTGAAGCTTAATGATGAGATACTGAAAATATTATTGAATTATTTGTATTACAAAAGGTGCAGATTGGGTTTGTGGTCTTTCCATTAGTTGCTGTTCTGCTGCTGCATTGAAAATCTAAATATAGCTTTGTTGCTTCCTAACAGCACTTCTGCTACATGGGAGCTTTATTTCCTCTCATATATCAATGCATTTTTCAGTAGTAAAGATAACTGAAATGTTAGATTATTTTAGAAATTTTAGTATTTTTCTTTTTCATTGCACTGTTGAATCTTAAACCCTTTACTCTTTCACAGGTGTATCTACATCAGCAGTTAAAGTTGCTTCTACCAGACTACCTTCCCCAAAAGGTTTGGTTGGGAATCCAACTCAGATCTTAGCACAATTTCCCAAACAGCATCAGCAGTCTCCCAAACAGCAGCTGCACCAAGTCCAACAGGCCCAACAGCAGCAGCAGCAACCACAGCAGCAGCAGCAGCTGGTGCCGTGTTCTGTAGCCCAGCAGCAGCCACAGCAGTCTCAGTTGCCAGCTGGCATCAAGCCCACCATTCAGATCAAACAGGAATCAGGTAGTTGGAGTTGATCTTGGGTCACATTCATGAGGTCTGACTGCAACTCAGGAAAGTAGGACAGAATTCTGTCCCAAAATGTGCATGGGGGAGTGGTCACGAAGGCATCATTTCTTGAGTACAGGATTTGGCTTTAAACACGAATATAAGCGTATAGTGAGGGATGTTTTAATGTTTTCAAGTAACAGTAATTAAAGAATGTGGTTCTTTCACTCGTTTGGTTCCAGTATTACAGACCATGCTTTAGTTATGTATGTTTTTATCTTAGAGGGTGAGAGGTATGTAAATAACTTCAAAATTAATGTGATTCGCAACCTGAAACACACCAGTTTTCTGAAGATTGAAGAGTTGTTCAACTCTGTCACCTGCAAAAAGAAGTTACTCCATGTTTTAAATATTTTCTTTGGTCCAGAAATCAAAATGTACTTTCGAGGTACTTCTCAAAACAAATACAGTCAGACTGGATTCTTTTTGTGACATTGATTCGTTCAGCTGACTTTGGGCAAGTCATGTAATCTTTCTTTCTTGGCTTTTCTCTGCTCTAGCACACGGTTTCTATCTCAGCAAGAAGTAGTAAAAAATAAAGTGTGCAAAGTTATCCAGTTCTCAAAGAAGTGCTATAAAAGTGCAAAGTATTTTTATGTATATTAATTTAAAATCAGTATTTTATTCCTGACAGTAAAATTATTTTATATCATACTATTTAGATCAAACAATTAAAGTAGACCGTGGAATGAAAAAATAAACAGCCCTGATCCTGTCCTTTGAAAAAACTCCTTTTGGATTATAGGACCATTGCTTAAGAAAAATAATAACTACTAATTAAGACATAAAAAAAACCTTCCAGCCACTGAACAGTAGTAATATGAGCTTTATTTCCTTGTCTTCTACAAGGAATTTAGGCTCGTTGTACTTTTTAGTTAGCAGTTTCTTTGGAAATACCATCTGATACCAATTCTTTCTGGAAGATGTAAATCAGTTTTCATGGAGACTTTACTTTTTATCCAGTTTTGTGTCTGGATGATGCAGATACTTCAATTTCTCTTTCAGTTTGGAGCTTACTTGCTCTGTACTGCTTTTATAGTGAGTGTAGAGAGAAGAAAACATCTCTGGAGGATGTTCCACATCTCAAGTGGACAAAATTTTTCACCTAGGAATACTTGTGTACAAACGTAAGTGCTTCATCTAGATGGGATTCATCCAGGCTGTGTGTTCCATGGCACCTGGCCACCACAATGCAATGCATTTACCTCACCATGGAACAGATCAGAAGATGCACATCTCCTGGATGTACTTTAGAACAGGTGTTGTGAATCCACTGGTTTACAAAGAAGTGAATCTCACAGAGTTACCATTCCCCAACACAAAATTGAGAGAGGGGGAGCAGAATCCTGGAGGTATTAAGGTGTCCTCATCCATCATTCTACTCATAGCTTAAGCCAAATTTCTTTGTGGCTTTAAGATAACCTGTAAGTCAAGGGGAATGAGAGCAGTTTACTTAAAGTAACCTTCCCTAGCCAGTGTCACAGTTGCTTCCTTACCGTCCCTAATACTCCTTGTGCAGAAATGTTTTTAATTTATTCAGGATGGTGAATTTTGTCTAAGTTTATAACACATTAGAATTTACAGACTGAATTGATGAGAAATTACTTTGCTTCTAGATGGTTCATTGTATATGAACCAATTCAGTCTTGGTTGTAACCTGTTGGCTCCTGGGAAAGTTCTTGATTTTTGTATCATGGACCAGGAAAAATAAAAATGACGTCAACAAATCAGTGATGGAATGGACAGTGGAAGTAGCTAGGAACTGAAACAGGCACATGAAAGGCAAAGATGATGACTTTCTTGGTATTTGCAAAACAAACAAAATAACTCAACCAAAACTAAGCAAAAACAAAACCCTCAAAAATTAAATCATTTTTTCATGATCAAGAATACATGGGCTCAATATTGGGCTACTTGCCCACTAGGCCTTGGTCTGAAAAAGCATTTCAGAAAGTAACTTATCGTGCCTGTATTTTAACAGTGACCTTTCTCCTTTCCTAGGTGTTAAAATAATCACTCAACAGGTGCAGCCCAGTAAAATCCTTCCCAAACCAGTTACAGCGACCTTGCCCAGCAGTAGCAATTCACCCATTATGGTGGTTAGCAGTAATGGGACTATCATGACAACTAAACTGGTCACTACTCCCACTGGTAAGTTATGGCTCTGAGAAGGGAAGGGAGGGTAAACCCAGACATACAGGTGATCAAACATGGTTTATTAGGGTTTTAAAAAATAGCACTTACCTCGCCACAATGGCACATTCACAATCCTGTTGTTATTTATTCTAGATCAGGATTTTTGCACTGAGTGCTCTTTTATTCCTCTGTTTGAATTGGTACACAAAAATACCATTTTTCCTTCCCACTTTATTTTAAAGGAAGTTTTCATGCAACCTATACAGATACTTTGCACTTCTGTAGTACCTTGCATTACGTGATTTATACTGATTTAACTGAAGCAGACAGGTCAGCACCATTTCTGTTTTGCATAGGTGGGCTTCAAAAAACATGTGACTTGCTCATAGTCCTGCAGTGAATTTATTAAAAGACTGGTATATTGAAATTTAAGCTCCCAGTATTTTTCTGGGCATCTGATTGTATTTGTGTTTCTAATAGATAATAACACAGACTGTTCTGATTGTAAACTTGCATGAGGAAAACTTAAAAGGTAGCTTTATCCTAGTTTTCAGAAAACTCTTCATTTCCTGATTTTTTTATTTTTTATTTTTTTTTAGCACCATATTAGAACCATAAAATCGTTACTGTTGGAAAAGCCCTCTAAGATCATCAAGTGTGACCATTAACCTGGCACCACCATGTTCACCACTAAAAACCTTGTCCCAAGTGCCACGTCCTCATGGCTTTTGAATGCTTCCAGGGATGTTGATTCCACCACTTTCCTGGGCAGCTTTTTCCAATGTCTGACCACCCTTCCCACGAGCAATTTTTTTGTAATATCGTACCTGAACCTCCCCTGGTGCAACTTGAGATTCATCTCCTCATGCCTTTAACATAAATTAAGGATTAATATCCTGTTTATAGCCTAAAGTACTCCACAGATACATTTTTGAGTACGTTAGAAAAAACAGAAGTTTTGCAGTTCATTTAGTTGTTAAAATCTGTATTGTGATCTCTTGGATGTGAACACACCTTTCCTGACAAAACAAACTGCTTTGCTCTGTGATCTTTAGCTATTAAGGGTACTATCTGTAGCAGTACAAGCATAATTCAGTGCTTGTGTAGCTGTTACTGTTTTTGAACAAGTTTCTTTTGTGGACTCAGTTCTCCTTCCATTCAGAAAAGGACTAGTTCTAAAAAAACAGCATTTATACTATGTTGAAAGGTTTCTTTTGTGCTGCTGTATGCTAAGTCCATAAAATAGCATCATCATTGTAAATTCTCTTTTTTTTCTAAGGATGTTACTTAAACCAGTCATTGGTGGTTCTCTTTATAAGCAATCTGTCATATAGAAGTATCATTCCTGAGAGGAAGGGCTGAGTTCTGGTTGTGCCATCAGATGCCTGACTTCTGGGCATCTAAGGGAACAAGAGGCAAACTTATAGGCAGAATCTGCACATCTATTGGAAATTGCAATCTTATGCACAAGGACATGAATTAAAATAAGGCAGTCGTGGAACATTTGTTAAAATACTCAGAAGACTGTTATATAAATTTAAATTTAGAATATACTTTAGTATTTCTCTGTGGATTTAAAAAATACTAGAAGAATTTTAAACAGTGGTGATAGATTGCAGGCTGGGATATCTTTGAATAAATATGACACTTTTTTCCTAAACTAACATATTTTTCCACAAATATTTTTAGGGGATTGTGTTGTAATAGTAAATTCTCTCTCTCTTCAAAACAGGAACTCAAGCAACATATACACGGCCAACAGTGAGCCCCTCTCTAGGAGCTCGGGTGGCTGGAACTCCAGGGGCTGCTACTTATGTGAAAACTACAAGTGGTAGCATCATTACTGTAGTACCAAAATCACTGGCTACTCTAGGAGGGAAGATCATCAGCAGTAATATTGTTTCTGGTAGGCATGTGATTGCTTTTGTTACTGTTAAGACTTTTATTTCAAAAGTAACTTTGGGCTTGCTTTAATTGTTCTGGGCTCTTCTGTGGGTTACATGGTCAAATAGTTATTAGGACCTTTATTGGAGAATTCAGAAGAAAAACAGCTGACCATGAAGAAGAAGGTAATAGGTAGAAATTTGAAGGTGAAGTGTTCTTAAGGATTGTGGTAGTTCTTGTGTTTAAGAAGGAAACAGCAAATGTGGAGGAAAACTGGGAGGAAAGAGAAATGTGAGGTGGGGACTATATATTGTACAGAGGGCAGAAAGATCAGAAAGCACTATTGGCCCAAATTTAAAGCATTTTACAGTTTCAATGCTGCCCTTCTCTGTTCCACTGCATATCCAAAAAATCAGAATAAAAATGGACTGTGTATATGAAATTCAGCTATGCAGTCTCCACCTTATTTGGATATTTGCAGTGGCAGCCTGTCTTTCCCATAGCCCATGTTCTTCCTTAAGCTTTCCCTCCCAGTTTTATGCAGGCCATGCTGCTTATCTTTGTTAGCCTGCTGACTAGCCCTGGTTCTCCCTGCTGGTTGGGTACTGGCACAGGTTGCCCAGAGAAACTGGGGCTGCCCCAACCCTGGAAGTGTTCAAGGCCACGTTGGACAGGGCTTGGAGCAACCTGGTCTAGTGGAAGGTGTCCTTGCCTGTGACAGGGGTGGAACTGCATGAGCTTCAAGGTCCCTTCCAATCCAAAACGCTCAGTAGTTCCATCATCTCTAAAGATGGGATCTCTTTGGGACCAGCACCAGTGACAATTTCTTAGTATATGTTTAGGACTTTAACTTTGTTCAGCAAAGACCTGACATGGCACCAGCCAGCTCCAGTCACCAAAAGGTGCTGCACAAGCTATCCAGTAAATGCACTCTTGGGCTGTAATCTGGTGGAGCAGTTTTGTAGGTTTTGATTTCCACAAAATTAGTTAGTGATGATACAGCATCTTCTTCAGCAACAAATAACCTTTTTTTAGCTTGTTGTGGGTATGGTGAATTGTTAAGACAATTTCTAGGTCTTGTAATGAATTGTACACAAGTGGAAGTATTCTCCTGAGCAGCAGCTCATGTGGAGAAACCTGTGAGTGATCCTGATGAGGATAATAATGATTGTCTTGAAAGAACACAAGTTTGGAAATCATGCCTGCTTTTTTTCTTCTGTTTACTTAATTCTTTTTGCTAAGGGAGCAGTCTTTAAATGCCTGTGAAGTCAGTAGGATTAAATAAATCATAATCTTGTCAGCATATCTTCCCTTTCCAGAATTAGTAGAATTGCTAATCTGAAATAGGTTGTGAAGTATCTACAGGCATGACTAATGGGTAGAAGGTAGTAAAGGGAATCCTTGGGTTTGCAGCTCTATTGTGACTGAATGATGCTTTCCTCTGGGGAAAGGGGAAATTGTTGATAAAAAGCTGTCTGAGTACTACTGCAATGGCAGTGTGATAGCACTGATGACTGATTCCAGTGTATGTACTCTTGTGGACTGTGGAAGGCTGACCAGAATTACTTGTCACTGCAGGTAACTAAAACCTGATAAAGGGGATGGAGCTAATTAAATACTAACAGAAATAGCCAAGCCAACTCTTAAAAACAACAACAACAACAAAAGAAACCAACCAACCAAAAAAAACCCAAAACAAAAACATCACAACTCCCCCCTCAAAAAAAAACCAAACCCCAAAACAACAAACCAAAACCACAAAAAAAACCCCACCACACTTCTAAACTAATCTTTTATGGACTTGTTGTGAAACAATAGCATGTTTTTCTTTTTTCCTTCTTTCAATCCACTACTCATCA
Organism: Sturnus vulgaris; assembly: GCF_052056855.1. Classification (NCBI taxonomy): domain Eukaryota; kingdom Metazoa; phylum Chordata; class Aves; order Passeriformes; family Sturnidae; genus Sturnus; species Sturnus vulgaris. The sequence continues at coordinate 4,866,061 of NC_142244.1, read as the reverse complement.
CTTACATTACAACAGAAAGAGCTGGTGTTTCTCTTGACTGGAGATACATTCTTGGTATGTAGATTCTTCTACCGAGGTCATCTGTAGAAGAGCATTTGTCTGTGCAAATAGGACCTTGAGTTTAGTGGTGTCCTTACCCCACCCTAACTCCAGCCTTTGAAAAGTTCTACATGTTTGCCTGAGAAAGCTGTGTTAGTCTGCTCTGTAACTTGTGAGAAGGGATTGCCTGTCCTAATATAGAATACATTATGTTCTCCTGGGCACACCTGTTTTTACAGGTTTTGCCTGTTTTAGATGAAAGATTTGTCCAGTTGGCATGTAATCTTTCCATGCTGAGTTGGGTGACATGAATTCCAGATGCTGCTGGTTTCTTGATGTGCTGTCAGATTTAAATACAGTGATTCCTCTATAGCTTACCAACTTCTGTGGTGAAAGGAAATATGCAAAATGTGATAAATCGTGCATTTTTTCTTTTCCCACAAAAATTTAGGAACTACAACCAAAATCACTACAATTCCAATGACATCAAAACCCAATGTGATTGTTGTGCAAAAAACTACTGGAAAAGGAACTACAATTCAAGGGCTTCCAGGCAAAAATGTTGTCACAACACTGTTGAATGCTGGGGTAAGTAATTATTTCAAGTCTCAAATGGAGAACCTAGTGGCAAGCTGTGTGGTGGCTGCTGCATTCATTCTACTAAAGGCTCAATTAAAGGAAACTGTGCATGAGCTCCTTAACAGATCCTGCATGCTTTGATGTCAGGGTGTTTGAAAACTGGCTGTAGTTTGCAGAATATGATTCCATGCTCAAAGCAAACTGGGGATGTTTTCAAAGCTACAGGGAAGTATGAACTATAGAATTTGCTTTTTTTTCCATGGATAATAATTTTGTATTCCTGAAGCAATTAAGTAGATGAAAATTACTAGAATCTTAGCCTGTTTGCTCCAGCCATTTTCCTTTTGGGTATAAAGGGCAGAAATAAACTGTGTCTTCACAGTAGGGGAATCATTTTCAATTAATGTGGTGTGTAACATTGTGATATCGTGTGCCCTGGGTATTGCATAGTGGTGAATTATTTTTTGGATAACCTGAGCTATACCTAAGAATAAAATCAAGTTTCCAGCATCAACTGAGCTTATCTATAAGTACTAGTAAATAAAAGTCATCAATGTTCCTAGATAAAACTGTGAGATTTAATGCCTTAGTCCTGTAAAATTCAAAAGGCTTCTTGAGTAACAGAACTCAAGAACCCCTCAAGAAGGGTTTTTAAACATCTTTTATAATTTTTGTTTTAGGTTTTAAACTTCCCTAGATTTAGAATTAAAGGTCTATTTCCAGACAGGTGGAAATGTTATGATGTTATACGATAGTAGCTACCGAAATTAGGTGGTATTTTTGAAACTAGTATGGTTTGAAGGATTTCCAGCTATTTCATGGATATTGGTAGGAGCAGGCTACTAATGTAGTTGCTCACTTGTTTTGTTACTGTGAAGCGTTTTAGAAAAGCATGCTCAATGTCTTTGCTTTTCTTAAGCTATCAAGAGTCTAGTCATATATAAACACTATAGTCAAATGATTCCTGTGAAACAGCTGTGAATCTGCATTTTTGATGCAGTGAACTTTTAGTTGAAAAAAAAGTCCATACATAATTGATGTCTTGGTCCTAAAGACAATGCAAAAATCTATATTTAGATAATTTAGTTTTAGAAACTCAGTTCAAGTTTTGCAGATGTCTTGCCAAAGTTAGTGTTAATAGAAATTGGTGGTCTTAAAAAAGCGTTTGTGGAGGATTTGAAGAAAGTTCCAATGTTAAAAACTTCGTCTTTTAGTTACTTATTTTTATTCACCCCTTCAGGGCTGCTCAAAAGGTAAGGTAATGGAAAAGTGGATTTTGGTAACTTTTTCCATTCAAAACCGTAAATTCTTTTCTTCTTGGTCATCTAATGTATTTTGTTTCAAATAAATGTAGTTGTAGCAGATTTATTTCACGGTACACATACTCACATATAACGGTATTTTTTTTTTTTTGAAAATCGGGTCTCACTGAACAATTCCATTAAGTTAACTTGTAAATTTTGACTTCTCTACAGGGGGAAAAAACTATTCAGGCAGTGCCAGCAGGAGCAAAACCTGCTATCATCACTGCCACAAGACCTATCACAAAAATGATTGTTACACAGCCAAAAGGAATAGGGTCCACGGTCCAGCCAGCCACCAAAATCATCCCAACTAAAATTGTTTATGGTCAGCAAGGGAAAACACAGGTACAGTGAGGACCCCTTTCTGTCTTGGAATGTACCCCTAAATTTTAATTGGAAGTAAATAATTTTTCAATGTGTTTCCTCATTTGTTCCAGGTTTAATATATATCTGTGGGGAATGAGATTTAGTGGTGTAATGAGGTGGCCTCGATCTTGATTTCTCAAGCACAGTATCTGCATCTGTTAGCTTTTTCTGAAGGCCTAGAACAAGTCAAAAGGATCTTTTAAGCCTTTTCTGTCGCTGAAACTGTCTGGCCATGGCTCCAGATACTTGTTTACATCTTGCAGCTAATGGTTAGACCATGAGAAATAAAGATGCAGAGTCTGGACATATGTCATCCATCAAATCTGAGGTTTTATTAAAGTTTATTTTCTGCTTAATACCTGTTCTGGCTGTCCCTGCAATCTTGTGTAGTTGGTAGGGCCGTATACAGAGAATCTGGCTTATTTCTGGATGCTTTCAGTTTCAGCTTTTTCTCTGGCTGCACTTAGTATTTGAAAGAACTAAGTTTTTATCAGATGTAACATTTTGTGTGTTTTGATTGTTCAAAACTGCATTTATTGTGGAAGTGCTTCTCCTTATCAGTGCAGTGCATGTTCCAGCTCACTTGTGTAGCTTTCTCTTATCACACTAGTTTTATCTAGTCCTGAAAAATAACTGTTTAGTGGTTTATTGTGTTAAACACCTCAAATTACTGAGTGGGAAGTACATTCTTGTGCATTGGCATTTACTTGGACTTTGTGGTTTAATAATCAAAGTTGCTGAATTTAGAGGTAGACTTTCTAAGTAAAATATTAATATTACGTAGGTGGTGTACATAGATCTGAGTGGCACCCTGTGTTTTGATTGCTCAGATCTGTTCTCTGGAGTGCTTTTACTATAAACAAAATTTACCTTTCTGATTAGGTCCTCATAAAACCAAAGCCAGTGACATTTCAAGCAACAGTTGTGAGTGAACAAACCAGACAGCTGGTGACTGAAACGTTACAGCAGGCTTCAAGGGTAGCAGAGACAGGAAACTCATCTCTCCCAGAAGTGAAAGAAGAACCACAAACCTACACTGACAGTAGCTCTTCTTCTACAGAGTCTTCCCAGAGCTCTCAAGGTCTGTGTTGGTGTCACATAATGTATGTCTTCCAAGCATGCCAGCTTGCCCCAGAGAGCTCTGTGTTTCTCCTTTTAGCATAGGTTTCACCCCATCTGTTTGCAGTGAAGCACCATTGTTCCCTTACTTTTATATTTTTGTTTCTTTTGGGCTACTTAATATATGCTGTCATTAATGCTGAAAAGTGGTGATTAAAGGTGTCTTACTGGGCTCCAACTTGCTGTTAAAATGCAACCTGTTCTCTCTTCCTGGAGAGTCTGCCAGAGGTAGGCAGGGCAGCAAGTTCTGGAGGTTATTTTGGCACTCCATGCTCTGCCACTGTCTTTCCAGAGTGTGTACAAGCGTCTCTCTGCTGCATGTCTGGAAGCTGCCATGGGACCAACTCAAATCTTGGTCCTTTTATACACATGTATGTGCATCAGGATGTATATCAGACATGGAGTCCTGATGGGAATTGTGCCCTGGCTTCAAGCCATGATACTGATGCAGCTCTTTGTGTGTAAGAGGAGCATAAATAATAAGGCATAAACCGAATCCAGGCTATGTTCGGGAGTGACCGTGATATGTATCACTACAGCAAGTGTCTCTGTGAAACCTTTCTACCTTTTCTATTTAATTTTGTAACTGTTGGGCTATATGGCCATTTAAGTAAGTTTTTAAAAAGTTCTGAAGATTGAACCAACTTACCAAAATTTAGATTTTGTTAGTTCAGAATGCTAAATACATGCTGATCACTTGAACTGCTAAAACCTTTTGGAAAAATAGTTCAATCCAAGGCAAATTCAACATACAAAAAAAAACCTGCTGAACTTTGATTTTTCAAACAAAATCTTTTACAAAAAACTACTGGTTTTTGGCTAGAAACTGTTCATAACATCAACAGTGTTTTACTTCAAGAATCAATTGAAATAGAAACTAAAGTGCTGCAGAATGACAGTATGCATCCTTGACAATGCTCAAAACTAAGAAGTAATGAGTAATTTGGTATAATTTTGAACTGTCACCCTGCTTTAAAGCAAGAGGTTGCATGAGAGCCCTCCAGCCCAGAATGGTTCTATGATGACTTGAACTGGCACAGGTTGCCCAGAGAAGCTGTGGCTGCCCCATCCCTGGAAGTGTCCAAGGCCAGGTCAGACAGCAGCCTGCTCTAGTGGAAGCTGTCCCTGCCCCTGGCAGGGGACTGGAATGAGATGAGCTTTAAGGTTTCTTCCAACCCAGACCATTCCATAATTCTATGATGTGCCTTTGTTTTGTTTTGTTTTTTTTTTTGCAAACAGATTCGCAGCCTGTAGTCCATGTGATTGCTTCAAGAAGTCAAGATTGGTCTGAACATGAAATTGCTGTGGACACAAATCCTACGATAATTTACCAAGATGTATCCAGTGAATCTCAGTCAGCTACTTCCACAATAAAAGCTTTGCTGGAACTTCAGCAGACAACAGGTCTGAAATTGTTTAGGATAACTTCAGAGGTTATTTTTTGCTTAAGCAGGCTTTTGTACTAAATTTTGTAATTGAAAAGCACTTACCTTGAATCAACTTGATTCCTTCGTTTTTATCCTGTATCAGTTCGTTTGCATTTATTCTATACTGTTCATTATATTTAATTAAACTGGTACATTTATATTGTAGGTTTATTTTATTATGAAGGTTTATGTATTAGAGGTTGATTTTATGCTTTGCTTTTCTTCTAAAGCAGTGAAGGAAAAGTTGGAATCAAAGCCAAGGCAGCCTACCATTGACTTGAGCCAAATGGCTGTTCCAATCCAGATGACTCAAGAAAAGAGGCATTCTCCAGAAAGTCCTTCAATTGCTGTTGTAGAGTCAGAACTAGTAGCTGAATATATCACAACTGGTAAGTGGCTAAGGTAGTGTGAGGGTGGCTTTGCAGTTGAAGTCTGAGGACTTAATTTTGAAGTTTTCTTGCAATAGGTTTCACTTTTGTGTTTTTGCTGTATTTTGCAAATAAATTTTGCAAATTTTCTGTACAGGAAACGAGTCTTTTCTTCCACTCCTGAGAGAGACCCTGTGCAGGGGACAGAGATTGCATCTGCCTTGCTGGGGCATAAGGGAAAATGTTTCTAACTGAAACAAAGGGTGGTTGCTTCAGGATAGCCCACTTGAGCAGATTTTCTGTTCCCTGGATGTAGAAGACAGACCATCCTTAAAGGAAAACATCCAGTAAAGAGAAAGCAGAAAATGAAGCTACAGAAACCATAGCCTAGGCTTTGTATATACTGAAAGGAGCCAGACATTGAGTTTGTTAAAATCCATTTAGTCACGAGTTAAAGCCAGGTATGCATTTAGCCTGCTAATGTAGCCCCAGTTTCTTCATTTGCTAGAAAGCTTTGAACTAATAAATATGCACTTTTAAAATATATGTTACTCAAATTCATCTCTTTAAATTCTTGACTTCTCCTATTTGGACATCCATTTTGTGCAAGTCCTTTCTCTTGTCTCTCCAAAGTTCCCTCCTACCCCAGAACACTAGGTGTGAGTCACTTCCCATCCATACATGAAAGATCAGATGGCCTGTTTTCCGTTTTAATTTCTTAAACCCACACTGCTGGTCTCTATATTATTTGGAAGATGAAAGCAAAAACATGTTGAAAGTCTACATTGGAAAAGAGAAATAAAACTTAATAGTATTAAACTGTATTACTACATATCTGTAGCTCCAGTGATTTTAGTGCTAAATGTCTAATCAGATATTTTCATTTTGTTCTGTACCTCTTCCCCTTGCTCCCGTCCCTTGAATGCATGAATTTAAGTTGTGTGAAACTGGAGCTGGGGGGATGTTACTGTTATTCCTTTAAGTAGCACTTACTGTGTTTGGCTTCAGTTTCAAATGTTTGAATTATGCTCCCTTGGATCTCCTTTAAAACAAACGCTAAAGTATAATATATGGTGTTAAAGTGGTTTCCAGTTAGCAGTTAGATATCTTTACTGACACAGATATTGTGCATTGAGCTTCTCTTTAAGGTTCCAGTTTTTGATGGTTCTTGTTGTGAAAGTTGATTTATAAGAGGGCCTTTTGCAGGGAGGATGGAGAATTAGTCAGTGTCTTTGTAGACTTCAGTACTTTTCTGAAGCTTAGAAGCCGCACAAAGTACAATGGCTAAAAATTTCCTGAAGATATGGGGATACTATTTTTAATATTAGGATTCCTGTAAACATTGATTTGAAATGCAGGAATATACCAGAGAAGTGCAGGTTCCTATGGGTTGGCAGCAGCAGATTCTGCTGCAACACTAAACTGGTTATTTTGCACTTAGATTTTTGTCCCTTCCCCCAGTTTCTCTGGATATTGCCAAGAAATGCAAGTAATTGAGTTTCTTTTTGATTTAATTTTTGCTTCTCTGCATTTATCAGTAACCCACATAGCTATATTTTCTGCTAAAAATTCTGTAGTAGGATAATAAAGAATCTATAATCTGTTGTGAAATGTCCTGCATGGGCCTAGACCAGAGGATTTGGGAGCTGGGATTCAGCATGTGCTTCCTCTTGAGGTGAAGGGAGCAATTCACACATCTTAGTGTCACCATTTTTTGTCTGTCTGCAGACTCAGGAAGACAGCACTGTATTGGTTCACATTCGGAAGAATATCTACACAACCATATAGGTTAGAAACTTTATTTTTAAATTAAATTTTCAATTGTCTAGGAATTGTTGGGAGATATCGAGGATAAATCTGGCACAGCATGCAGGCCAGTATTGATATAAACCAACTTTCTTGGAGTGAGAAAGTAAAACTACCGTATTTGTTCAAAATTTGACCTTTCTTTAAACCTTCAGAAAGGTCACTAAGACCTTTTAATTTTAAGTTATATTACAACTGAGTTTAAACTTTGCTTGTTCTCCTTCAGTGATTAAATACTTTGTAACTAAGAAATTAGGTTGCACAAATATTTGCTTATTAGTATGGACGGGCATAAAGTGATTTGGATTCCTATCTTATCAGTGACTGGAATATAGAATGGGTTTTTTGTTCTTTTTTCTCAGCAGCACATGATTTTTCTGTCAATCCACTGTTTAATTACTGGCCTATCACTATAGCTCTGTAACTCAAGCTAGATCTGTTCTCAGAAGTGATATAGACACATACAAGGTCTCCATTTTTTGATCTATCTTTTCTGATCAGCCTCACCGGCTTTAATAATAGCCAAACATTCTGTCTGCTAATCTTTCAAATTTAGCTTATACTCTGGGGAGTATTGTGTGCAGTTTATCAGTGGTAGAAACCCGGTGAGCAAGGCTTGCAGCTCTTAATTGCTGTCAATTGTGGAGGCGCTTTTAACCGTGTAAAAACCACAGAATAGCTTGTGTTCTGCAGCAATAGTCCAGTGCTGTATAAAGAACTCAGAGCTAAACATCAAGTATGAACTCTGCTAGCAGAATTGGTGTATTAGGAAAGGGTGGCCAGAGGAGGTTTGGACCAAGTGTGGTTACTTAGGAAACAGAGACAAAAGCAGAACCCCCGAGTTGCTACTTCAAGAGGTTTCTCAGAATAGCTCTATCCATTAACATTTAATAATTAACACTAGCACACAGTGAAAGACATTTTTCCATACTTAGATTTTTTCACTCATGTGTGCTTTCATTTGAAGCTTAACTGCAAAGCAGACAGTCTTAAGTTCCTGCAGTTAGTTCTGGAGAAGTGCCACTGACCTCTTTACTTTCAGTCAGTCATCGGTCCCAGCCCCACCAGTCATCTCAGCCCCAGAGGACGCTGCTGCAGCACGTGGCTCAGTCGCAGACAGCAACGCAGACTTCTGTTGTGGTGAAATCTATTCCTGCATCCTCCACTGGCGCCATTACCCATATCATGCAGCAGGTTGGATCCTTTCTTTTCCCAGCAGTCTGTAAACAGCAGTAGGCCATATAAATTGCGTAGGACCAGGGCTTATTCTGAATGCATGTATCATGTGCTGCCACCAAAAATATTCAGCATGCAGGCAAATCAATGATTTTAATATCTCTTCAGTAGTGTAAGCCAAAAGAGAGGAGGTTTAGATTAAATATTAGAAATAAAATCTTTACTGTAGGGATAGTGAGGCACTGGCATGGGTTGCTTAGGGAAGTTGTGGATGCTGCATCCCTGGAAGTGTTCAGGGCCAGGTGGGACAGGACTTGGAGCAACCTGGTCTAGTGGAAGGTGTCTCTGCCCATGGCAGGGGTGGACTAGATGGTCCTTAAGGTATTTTCCAACCCAAACCATTCTGTGATTGTGTTTTGATGGTGAGGGAGGTTGTAGTATTGGAGTGGCCTGACCTCTTTAGGTTATGTTGGTGATAGTGTAGGGGGAAGAGGGCTGAAATGGAATTTGGTCAGTACACAGTGCGTACAGCATCTTTTCCATTTGATGTCTTTAGTTTGTGAATAGGGAGACTTCTCTGAATCAAAAACTCAGATCATATTTAGATCAGGACTGTGGGGATTCCAAACAATTCAAACAAGCAGTGCAGTTTGTGGTGAAATCTTGCTGAAGCCGCTTGAACGACTTTGATCAGGACCTGCTCAACTCTGCAGTACTTTGACTTGTGGGAACTTCAGCTGCAATCCAGAACAGTACTGTGTTAGGCTTATAAACTCGTGTCAGGCAGTATATTTTTACAGGTGTTGGATTAGGCTGTTTCATCTTGCTAACGCCCTTTGTTAGTTCATGTATACATTTTGGTTTACAAAGCATAGGTTACTTGTTCCCTCAAAAAGTCAAATGTTTGTGTAATGCCCAAGAAAGAAAAATTGCAATACAATTTTGAGAACGGAAAGAGAAAAGAGGATCTCTGCCCGAAATAGGACAGCCTGTAGTTATACGGAAGAAACCCTAGAGATGATGATTAGGCTTTCAATAGGCAGAATAAAAATTTATTGTACAGAGAGGCTCTGGCTTGAATGAGGAGCTTCTGGCTCAGCCACCTGCTATTCCCTGCTGCTTCATATCCACCTGCAAGGCAGCTTTAGGATGCTTGGGGCCTCAGTCTGACACAAGTGAGATCTACATAATTTCACTGAGGGTTAGTTGTGAAGCTCATGCTCTCACATAGAGATGTACCGCAGTTTAACATGATAATAGTAGATCTTGATTGCTTATATATTGTGAAATACCCACATAAGAGTATCTTTTTATACATGAATTGGGAGTCAGTAATGGTAAAAAAAGTTAAAGTAGTCCATTTGAAACATTAAAAATTATTTCTAGGTTGTATATTCTTATATTTCTCTTTACTAACTTTCTCTAAATTCTTCCTTCTTCTTAAGGCCTTAAGCAGTCACACTGCGTTTACCAAACACAGTGAACAACTTGGAACTGAGGAAGGAGAAGTGGAAGAGATGGACACCTTAGATCCTCAGACTGGCCTGTTTTACAGATCTGCCCTGACACAGCCACAGGCACAAAAGCAGCAAAAACTGAGTCAGCCACAGCTGGAACAGACTCAACTGCAAGTGAAAACTCTGCAGTGTTTCCAGACTAAGCAGAAGCAGACAATCCACCTGCAGGCTGATCAAATCCAGCACAAACTCCCACAAATGCCCCAACTTTCCATAAGGCATCAAAAACTAACCCCCCTGCAGCAAGAGCAAGCACAGACCAAACCAGATGCACAGCACCCCCCACACCATATGATGGCCAAAGAAAGGCAACTCCCTACCTTAGTGGCACAGCCACAGCAAACTGTAGTACAGGTGCTTGCAGTAAAAACCACGCAGCAGCTGCCCAAACTGCAACAGGCACCAACGGCACAAAAAATCTTCGTGCAACCCCAGCCCCCCCAGAGTCAAATGCAGCTACCTGCCTCTTCAGAGAAACAGCCAGCAAGCCAGGTAACGGAATATTGATAGCATGCAAAATACACATCGCTGTTCAAGGAAAAAAAAAAAAAAAGTAAAACACCGACCCTGTCGCTGTAGCAGTGTTTTGTCCTGGCAAGAGAGAATCCCTCATTCCGCTGGTAGTAATTATCCCAGCAGAAGGTTGACACTAGGAGAGAGAAGCACATGTTATATGGGAAAAATCCATAGAGCTCACAAACGTGTTTTGTTGGACAGTTTTTATTAATTTCAGCCACCACTGGTGCATGGAATTTGTCCCTAGTTATTTTCTTTTAATTTTTAGATAATGACACATTAGTAATTTCATTCCCGTAGCACTTTTTATTTCTGTAGAAATAAAGATGAATACACTGCAGTCTCCTAAGGCTCTCCATTGTTCCTCCTCCTTTGTAGTTCACATCTTCCTGAAGTTATATGCCTTTCATGTACAAGAGTAATTTAATTTTCCTTGGGAGGGAAAAAGGCAGAGACTGAGGAACATGGGAAAGAATGTATTTTAACTAACTCCAGAAAAGTACCATTTTTTTTTACCCTTTCAGGAATAGATGTGAAAACTAGCAAACATACTAGGGGGCTGTAAATCCCAAAGGAAAATTAGGCTGCTGTGGTGTTATACTGCTACAATCCTTATCTAGCAGCCTAAAAAGCTGCTTTTCCCCAGGCTTCAATTAACTGTTGCCCTATCATTGCTAATTCCTTTGTTAAAACACTGAGTTTCAATTGTCTTCCTAATAGCAAGTATGTTGTTTGTGCCATTCTGTCCTTGGAAATATTGATGAGGATTTCAATAAAAAAAATATTAACTGTAATATGCACAACAAAAATTTGGTTTTCAGGTGCAACATCTAACTGTAATGCAAGGATCCACTGTTACAGAGATAACTTTTGAGGGGCACGAGCCTCCTTTTGTTTCAAAGGTAGCAGGTGGCAGTTCTGTGCCCAAACTGGCATTGCTGGTTACCAGCCTATTTCCCATGCAGGCATCCACGGAGACATCAGTAGGAGATATATTGAGAGTGTCTATGGTGGAAGCTCAGATTGATGCAAACATAGAACACACGATAGTGGATCCCCCAAACAAGGCCACGTCCACTAGTAAAGCTGCTAGTGAAGCAGAGTCGTCACCTTGTACCCAGGGCCCGAGGGTGGCTGCAGTAGGGATGACGGCACCTTCCATCCCCCAGCAACAGACACATGCAGAGTCCAGCTCAAGTCCTCCTGCTGTTGGTCCTACTTTAACAGAGAGGAAACTCGATGCACGAGGAATACCTACAACAAACCAGTTTATACACATTCAGAATATATCACAAAAGAAAGCTGAAGAGAGCTCATCAGAAATTGTTGTCCAGGTAAGAGAAGACTGAGCAAATAAGGCAAAGATTGAGCAGAGCAAACACGTGTCTGATGCAATGATAGCCATTGAATGATGTTCGAGTGCTTATGGGTTTATTCCTCAGGTTTTGATTCCGTTTCTCTCTTAGCTTGTAATCAATTGCTACATTGAAGTGTAATTCTTTTTAATTGGGCTCAGGTTTCTCCAGTACTGTATCATTCACTCTGTCCTCAGTGTTTTCCTTCTTTTGTTAAGAAAACAACCAAACTCATCTCATTTTACAAAGTGCTTTCATTTGCAGTGCTTAAAACTGCCTCAATACTCAGTACGAAGTTACGTGCTAGAATATTTTATCTATTAAAGTTGCTTCTGAGTATAAAATTAATGACATGGTAGGGTTGTGCTTACTGGAAAAAATCAGCAAGTAAGTTCTGAAATCAGAAGAAAGCTTTTTAACTTCACTTAGGATAAGACCACCTCTGAGATAAAATTACTATTGATCTTTAGCCTAAATGCTTTGAATCATTTCCTAACTGCTATGCTTGATGTTTTCATTGATTCTGCTGTCTTAAATATGATGGTTTATGTTTATGTAATAAGATGTTTATGTAATAAGTTGTCAGAATGTCAACTGAGGAGGTATTTAAGTCTTCCAAGTGGTATAATGTGAATCTTTGTAGACAAGTTGATTTGGCTTATGTTCACACAAATGGTAGTGTGGATTGAAATTGTTTTAATATGTATCATACTTGTGTTAAAGTGAAAATACTTCTGATGTGGGAAACAATTTGTGTGCAGAGGTTTCAAATTTTTCATGCTATTTTGTGAAGTCTTTACTGAAGCTAACTTCTCTTTTGTAGAAATTGCAAGTTCTGTATTCATTTTTAGTCCTCCTTATAGACAATAGACAAAGGTAGATTTCTGTTTTACTTCAAACCTGTATCTTTTGAAAATTGGTACTATTTATCATTGTGGCATGCTATGAGCAGTTTCACAAGTCAAATAATGGCCAGAATTTCAGTTGTATAAAGTCAGAGGTTTATCTTCTAACTTATGAAAGTATAAGTAAAAATAAATAACATCATAACCATAATAATAATAGAAATTAATAGCTATTGTTTTTCCTCAGCCTCTGAGCTGCAGCTCTGAGCAGGGCCAGAGCTTGAATTCTGTTGTATGCAAAAAACATAGTCCTCATGGAGTGCTTGGACAGTGCACTGCCTGGTGGGATTCTTGGGGTTGTCCTGTCCTTTGCAGGGCCAGGAGTTGGACTCGATGGTCCTTGTGGGTCATTTTAACTCAGGTTAATTCTTTCATTGGTACATCTTGTCTGAAAAAGATCAGGCTGAAGAAAATATTATCTCTGCTTTGGGTTTGCAGAATGGTGGATGATGGGCATTGGTTATGCTGTCACAGACCTTTAGGGACGATCAAAGGCCAAGATCACTGCTTGGAGAGCAAGATTATTCAAATTTCACCTTTCACAACCCAGTCCTGCAAAAGGGTGCTTTGAAGCCTTAGTTAGGGAAAAATTGCCCTTGGAAACCAAATAATCCCTTTTCCACAAATCCCTGTGCTTGCACAGATGCCTTTTCCTTCAAAATTGTTCATTAAACTTAAATTTATTTTCTTTCTTTCAGACTATCCCTCACTATTCCATCCCTTGTCACTCCAGCTCCAATGTGGTGGTGGAACCCAGCGGGCTCCTGGAGCTCAACAACTTCACCAGTCAGCGCCTCGATGATGAGGAGACAGCAATGGAGCAAGATGTGGACAGTAGCACTGAGGATGGCACTGAGCCCAGCCCCTCTCAAAGTTCTGCTGAACAATCCTAAGGAATAGGGACACTGGAGTGCACTTTAAAATATCTTGGGATTTTGAGCATCCAAGATGCCCTTCTATTGTGATGTCTTAGAGCACTTTGCCTATTAGAATTGTTCATTGGACTCTTGAAGCTTCAGTATGTTTTAACAAGACAGTATTGCAAAAGCTGCATCTTAAAAATCGTTTTGGAAAAAGAAAGAGATGTAGGTACCAAGATTTAGTAAACCTGTGACAGTGGAATGTACTCCTGTTCAGAAACAAATCTGCAATGAGTTCTACAGCTTGTGCTATTGAAGCCCTTGCCCAGATACTGAAACAGCTTTAAGTGAAAAGGGATCATTATTTTGCTGTGTCTTTTTGGTCGTTGAGCAAAACACCATTGAAAAAATGGAAAATGTTTAATAAATATTTTTATTTTCAAATAGCATGTGAGAGAAAAAATGTCTCTGACAGTGCTGGAAAAGCCCCAGGAATTTTGGAATTGGTTAGCTTTCTTGCACTTGTGCTCACTTAAAAATTTTTTCAGAAGCTTAAAATATTTTTTAAAAATTATTGCTGGTAAATACCTGGAAATAAGCAAAACTGCTAAGTAGCAAAGTGGATTTGCTAGTGGAGTTTTGTTTTCATGCTTTACAAGAAGTAGGGTAATGGTAGATGAGGCATTTCTTTGTGCCATAAGCATACAAAATGCTCATCTACTCTAGTTAACATTTGATTTGTCTCACTTTAAATTTTATATTTAAATAAATAGTTGTTGAAAAAGGTTCCTGTGAAACAGGCAGTTGTATTCTAGTACAAACCGGGGAGAAGGAGGTGTATTTTGCTATTAACCAGTTTTTCAAAATTGGGGATAAATAGTTCAACATCTTTCCAAGTTGAACTTGAGAATTTAGAAGTGAGCTAAGACTTTTAAAAATCTATATTTTACTCTTACATGCTGTTTTTAAGATTGACAATTTGGGGAGTTTAAAAGCTTAAATGGGTGTACAATGGTAGGTTTCCAAAATTAGCCTTAGTCTTGGCTTGTTGAAGCAATACATTCGGGTTTTGTGATAGTTACGAGTCACAGAGAGTGGTTTGGGTTCAGATGGGACAAGAGAACCAGTTTTAATACATTCTGGTAATCAAGACAATACATTTTTTTTCCAAAATGTATATAAAACCATGTTTTTAACTTTTTTGTATAGATTTCATTATAAATAACTAAGCGTTTTATGACTTTGACATATCATTTAATTGTATATACATGTATAAGCCTAACTGCCCACGTTTTGGTGCTGAAGTACTGTAAGTAGATTTCATCCAAAGTCTAATACAGCTTTTTGCGTCATTTTTTTTTTTTTTTAAAGTTGTCATTTTACTGTTGATATTGTCGTTAAGGTGAAATTCCAATTGGAGTAACTCAAACTGAAAAATACAAACCCTAAAAACCATTTATCTTACCTGTCCTGAGTATCCACCAATGTTAGAACTCGCAGTAACCCCTAGAGGGGGCTCTTGGTTTTCTCTAACCTCAGTTATCTTCTAAACTAAGTCACTAGGACCCTCATATACTTCTTTTTTCCTTCTGTTTTCTTTTTCCATCAGCGTTAGTTCCAAAATAATGTAGTTTATAATTGTGGAGAAATGTCCTGATAAATTTGACATGCAAATACTGGAATAGTGGGTTATGAAACTAATAATTTTTTTTGTTACCTTTGTATTGAAATAAGTATTGGTTTGGGTTCTGCTGTTCATAATGCTCAGGATTGAAGAAAATAATATTGTTATAAATTAAACATTACACCTTTCTTAAGTTAAATAATAACCCTGCCAGTATATCACTGTAGGTAGTTAAGGTTTTGATAACTATTCAGGAGATTTTATTCTTGTTTTAATGAAATCACAGCAATCAACAAAAGTGAAGAAGTTATGCTCTAAGTTGTGAAAGTTCCACATTGCTACAGAAGGACAACAAGTGGTTAATAGTGATGTTACTGGCAGTGGGCAGTCTGTTGTGCTTTGCATAAGTCAGCATAAGGAATGGTCTGTATTTCCATACCCAGTTGTGAAAGGCCCAAAGCAGGTGACACACACAGTTCTTTTGGCTTGTATCAAATTTTCATTGTCATCTGGGCTCTTGCAGTGCTTTGAGTGTCCCTGGCATATCCAGGACTGGAAGGCCGTGAGAATATAAGAGAGAACAAGATGTTTTGTAAGTACTCGTGACTAAGAACATTGCCCAGTTACAGTTTCAGTTTTAGGTGAAGGTACATGCTCTCCCCAGCCAAAAATAGATACCAAGAAATGGCCTAAGGTGAATTCAACGCCTAATGCATTCACTGTATTGTGGAGTTCTGGTCCAATTTATTCTGATGTTTTATGCAAGACTTTTTTTACCTCTTTAGTGATGACTGGAGCAAAGGTATGGACAACTACAGTGGACTATTTGGAAGTTCTTTGAAGGCAGAAAATTGTTTTAGCACCTGAAAGCTTTTCATTTTTCTATGAGACATGATTGATTTAAGGTTGACAAGTTGAAGCACATGGTGGGGATGTCTAGGGGTGATGTAAGAAATTTAGAAAAAGGAGCTTTCATAATCAGTGTGTTCATCCTTTACACACTTCTCTTGCTGCTTTCCCAAATTTCAACTTCGTTTTTTTCAGATTCTTTTATTGAATTTGTCTGTTTCAGCACTTCATCATATGAATACCTTTACAAATAAGAAGTAGACAAGATGAGCTAAAATGTAGGATAGATATATATATTTTTTTACTTGATTTTTGAAGACAAAGTGCTTGGAGCATTTAGTCTTCTCTCCTTTGCATGAACTCCAGGAATCAGTACCTCTTCTTTTGTCCTGCCTGGCAGATGTGCAGCTTTTTCTTACCTGCCCTTGGGATACTTCATCCCCCTGCAGCCATGTATCCACGTCTCACAGCCCTATAAAATAGCCCTTGCTAAAAATAAACCATCAGTATGTAAAAAAATATTTGCATATCCCATGCCCCTTATAAGTTGCATCTTCATTCCTGAAATTAATTTGATGTCCCTTCTTGGAATAGAAGAAAGAGTAGGTATGGTGGTGATAATTTTTGGTACTGGGCATTTGCAATAGACTTGTATCTTATCAGAAAGCTGTGGGTAAATTGTAGAGCAAGTGAAATGGCATTAATGAGTTGTTTTGAATTCAGCAGTTTAACAAACGTGCTCTGGTACTGCAGTAACATATGAATTTTCCAAAAAATGCTAAGAAAGTGAACTGAAGTTAGAGGAAGTACTGGAATGTCTGCTTTAAAGATTCAGGGAATCACAGAAGACTGCATGTTTTCTAGAAAGATTAAACCATTGTGGTAACTGTATTTTCAGTCTTAGACTTTCTCCCGCTGACAAAATAAACTTTTGAAATTTCAGGGCAAAAATAGAAAAAGGGCCCTTAGGGCCCTTTGAACAGGACACATGATTAAATCAATGAGATTTTTAAAACAAACAAAAACCCCAAGTCCACCTATCTAAAATTTTAAAAAGTAAAAAAAACTTGAATTAAGACTATATGCTTTTGTTTCTAATGCAGAAATAGTTCCTGAAGTCTAATGATTTCACGGGTGAGGGTGGTTGTGCATCCCCACAGGTGCTCTTAAAGGCAGATTATTTTAACTTGGCAATATTCAATCCAGAGAAGACTTATCATAATTTAGGGTAATGAACTAGAAAAAAGTACTGCTTTGGGGTTTTCCTGTATTGGAAAAAAAGTATGTTTAGCACCTGTGTGTCTGTGCTTGGCTCCTTTCCCTAAGTTTTGAAGTAAACCATGAAGAATGTTTGCTAACCTGTGCACGGTTTCCTTCCACACTGTCGGACTGAGTTTTTCCCCTACTCAGAGACTGTCCTGAGAATCTTAGAACCTTTTTTCTCCCAGTAGAAAAGAAACACTTATGATAAAATTAGAGCTTAACATAGCTTATCAAAGAGAAAGTTAGGGAAGAAGTACCTTTAAGTGTATTTGTAGGTTTCTTTGCAAGAAGAAATTGTTGTAGGGCATCGGTCTGGTAAAGAGGCAGAGTATCACCATCAAATGGTTTGGGTTGGAATGGACCATAAAACTCATCCAGTTCAACCCTCCAGCCATGGGAGGGACACCTTCCACTAGACCAGGTTGCTCCAAGTCCTGTCCAGCCTGGCCTTGAACACTTCCAGAGATGGAGCAGCCACAGCTTCTCTGGGCAACCTGAGCCAGGATCTTGACACTGACAGAGAAGGAAGGGAAAAAAAAAAAAAAAAAAGCATGAAAAAAAATCAGTAGTAAGATTGAGGAGAATTAACTGGGATTGACAAGGAATATAGTGTTTTCTATCATTTGTCTTTTCTCTCCAATCAGCACAGATGCTGCAGGTTGAAATCTAGTGGCCTTGTATTTCCAATACAGGCGATGAATTGAGAGTTGCATTGGTATGCTAAGGATTTAAACTGTGAAAATAAAAAACAACAAGTTGGTGGTACCTTGAGGTATGTAGAGCTATGACTGGCATGAAGAGATGGTTAGTCATCTTGGATGGGTTTGAGGGGGTGATGTTTTCACTGTACTTTGGTGAAAAGTTGCTGAAGTGTTCAAATAGGAAAATCAGTACCTGGGAACTTGCTCGTTAATGCTAGAGAAAAGGGTCTTTGAATTATTTGGTAAAGAAAAGGTATTAAGTTTTCAAGCAATGTGGACTGAAGAGTAATCAAATGGCCATGTATAATTTTTGAAGCCCAGAACTGCCCCCACAGAAAGGGGTTGAAGCAGGATGATTTATAGGGTCCTTTCCGCTCAAACCATTCTGTGATGACTGTTAGAAATGTCCAGCAAATACTCCAGATCTGGTCCTACTCAAAACTTCCTATGATTTTAGTTTTGCTCAACCCTTGACCTCTTTTAAAAAAAACAGGGGTTTGTTTTGGGGGTGGGGTTTGTTTGGTTGGTTTGGTCTTTTTATGTTGGGGTTTTTTGGGTTTGTTTTTGTTTTGTCAGGTTTTTTTTGTTTTGGTTGATTGGTTGGTTGGGGGTTTTTTTAGGTTTCTTGGTGTTTTCATCAGCTTTCCAGCTCAGTAAGGTTTCTAGCAGTTTTGAAATTTTCTGTGATCCTGTTTTCTGTAGCTGCCTTTATTAAATGGATTTAGAAAAGCTACTCTTGTCACCCAGATGGGAGTGAGTGATTAGGACTATGGGCTTTTGGGGCTATCATTGTCTCTTATGGACTACGTATAGGTTTTAGACTCCATAGAATGGTTTGGCTTGGAAGGAAGGACACAAGATTTTCTAATTCTGTCACTTGAATGCCCAAACTACCTAGCATGAACCCTTTTTGATGGAAGTATTAGTAAAACTTTGATAATCCTTACTTGTAAAAGCCTAATTTATTACTCATTAGAGCAAACATTGTTCAGAAATTGTCTTTTATGGTAAAAAAAGTCAGCTTGTCACAGCTCTTAGCCAGAACTGCCCCAGAGGCTCATAGATCTCCAGTACTTTGTGACTTCCTTCATGTTAAGCTCTACCAGAAACCAGCTAAAGGCTGTGGAAGTCTCTACACAGGCTTGTTTTGCTGTTGAGGATGCTGCCCAAGACCTGCATAGAGCAAAGAGCTGGGAACAGCTCTTTGTGCCCACGCTTCACTGAGGCTGGCAGGAACCTCTGGAGATCAGCTGGCCCAACCCTGTTGCTCAAAGCAGGGTCAGACTGCTCAGGACCGTGTCCAGCTGGGTTTTTGGAAATCTAGCATGATGGAAACTCAACAGCCTTTTCCAGTGACCACCCGCGCATTCTTTTTTCTTCTTTCCTAGTATGTGCTCTGTTTTCTGTTTTTTCTCTTGGTTTGTTTTGGATGTGAAATAGAAATACTATATTGAGAAGAGGCTCACAATGGCATGAGAACAAACCACAAGGAAGAAGCACAAATTTAGTGAGAACAAAGTGTTGTTGCTGCAGTGTTTCCAGAAATAGGGATATTTGTTTTCCTCTCCAGACTTCAACTTGTTCAATTCTCCTTGCAGCTACTTCAGGACTGCAGAGACACAGGGTACTAACAAAACACTACCATCAGATGTCACTTTCTAGTATTTCCTAATATTAAAAAGGTGTCCAGAGAAGGATTTGAATGCTTGTAAATGTTTTTTCCAACTGCATCAATCTACAGGTGGATGCAATAGTTGTTAATGAGCATTGTGTGGCCTTGGTTTTTTGCATGAAAATATATAATACAGATCTATAGGTGACACAGCACAGTTTTAGCTCTTGATTTATGGCTTTTGTTCATATCTACCATGTAAATGTAGACACATGCAAGCCCAGAATTACTAATTTGAGAACTGCTGCCTTCCCTGTGAATAAGGGATTTTGGTCAGGGTGGAGCCTTGCTAGAGCCATTTCTTGAGGATGCACATACTCATTTGGTTGCAAATTGTGCTCCCCTCTGAGTTTGTCCTGAGGCATGCATGAGTCCTCCTGCAATAAATAGAATTGAGGAGACAAAAATCATAATAAAAATCTGCCAAAGCATCTTAAGACAACCAGAAGATGCTGCAAAGCAGAGCTTGCTAAGTACAGAGAACACAGGAGAAGGGTTTGCTACAAATAATTGTTATCAAATTGCTGTATTACAAATAATTGCTACGAAGTTTGACTGATAGTAGGGCGTGGACTCAGTGAGCAATTTCATTGTCTGATCAGCCACTGTGAAAGTACCATAGGGCTTGGGGTTACTTTTGGTTAGGGTTAGCACAGGTGCTTTATGGAAAGTTATTGTTTGGAAATAAAATAGGAACCTCAAGCTAAAATAAACTGGGGTTGAGGAACAGGGGTTGCAAACTTTAAACTTGAGGGTAAATGTAACCCAGATCCTTTAAATTATTTCAGTCAAGGTGCAGATGGCACAAGAACAACTCTGGCTCCAGAGCTGTGGTCCTTTTGCCAAAGTTGGGTGGAGGAATTGATCTGGTAAATTGCTTGATTTGGATGTACGTGGTACAGATGGAATGGGGGAAATGATGGTGTCCCATGCCAGCAGGACAACTGGAGAGGAACTACCAAAATCCCCTACAGAGACCTGCAGCTCCTATTATGGAGAGGCACAGCCATGGTTTGCAAGAACTCGGAAAATTACCAAGTTCCTGACTGAGGTGGACTATGCCCCCCCATTACCCTTTTTCCCCTTACCTTCCACCCGTAGAGAATAAAGTTTAAATTACCCAACTTCCTTCTTAAAGCTAATGAAAATCACTTTTCCTGTCCAACAACTTTTTTATGAGAGTGAGGTTCATTTTAATTACAAATCACATTCTTGATCTTGGTTCAGCCAGAAAGAGTGTCCTTTGTGTGATTTCCAGAGGACTTCATTATTTCCCTTTCTCTTCTTCTTTGTCCTTTTCTTCCCAGACTTTGTGGTCATATTGCAGTAATCTACAGCCTAGAGATTAGCAGGACAGCAGTAATGTAAGGAATGGAGGTTCTTAGGTCAAGTCTAAATTAAGTTCCCCTTGGAAATTGCCAAGAAATTCCTTAGTTGTTTGGGATGACTGTAGAAAAGCATGAGGCAGCTTCCTCACGGTAGGCATAGAAGATGTGGATTTCCGTGGAGGCTGCCTCACAGAACTGAGGTTTGCTGTGGGATGGGACATTGGAACAGGCTGCCCACAGAAGTGGTGGAATTGCCATCCCTGGAAACGTCCAAAAGATGTGAGTGTGGCTTGGTGGTGAACACAGCGGTGCTGGGGTAAAAATGGGACTCAATAACCTTTTCCAACCTAAACAATTGTGTGGTTTATGATTTGGAGGAAGGTGTGTGGCACTCTGACTGCACAGACCAAGATATTGATGTTGTGTTACGTATGCACTTTTTCTTTGGAGAGATCCATGAGCTACTGCACAAGTCAGTGGAGTTCATGGAGCCATTGAGAAGCAGGAAGGAAGAAAGAGAATGCTTTCTGTAACCTGGTGCACTCAGCAGGTGCAATGACACATAAATTTGCAAACTTGAGTCACACCACTGAGAGACGTGGTGATATCAGCCATGCAATCATTACAACTCTCCCATGGGATGTGTAAAGAGTCTGGATGTGATGAAGTTAAGCAATACAAAAGCAAAGACAGACATTATAATGACCCCCAAAGACCTATGGAGTCTCCTGTGAGGAAGCTAATGTGTTTTCATCTTTCACCTAGTTTTTTGGCAGGGTGCTACACAGTCCCCCACAAATAAATGAGTCGACACTACAAAAACATTCCCCATTGCCAGACGTCCCATCCCATTTGCTGCTGCATCCTATGGCAATATCCCTTAAAGCAAGGACAGCTCCTGCATTATTTTTTGAGCTCACTCATGAACCCTGAAATATAATAGGCAATGGAAACACCAGGATGCACTTGGACAGTTTGAATTTTATTCCTATGGAAAATGGTGATTGTTTCTCTTACAGACTTAAGAATCTTAACTTATGTTTCAATTTTTTGTCTTGATGTTTTATACAAATTTAAAGTCTTGTGATTTGAGCCCTCTTTTTGTTATATTCCACCCATCCTGCTGATCATAATATTTCTTGTAGAGTCCCAAGTTTCCACCAAACCAGTGCAAGAAGCCCAATGAAACAGAATAATCTCACTCCTGAAATTCTGGTGTGTGTCTTTCTGGTGTGACTTGTCCATCAGACTTGTCTTCTACTTCCCTTGGCCAGACATGTTTTGTAATAGCAGCTTAAAATAACACTCACTATTGCTGCTGTTGGAGTATCACCAAAAATGTTGTTTGGTATTTAATTTCTGCATTTAATTTCTTGATATCAAAATAAATTTTCCAACTCAGGAGAGTGTAGTGTAGATACCTTCTGGTTTGGCTTGGCAGGAACCCAGCCTACAGAGGTCCATAACGAGTTCCATGCTGTGCACAGTGTCTTGGCTACAGTCTTGTTCTTCTTAGTTTCTGACTGTAACATGCCCATTTTGCTATTGTGGGGTGTTCAAAGTTGTCCTGTTCTTTCACAAATATTTTGAAAAATTTCTTCTTCATGCTAGTGCCTTGTGTTGGTCCATCTTCTCCTCACCAGAAAGGAGTCACTAGGGGGACTGCTCAACCTCTCTCCTGCTTCCTTTTCCTTACAGTCTTATATTAGCACACAGATTTAGTTTTATCTTACTATTATTTACTATTTTATTACTATTCAGGTAGCACTAGTCCCTTCTGAACTATGTAGGATAATGCCTGTTTGTGTAAATATAAAGCAAGAGTCTGCAATTTCTAATGCACTAAGGACAAAGAGTAGCTCAGGGCCATGAATAGTGTGGATAGGTTAAACCACAAAACTAAAGGCAAATTATACTTTGAATTTCATAGAACCATAGAAAGGCTTGGGTTAGAAAGGACCTTTGAAATCATCTCGTTCCAATCCCCCTGCCATGGGAAGGAACACCTTCCACTATCTAGGTTGTTCCCAGCCCCATCCAGCCTGGCCTTGAACACTTCCAGGGATGGGGCAGCCACAGCTTCTCTGGGCAACCTGTGCCAGGACCTGACCATTCTCTGGGAAATGAGTTTGTAATCTAAAATTCTCTTCTTTTAGTTTAAAACCATTGTCCCTGATCCCCCTTGGATTTCCATGGGTTTCTCTGCCACAGCTTCAATTTCTGTTTGCTTTCAGGTACAGCTACTCAGAGTTCACTGTTTCATCTGAGAAAGTAAATTGTTTTGCCAAAATAATATAACTTGATTATAATGGAAGTGAAGAAAGGCTGCTGTTTGGAAAATACTGACTCTTTTAATTGGATGCTTCATTTTTGAAACATGAGCTCATGATGTCGTATGTTTTTGTTTTTCTTTCATGAATGATGAAGGATTTAGCTGGCAGAAAACCTGAGTTTTAAATTCAACATATGATTTCACTCTGTCCTCCTCAAAAACATACAATTATTGACGTAAAAGTCAAATCAAAGGGTCAGATGCCTTAATTGGATGCCACCTGCATGAAGCTCTCTAGGAATGTAGCCAGGCTTCTCCAGCCATGCTGTAAGCTCTCTCATGTTTTCCAGGAGTGTAAACAATCCCATGCAGATGTGTCACAACAAACCTAAGCCAGAACAGCCCAAACTGCATCATGCTATAAATGGTTTCCTGTGAAGAACAATATCTAATCGGTTTTTACATTGCAGATTGAGTGTGGTGGCAGGATGGTCTTCTTCATGATCTTTTGACAAAAGAAATAGCTCCAAAAATCAAGTTAATACCAGAAAATCCACAAATTATTTAATCTGGTTATGCCATGTACCATACCATTATACATATGAATTTTTTACTATGAGAATGAATTCTTCACTATTGGGTTGGAAGTAGATGATCTTTAAGGTCCCTTCCAACCCAAATAATTCTATGATTCTATGTGTCAAATGGAATTTTAAAAATTTGCTTCTGCATTAAATTTCTTATTCTGCTGTTCATGCATCTCCCATATTCTGCTTTTATAGGTGAACTTCAGTAATAGAACTTCTAAGCACAAAAGGCTTGTGCTGAAGCAAGGAAGACTGTGCTGTATCCAAATGATGGGAACACCACCTAGCAATGATCAGTTTTATATCTGCCAGTCTAAAAGCCACAAGGACATGTTGTTGTTTTGGGGAAAATGTGTTAACCTCACCAAACTGTTCAGAAGGTGGGAAACACAGCTGGGCTGGCTGTGGCTTCCAAGTTGAGAAGTATGCAGGAGTCCTTTTCGTTTAGTCTGTTGAAAAAAACACACATGAATGGCTGGAGTGGGCCAGTATTTTGCCTCTCATCAGGACCCATCCCAATACTGTATCTCATGAGCAGACCCAACAGTACAATGCTGTGTGAGCTCTGCCTCAGCTGGGCACATTCATAATAATGTATTTCTTTTTCCAGTGGAAAACTGTTATAATAACAATGTGGTTGTGGTTTTGTGTGTGTGTGTGTAACACTTCTCCAAGATATGGCAGCTGAGGACGTGGTTTAGTGATGAACACAGTGGTGGTGGTTTAATGAGTACTCTTAGAGGTTTTTTTCCAACCTTAATGGCTCTATGATTAGTGTTTTCCTTATCCTCAGACCTTTCTTCTAATAAACACCAGTAGGTTGCTGATCAGTTCCCTCCTTTGGGGAAAGCATGCCTTTGTGGTGAAGAGGCTTAACAAAGGCTCACATCACCAGAATCTCTGTGACCCTAGGCTAATAAATCACTTGTTTTGCTTTTCCCCTTGGCTCCCCGAGCCTCTGGCCATTTACCTTCTCCACAGGGTAGTGTAAAGATAAAATCCATTTGTGATTGAGTCGCTTGGATACTGCTGGCACTTAGGGCAAAATTAAAAGTACATAAATAGAAAAATGCATTTTCTAGAGTCTTTTCTCTGGTCTCCAACCCTCCTCATGTAATTAACCAACCACTGTGTCTTTCCTTGGGCCAGTTTGACATCCCAAGCTGCTGCTCATCTGATGTCCTCTCTCAGCAGTTCTTTACAGGGCCCTGCAACTTCTCTCCCCAACTAACAGCTTTTAATTGGCAAATCATCACTCTCTTCCAGCACAATTCTTCCCTTTCCTGCAATGTTCCTGGTGATGCCTGAAGCTTAAGACCCAACTAACATCCTCTTCCAGGACTTTCCCCACACTATCTGCTCCTCAGAGGAAGCTGTGCTTAATTTAGTCTTATTTTCCTATTCAATCAATTATATAGAGTTATTTATATATAATTAATATATATATTTATATATAGTTATTTATATAGAGAGAGATTCTCTAATTATCTGTCTATAACCTTTATTACTTAATTCAAGTCCAAGTTTATGAGTTAGAACAAAAAAATCCACAGAAGTCATGGCTATGACTGTACAAATACGACTGTGCAGTAATGTCCAAGGTGTTTGTAGTTCTGATAGCAGATAAAGTGCTTTACAGGGTTAGGTTAAGATGATTTAGCTGAGTTCAACAATCCATGCTCATAGTAGTAGAGCTACACCGGATGACACCTGCTTATGAGCTTCAATTCCATTAATTTTAAATATTTTAGACTGCCTTTTGTTCTATTCCCAAATGATCTTCCCACTACCTAGAAGGTCAGGAGGTACCAGTTTGGTGACTATAAAGGAATTGGAGGTCATTCTGGCTACTTCTACAGTATTGTCCCAATACTGTAAATTTCTTCCTTCCTTTCTACCTGCCTTCAGTTTAAGGCCTAATCCAAGTCTTCACATTGCTGGGTTCTTTGTTTTAGGTTTTAATGGTTAAAAGCTGGTCACATCTTAGTCTTCCTCATCCTTTTATAGGTGATCATAAATACAGTGCAATGAATTCCATTTATTAGATAACATTTTCAGGGTACCTTAGATGTGAACAGTATTTTATAGATTGCATGTAAGCCATACTCCCTGTCTAGGACACTTTGAAATCTAAAATAGTCAAGTTTAACACATGGCAGGGCGTGAGAAAATATTTCATCACAAGAATTGTGTGAGGTTGCCAGTGATTAGAAGAGGAGAGTGCTGATTGGTGAGCTGAATTTTAAGCAGTGCTTTGAAGAAAAGAGGACGTTTGACAGAAGAACACAGAAAGGGCAAAGGCACAAGGCCAAGAATGTGCAGAGATAAAAAAGGAAATTAGATGAGAAGATAGAGATAAGCCAGTGCACTGTGAAATCGTAGTCTGGGTCTTGGTCCTGGGTGGAAGAACTGCAGTTGTGGAGGCTGGGGAGTAGTGCAGGTAGAAGAGGTCATAGGACAGCTGTCCTTATAACTTTAACTGTGTGATTGAATACTGTGTGATTTCTTGGTGTCCAAGAGGGAAGTGTGGACTTGGGATTGAAAGAAAAGCATGAGTCATGTTCTGCACCAATGACAGAAAAGGAGGAAAAAGAGTCAGAGGTCTGTGAGTCAATGCAAGGTGGAGAGGGAGGTGGGATCTGGAAGGAAAATGTGTTCATTCTGAGAGCAAAAAGTGTGTTTGAAATGCAGGTCTTGGTAGTGAGAGCTCCCTGTGTTGAGATAGAGGGGAAGAGAGGTCAAAACCCAGTGCCAAGGTCCAGCATCATGGCTGGATGGCAGGAGAAGCATGGATGAAATACTTCAGGAGAGAAGGTGGATAGAGGAAACATGGAGGACCAAAATCATGATCTAGCCCAACACCAATACGCAGAATAAGATTAGAGATAAAGGAGCCCTTGAAGAAAGGTTTGTGGGAAAATGTTGATGGACACCTTCTTCAACTTTGTTCTGCCAAAGACATTGTCCCCTGTGTCTTCTCCAATGCAGAGAAGCCAACTGCTTCTGTCTGGATGTGGCCATTGTTTCTTATCACGGAGCCATGGAATGGGTTGTGTTGGAAGGGCATTAAAGATCATCTAGTCCAACTCCCTGCCATGGATGGAGATACCTTCCATTAGATCAGGTGTACTTCCAAAACCACAAGGCTCTGCTTTTCAGTTCCATGCCTTATCCTTGATAAAATTCCCCTTCAGATAAATCTACACCTTGCAGAAGCCTTGATGGCTTTTGTCGAGCATGCCTCTTGCTTCCCTGTGCTCCCCTGCCTGTATTGACCTGTCTGCTTCTTGTTTTGTTCTTTGACTGTGAGTCGAGTAGACCCTCCAGCTGACCTTCTGGGTGCTGCAGTGATGCAGGAAAGCCACGTCCTGGTCTAGGTTTTCCACCCTGGCAGCTGATGCAGAATGGGTTATCATCCTTCTCTTGGCAGGACTGGTGGAGTTCTCTCCCTTGTGTAGAGAAATCTGCTTCCAAAAAAACATTCCACCTTTATGTTTCTAATTTGTACAACAACTTGAGTTAAAAAATAGCATCATGATGTCGATCCAGGAGCTGGTTTGGGGCACCTAGCTTGACACAGAATCTGAGAAATATCCTGGTTTAGCAATAGAAGTGCAGAGAGAATGAGCTGTCTCCAGCAGCACCAACATAACAGAAGAGAGCTACCAGTAATTTATGACTGTGGAGGTGGGTGAATTTAAGACAAAAAGAAAGAAAAACATAAAAAATAATCAGGAAGACAGCTTTTTTTTCCCCCCTTGTTTTTTTTTATGCCTGCGCTTGGTGCAACAATTCCCAGGAAAAAAAATGAGGGTAGAAAAGCAACAGCCTTTCACAAGCCAAAATTTGATTATTAGTAGAAAAACAAACTCCTCTAACAGCAGCTGCTGTTTTATATGTTGGCCTTAAAGCACATAGTATTATGAAACTTGGAATAATATTTAGCAACTGCAGTAATCTAGTTAATTTTTTTAATAGACGTTCACTTACATCCTGTTTATAAGATGTCCCTGAGCATCTGCAATATTACAAATATGTATTGTCACGACAAGGTGATTAGAGGAGATTGTTTGCTTGGAGAGGTGATGATTAATTACAGTTTGATTTACAGTCTAGAAAGTGAAGCATGTTAACACTGGTTGAGAGGTCTTCAGCTAATCCAAGCTGACCTTGGCTGTGAGAAACACAGCTCACTCTTTAAAATTTTTAAAGGTTAATTAAGGGATAAAAGGGACAATATCCAGTGCTGGGGTGCCTTGGGTAAATGGCAGTAGCATTAGGGGTTAGATTAAAACAATTTTCTTACGTACTTTTTCAGTGTTGGGATTACATATATATTAATAAGATCATACATATTCAAACATTCCTATGAGTTCTTTTGCTTGTTCCGGGAATTCTTTTAGCTTTGTTCGACCTTTGACCATTGTTCAATAGAGTAGATTGTATTCTGGGGAGTTGTGTATGTTGTTTCCTTACAATGTATATGCCATTTCCTCACAACATGTATGCCACTTCCTCACAACCATCGACAGGGAATGCAGAGTCAGTAACAGGAGTTTTTATACATCCTTTTCCCGATGTTATCTGTGTGGTTCCTTCAATGTTATCTAATCATACAGACAGTTTCAGCCATTTCTAAGTTCTTTTCACTAGTGTTAGCTAGTTACAAAATGAAAGCATCCTACACCATTTGCTAAAACCTAAACTAATATATTTATCACACTACTATTTATATGCATACAAAAGCTAACAGATTATACTACATTGAATTAGTTAAAAGGGATTACAAATAGTACTACACCAAAATTGTTGTGATTAATAATAATTTGCAAAACACATAACAACGAAACCAAATAATTCCACAGCTACTTATAACATTGGCCATTTGAAGGCTAAACCCTGGTCTGCCTTTTTATTCTTGATTTTAATCGAAATTAAGTAATTTTACAAGACCTTGTGATTTGTTTACTTATTTGCACTATGGTTTTTGGCATTATTTATACTGTGTTTTATTTGATGATGTTATCCAATCCATGTAAATTGTTTGGAACTGAACTTGAGTGTTTATAAAAAATCTGGTATTTACCTAAAAAGCTTTTAACTCAGGAAGTCAGAATGAAATAGGGAATCAGGAGAGGGTTGTGTAAAGATTCCAAGTTCAGTGCAAATTTACCAGGTTATAAAGTTTTCTTCAACAAATGTTCCCATGTAAGGATGGCCAAGAAGATATCTGTGTATGACTGAGGAATCTTATGCTGCCTGTGGGACTTGGAACTGGGGCCAAGTGCTTGCACAACTTGGAGTGGCTGCAGACTTGGAACATGGGCAGGAGGTGAAAGACTGTTTCTTACCAGCCTGAGTCCTGAGCACCTTCACTGACACGTTGGAGGCAGTGAGATGTAAGTCACCCAGTAGTTCAGCAAGATGGGCAAAGCTCAGTTTCTATGCTGGTAGAGCTGATTCCATCCCTTCTCACAGCAAAGGAAGCAAAAGCAGAGCAGCAGCTGAGCCTGTGTCTCATTTGACCATCTTGGTGACTGCCTTTTGCCAGTGTAGGGACAACCTGCATGGCCACAGTCTCTCCTCCACTCATCCTGCAGACAAACAAGAGGATTCTCTCCTAAGACCTATTTGGCAGCTGCCAACAGCTCCAAATTTTTAGCAGAGAACAGGAGGGGGGTGTGGGAAGTGTGGCAACCCTCACCCTGAGCATTTTGCACAGTAGTAGCAGGGAGTGTTTGTGATAGCAGCCAAACAACCTATTCTCCTGGTGTGCAGGAGGGTGCAGAAGCAAGTCCAAAATCAATAATACCCAGAAACATAACAACAATTAGCACACATACACAATTAAACCTCCCTGCCTAAAATGTCAGCTCAGAGCATGTATTTACCTACTTATGCTTCCTACTAAAAATAAACAGATTAAAGTCATAAACCTACTGTGTAAGTAGGTGGGGAAAAAACAGCATAGCCTGTGATATAAATTCCTCTGTGACATGTATGCAGCTCCCTTCCCATCTAACCCTCCTTGCAGCAGTTTAGATTGAGTTGCTAGACAATTCTTGTCAACTAATACCAAGACAGTGGGTCTGCTTTGTGTCTATGTTGTTATCAATTATCCATAGCTACTTCAGCCACATTTCCAGGCAAAAGTTACCAGAAATTCTTACCTTATTATGTGGGGGGCTTTGGGTGGTTTTTTGGTGTTTATTTTTTTGTTTGGTTTGGTTTGGGTTGGGTTTTTTTGGTTGTTATTGGGGTTTTTTTGTTGTTTTGTTGTTGTTGTTGTTGTTGTTGGGGTTTTTTTGTTTGTTTATTTGGTTTTCTAGTGTTTGTCTGTTTGCTGGAGACACCAGCTTAGGTAGGACTCAGATCCTAAGTCAGTTTTCTGGCTTCATTCACTAGCCTTGTGGGGAACAGGCTGCACTCATGGCATGCTATTGTCATAAATACATATTATGGTTTTGGCTTTTTGCAAATATTAAGGTGGATACTATATGTGTGGTGTTGGAATGGTTTTTAAGATAGGTTTCTTTAGGTGTAACATAGGCTGATAAAGTGTCTTTGTAGTTAGTGAACTGCCTGCTTGGTTGGATAACACCCAGTGAAGACACCTGCTACTGATATACCAGTTAGCAGCACTGACCATCTGTAGAAATTAAAGATCATAGCCCAAATTCAGGCTGATAAGAAAAATAAATTAAAACCATTACTGCCATTATTACCTTTTGCTTTATTGTTTGTCTCTTATTGTCTTTTATTAAATCTTTTAAAATATACCAGGAAATTGAACCTTGGCTGGAGGTTAGGATTGCTCCTTTTGTTTTCTTTCTATCAGGGAATTTTCTCCCATCTCTTGCTAAGAGACAATAACGACCAGTACTTACAGGAGACAGAAGAAGTAGCCACGGAGAAGGGGGAATAGAGCAGCTGAGGGGCATTCTCTTGGGAAGGGCAGAGATACCACCAGATTTTGGCTATTGGGGTGTGAGGGGCTGGACTGGGCTCCTCTCTCTCTCAGCATCGGAGGAGGAAGGTCAAGCTGTGCTTCCTGGGGGAGGAATTCCCTGCCACCACCGGAGCACAGCCCTGTGCTGCTTCTCCTGGCATGGGTGAGCCTTTGCTCATGAGAGCAGCCCTTGATCTGTATAGTAGGACCCACAGCTGGTCTGTGGGTTAGAGAGGGTCAATAAATGAGGTTTGTTTTGGGAAGTATTCTCTGACCAAGGCTGTTGGCCTGAAGACCAAGAAGGGAAGAGGATAAGCAAGAAGAAATCTGCGCAGGGAAAAGTATTTTTAGAAAAGTTTTGTGAGAAACAGAGGTGGAGATGGGTTTTACACCAATGAACGTTATGTTGACTAATTGTAACCAATGAAGAAAGTGTAAACTTTGTAGAGTGTATAAAAGACAGTCAACTGTTGTAATAAATGTAGTGAAATGCAGTGTGCCTTTTTGTGTGTCACACCCGCCTCTACAGTGACAGATCCAGGGCCTTATTGCACCCTGCCTCTCTGGAAAGGACCTTTGCCATCTGTTCAGAGGAAAAGACTGGGACCTCAATCTTCACCCCATTCCCAGAGGTGAAGAGCAGTGCTGCTGAGGAGGAGCCTGGCTGCCCAGCCAGCCCCGCTGCTCTCTGCTGTTGCCTTGGGCTGTTTTCACTATCCTGCAGCCCTTCGGCTCCTGCTACAGCTGAGGGCTTTTATACATTTCATTTGTTACTCCAGGATTACTCAGGTGCCCGGAACTGCACCCAGGGGAAAGTGCCCGAGGCCCAGAGAAGCTTGTGCTTGGGATTCTGCTTCTGTTGTTGCTGCCGTTGTTTTTGTTTGTTTGTCTTGTTATTTATATTCTAGCAAAGAACTGTTATTCTTTTTCCCATATCTTTGCCTGAAAGCCCCTTAATTTCAAGGTTATAATAACTCTGAAGGAAATGGGTCATATTCTCCATTCCAGAGGTGGTTCCCACCTTCCTGGGCAGGCACTTCTCTTTCAAACCAAGACAGTTTGTGAAGCAGTATCAGTCTGTGCTCGTGTAAGCTGCTCCTTTGGCTTTGTCACTGTCGGCTTTGTGCAGCTGAGTCAGCTTTCTGAAGTGGCAGAAAAGGGTGTTTGTTTGGCAAGAGCAAAGAATTAGGTTGCTGATAGGCCTTGTCGTGCATATTGTGTTTGATCTAACAAACAACAAGGAACAATTCTATCATGACATCCATATTCCTCCCAGGTAGTAAAGCACATTGGAATTTCTAATCCCTTTCCCTGAAGGAACAAATATTGTTCCTGTTAGGCTCAGGAAATTAATTTTGATCCTCCCTTTCTTTTGGGTTGTAGTTGCACATGAGCTGTCCCATCAAAAAGCCTCAGTTATTTCTGTATCCTGAGCATGTCTGGTGTAATTAATTCTCTCTAAGGTTCTGTCTACTTTAGCAAATTTGACTTGCCCATGGCTGCTCTTCAGCACTGAGACCAACTGGCACTTCATATCCCTCTTCCACACTACTGAAATCTATTTGAGACCAAAACATGGTGCCTGAGCATCTTGTGCTATTTCCCAGACTGTGCTTAGTGGCACTTGAGGAGGAGGTTGGTTCATCCAGGACAGAGGCATCCCAGGGGGAGCTTAGCAGCACTGACACTGATGCACAGTCTGAGTCCTCATCATGTTTAGTTTACTGGAGTAGATGATGCTCTAAAGACTATACTGGATATTGATTTTCACAAGGTATTTGCTTATCTTCTAGAGTTTTTTGATACTCTACAATTTCTTCAGAAACTGAACAGTCCTTGCCAATTTCTGATTGTCTAGAAAAAAGGCTCTGAATTAATTTGGACCACAAACCTTCAAAGTCCTTGAAACTTTATTAGAACCAAGCTTCATCTTTCCATCTTCCTTTAAACTGAACATATTTTGAAGGATCTATCATTCCTAATCTTTTATGCATCAGCACATGTGGCTTTGATCTTTTATGCATCAGTAGATGTGGCTTTGTACACCATATCTTAAGAAACTATGATACAGGGCACATTCTCATGTAGGAGCAGAAGAATATGCTTTCCACATTTGATTTTTTCCTAATGAATCCTATTTTTGGTAAGGATAACGTGAAGAATGTCTGTCATTGCTTTTCGTGTGCAGGTGTCTATACAATAACAACAACAACAGTAAAAGTCTGACAAGCAAACTTGTGTAGTGCTCCAGAAGCCAGAAGCTTTCACTGGTAACATCTTTACTGGAAGAAATAGACCCATGATTATCTATTGCTTAAGTTCCCAGCCTCTTTTTCAAGAAAACGTCTTTTTTGTCTCTCATCTGAGGACTGGGGAAACATTTTTGGTGGAAAAGACCTTTACCTTCTTCACGAGAAATGCTGGTGTGGAAACTATTTAAATTTCCTCATCATATCAGGAGAAGCATAAAACAGGTTTAAACAACCTGGTGTTGTGCTCCAGACTCTTCCCCAGCTCTGGACAGGCTCTGGCACCTCAATGTCTTTCATGCATGTGCCAACATAGTGCTCTGCCTTGGCCCAGTCACAGGGAATGAAGAGACCTTATTGCCTCTTTCTTCTCTCAGAGAGCCCAAATCAGAAACTCAGCCTGGTGCTTTTTGCAAAAAAAAAAAAAAGTGTGAAAACAATTCTGTAAGCATAATCTGGAGCATTCACCTGTTATCCTGAGTCATGTTGCCCTTCTATGAGGTATCTGATCTGCCAAAAACCAGAAATTTCCAGCAGCAGCTTTACAGACTGCTTGCCTACCATACTGATGCCAAAATATTTTTGCTTTTGTATATTCTTTACATATATTTCTAGCTCTGTAGACTATTAATGTACAGTTATATAGTTTCCTAACTCAAATACTTTTCCTATCAAACAAATTACTGAAGCCTGTTCTAATCTTGCTTCTTCTGGGAATCAAGACCAAGACACCTTCCCAAGACACTCTCTGATGTATTAGATATAAGCGAGTAGCAAGGAGTGGGGCTTCAGAAGGGGTGGAACCAAGAGGTGGAATGACTTCATTACCTGTTTTTCTAATTGGGGATTCTTGTCAATTATGCTAATTTGCCAGACTTATAAAACTGTACTTGCCCTGTATCCTGTGTGCATTTTTGATGCATTTTCAGCATGTATTTCAGCATGTTGTGCACCTGGAGGGACCCTTCGTTAAATGGTAACTGCATTTTTATCACCTTAGCCTTGTTCGGCTCTTGATTTTAGGTGCTTAAGCCAACAATACCAGAATGGCCAAACCCACTTGACTTGTAAAATCTCAGGAATTCACCCTTCCTTTCAGTAGATACCCATATATTTCTAAAGTATTTTCTCATTTGGGAGAGCAGTCATGTAAAGAGGTTGAGGAATAGGAAAGTCTGTGTTGTGACTGCTGAAGGGAATCCAGATGAAACACCATTTCAGTGAGAAAATAGCAGAACATGTGTGAAGAGATCAGGAACTCTTGCCTTCCTCCCAACTGAGTCTTCTACATCAGAACCAGAGTCAAACCCTTCATCAGCTCTCCCTCTGACCTTGTTAATTCCAGGATGTGTAAGTGTTCTCTGCTGGGTCTGGCTGGGAGAGGGGTCTGTGCCACTGTGCTTGGGCAGGCAGGCAGGGTGTGGGAAGCCCTGAAACCTACCCTGTAATGCACTGTAAGTGCACTCATCTCTTGGGAACCTCCTGCTCCTGCCTCGTGTGTCATGGCATGGATGGGAGCAGTGTGTGCCCTCTCAGACACTGCTGGTTCAATGCATGGATAGCTTGAGCACTCAGCTGGGTATTCCAGGATCTTCCCAGACTGTCTCCCCAAGGACCAAGCAATCCCAACATCTCTGGTCTCACCCAAGCAATGCTCTGGTAGAACAGTCATTGATCATTGGTCCTGGTATAAAGCTGGGTAAGACACAGGTGTGTTTGGTACAGGCTAGTTGGAAGATGGGTACCAAAAACCAAAAACTTCTTGCAAATTCATCTGATGTTCTTGAAATACTGAGGATATACATTTATTTCAGAAACTTAATAGGAAACTAAAGCAGAGGATCCCTTACTTCAACTGAAATATCTAAACTTGGGGCCAACCACCTCAACCTGCTGGAAGGCACTTTAGCTCCTTTCTCACACATGAATGCAGGTGTTCTTGCTGAGGAAACCAGCACAGGAAGAGTAGAGGAAGGGGTGCAGCTGGGTCTCCTTGCTACACACATTTAGGAGTGAGAAGTGCTGCCTGTTCCTACTGTTTTGCTGTTCCCCAATGCCCATCTCACACTCCAGCCATTCAGGATTCGTGTAATAAGTGACCTTCTGCCAAAAATCCCTTTTCCTTCCACACTCTTTTCCAGGTATGGATTTGGGGAGCAAACTTGGGAATGCAGGCATTACCTAACTTGCACTTAGAAGTGTAATCTGCTGTTGGATCCCTGCTTCATTCAGGATGTAAATTCTTCTGCTCTTTGTCCCCAGGGAGATTATTAGAAACATTATTTTGGTACCCCCATACATTCTGCACAGGACTGCAGCTGGGTGAAAGCCCAAGTTGTATAGAACAAATTATTAGCCAGTGTCCCCTTGATGAAGGTTATGAGGTTTTTTGTTTGCTTTGAATACTCTGATTTTTTTTAATTTTTATTTTTTACTGAGGAGAAAAATTATTTGTGATTTCCTTCACTAGCAGCAAGAAAATAGGTAACAGATCTTTTGACTTGAAACTAAAATGAAAAACCCATCATGCAGCAAAGAGCTTTGAATAATATCTTCAGACTAACTCCAAGAAAGGCAAACAGGTCCCCCTATTTTTTAAGTGATCCACAGCCCTGAACATCTGTCCCAAAATATTCAGGCTCCAGGCTGCCAGCAAAAGGAGGACTGGAGGTTAAGGGCTTGACCTTCCTGAAGAAACTGTACTTGGCCAAAAATTACTTTGGCTCAAAGGCTCACTGGGGGATGGACAAAGTTTCAGCCCAGAGCAGAAACTGATGCCAGGAGTTTGCTCAGATGCAACATTTTGACTGGAGATTTATTGAGGTGTTTTGTTTGTTTTGTTTTTCTATTGCTTCTCTTTGCAAAGTTGAAGCTTGTTCAGTAACACTCTGTTACAGCCTTTTATATGGATTATCAGACACTTAAGAAAATCAAACAAACAAACAAACAACCTAAGTTCAGAGTCAGCAAGTTTGTAATGAAAGGTGGACTGGTGACCTCTCGACAAACCTTCAGCTGAGATTTTGGCAGAACTAAAAATAAAGAGCTGTTTTCCTTACTTGCTGCCAGCATTTTTAAGTTTCCACCAGCTTCACTGGGCACCAAATGGGCACTGAATGTGAACAGTATAATTTTCAGCACAATGCATATTGTATGACTCCCCTAACAAGGCTGTGTTTGTGGAAAGTATTGTACCTCGTGGTCTTTAACTAAACACAGGCAAAGATCACACAGGTGAGTTTATTCCCAGTAAAGCTATCACCATGGAACAGAAAGATAAACAGAATTAATAAAGTAATGAACCTAAAGAAATCCTCCTGAGACTTCAGCCCATCTATAACTTGCACAGTGATTTAACAGAAACTGCACTTGTAGGGGCAAGAAATATGGGGCTCTGAAGCCAGTTTTTTGGACTTCATACTAGGGCTGGCAGACGTCTCTCCATGTGTCTGAGTTAATGTCTAAAGGCACCACTAAGTCTGTCTGATAGCAAAAGAGGGTGTCATTGAGCCCAGGGTCAGGACCTCAGAGTTGCAGATTCTCTCCATACTTTTGTTTGTTTTGTTTCCTGGCCCAGTTCAGATGTATCCAAGTGCAACCCACCTCTCTGACCTTGTGAAATTTCCTTTATTTATATCTTACAGGATTAACTTTAATATAGGACACAAAACTGTCTCCTAGGTTAAATCTTATAAACTCCATAATTTCTTTTATGCCTAATCCACACCCATCTCTCACACCAGCCTTGAATCCCACCCAAATTAAGGGAATGGGTTTCTCTATCCAAAACCCATGAAGTCCCCAAGAGGACTCACAATATCTGTGATGTCTATGTGATTGTACCAAGTTTATGTTCTTTCATGTTTTACAGTAGTGGAGGGAATTTGCTCAGGTGCTTCAGTCTATAAAACACCCCAGCTGGCACCTCTAGTCTGCATTAGCATTCAGAGTGAAGGCAAAGGTGCTGAAGAATAATAGCAATTATTGTTCCCTTAGTGTAGTGCTCTGAAAGAAATGCTGGGCAGGACAATAACTGCTTTGCCAGGAAACTAGCTGAGATTCACAGCTGGAGGGGATTGACTCACATAGAGAAACTGAAGGGCTGAATAGAGTCTGCAAGTAAATAATAATAAAAGTCATTGGCCTTTTTTTGAGAGGGGAAATTAATTTCTGCTCAGGCTGAGTGGAACAAGTGGGTTGGAATAATCATAAAATGTGACTGTTGATTATATCAATCAGTGTATTGGGTCAGTCAGGAAATACCAACTCTGTTTCAATGACATAAATGGGGAAAAAATTGATTCAGGGTTCTTGTTAAGCAGCAGAGTGAGACAGTCAGGGATGTATCACACCTTTATCCCTGCACACCAATGCAATTAGCTCAATGGGTAAGTAACCATTCAAAGTGAGTCCAGAGGAGGCCACAAGGATGCTTCATGGTCTGGAGCTCCTCTGCTCTGGAGACAAACTGGGAGAGCTGGGGCTGTTCATTCTGGAGAAGAGAAGGCTCCAGGGAGACCTCAGAGCTCCTGTCAGTGCCCAAAGAGGCTCCAAGAGCTGGAGAGAGACTTTGGGCAAGGGCCTGGAGGAGCAGGACAAGGGGCAATGGCTTCCCACTGCCAGAGGGCAGGATTAGATGGGATATTGGGAAGAAATTCTTGTCTGTGAGGGTGTTGAGGCTGTGGCAAAGGTTGTCCAGAGAAGCTGTGTCTGCCCCATCCCTCGGAAATATTTAAGGGCAGTTCTTGGAGCAACCTGGTCTAGTGGGAGGTGTCTCTGCCCATGGCAGGGAGTTTAGAACCAAAAATCTTTTAGGTCCCTTCCAACCCAAACCATTGTTATTCTATGATGAATATTTCTAATTCGTGCCCAGTCTCAGTGCTTTAAGTTTTTGTACCTAGACCAGTTGTTCTTCTTTTCCATTTTTCCCAGATTCACACCAGTACAATCCTTGGGAATCAAAGTTTTCCCTGAAGTAAACATGGCAAAGCATCAAGGGAAACTGGGGCAGTTATTAGTCCTCCTGACCCAGTCTATGAGAAATGCAATCAATATGGCACTGTCCTGCCTGCTATCCAATGTGGATACATGGATAGAGGTAACCATTAATGACTAAGCAGGTTGGTTGCTTCCTCTGCTGCACCAGGAAACCAGCACAGCACAGGGTGATTGGCATTTATCAAAATCTTTGTTATCCTGGAGTTTTCCTTCCCAGCATATCCAGGAACTGTGAACAACACAGCATTGTTGTGGCCATTAAAAGCTGGGCATTGGGTACTTAGAGAATTCCATGCCTAACTGCCTCCTACTCCACAATACAGACCAAAGCTGCTGATTACCTCTGCACAAAAGATTATTCTTGACCTGTCTCTTTTCTTAGCACCATTTCATTTGCTTTCTGCCTTATAAATGCTGCATGCACCTCATGTCAAATAACATAGGTATCTGTGTGCTCCATTACACAGGGCACTGGCTTCTTCTCTCCAGCCCTTAGTCCTATCTCGCCATTGTAAAGCCTTATGAGCTTCTTTTCCTCTCTCCTGCAGTGTTTGCTTCTGGCCTGGGATAGCTGGGGAATTTCCACTTAAAAACTAATTATCAGGAAGCCTACATGGTAATTTGTAAATGTCACAGTCTTTTAATCTGAAAGACAAATCTTTTCTTGCGTGTGGGAATAATGGGTCGGGGTTGCTGGTCAACACATTTTTCTTTGTCCTTTCTCGAAGTCACTTCTGACTCCGGGGTTTTATGCAAAATGTTGAGTTTCATAGAATCACAGAATGGTTTGTGTTGGAAAAGACATTAAAAACCATCTAGTCCAATCCCCCTGGCATGGGCAGGGACACCAGGTTGCTCCAAGCCCCGTTCAGCCTGGCCTTGAACATTCCCAGGAGTGGAACAGCCACAGCTTCACTGGACAACCTATGCCAGGGCCTCACCACCCTCACAGAGAAGAATTTAATCATCTAAGATCCCCTTCAATTCCCTGTAAGAACAAGAAGGATGATCAGTGGGGCCCAGAGGGATTTGAGTGTCTCAAAATTTATCAAAACAATATTGTCTGGGGGGAGTTGGGTGGCATGAATTTATAGCTTGACCTACACAGCTGCTGGTGCCTTTATGCTGTGCTGCAGCTGAGTGCCTTGCCTGGCTGCTGAGTTCCACGGTGGTAACCTTGCCAGAATCACTTTTGCTTTTATATATTCTATATTCTTTACACATGTATTTGTAGCTCTGTAGTCTGTTACTGTATTCGTAGCTAGTCCCAGTACTTCTCCCTACCTTTTCCCTAGGCAGAAAGACAAAACACATTCCAGACCTCCAAGCCCCAGCAGGTACAAGGCCCCTATCCTATCTTAGTTCTTCCTGTAAATCAAGGTTGAAACCAACTTTTTGAGACACATTTTCATAAACAAAGTTTAGTTCCCATCTGAGGGGAAAGGATTTAGGAAGGGGCTGAACCAAGGAGGAATTGCCTCACTACTTGTGCTCCTAATTGGTGATTTTTGTCAATTATGTTAATTTGCTAAACTTATAAAACTGTATTCACCCCGTGTGGGGGTAGGCATTTGGGAATTTGGGCATTTGGACATTTAGGCATTTTCTGTATCTGGCCCTCAGAGGCCTCCAGTAAAGACCAGTCTTTATAATACCTCCCATACTAATATTATTTCCAAAGTGTATTGGTTCATTTCTAGGCATCAGTATCACCTCTCATGGTGGTTTCCAGGCTGTTAATGAGCAG
This sequence comes from Sturnus vulgaris, assembly GCF_052056855.1. Lineage (NCBI taxonomy): Eukaryota > Metazoa > Chordata > Aves > Passeriformes > Sturnidae > Sturnus > Sturnus vulgaris. The sequence goes on along the minus strand of NC_142244.1, from coordinate 4,826,485 downwards.
TCACCCAAAAACAGTCTCTAAGGCACACCCTGGGGATGTCCCCACCTTGCACACGTTGAGATCACACATTGATGATCTCCTCCTCTGTCTGGAGGCTGTGCAATTATCGTTGCAGCAACATCTGGAGTCTCCAGTCCTATCCCATTATCTTCTTGTGCAGGTCAATGGAGCTGGGCAGTGATGGGGGAGTGTGATCACAGCTGAGCCAAGCAGTGCTGCCAGGAGGTGTTCTTAGGTGTCACTTCACCCATGGCACCCACGGCACCACTCACTGCACTGCACCAACTATTTTGATATTGGGTGGTGTGTGAGCACCAGTGCCCGGGAGCCTGGGAGAGGGGATGAAGTGGCAGAGCGAGGATTTGACAGAGGCTGGGCTTGAAATGAGCAGAAGTGATCAATTCTGAAATCCTAATCCTACTGATACGACTTTCTAGTAGACATTTTTGAGACAGCTTCTAAGCTCAATTTTGCATAATACTGGTAAAAAAATTAGAGGTTCTTTGCTGCTCAAATTACCCCTGAACTCAGCTGTCTGAGTCCAGTGTTTGGCTTTATGTTCTGAGGTGAAATCCACATGTATTGTGTGACAGACAGGGGTTTTGGTAGCCTGGATGTCTTCAGAGTTGTCTCTGTAAGCTGTAATTAGCTATTGAGGACTTGTGGCCTAAGAAGGTTTAGAACAGTTTCAAATTCTCTTCCCCTAATTTGTGATAGTAATTTCTGAGAAGGGCAAGACGTACCTGAAAACCCACTTCTGCCTTTGTGCGTGGGTAGAGTTTTGTGTGTCTCTAAGCTCAGTCACCATGATACCCCTGCCAGCAGATCTGGAGGGTAAAAAGTCCCCCAAACCTGCTCCTGCCACCACAGTGATGCCACTTGGAGATATGATGCAATGTTTCCTCCAGCAGCAAGGTCTCCATTGCATAGACTGCTTGCATTTCTTCATTTCCTCTGCCTTAGCCTGACATCATCTCCTGCTCTCACTCCTACCTAGCGACCTTTGCATCCTCAAAGCACTTTCATTTTAATTACTTTTATCAGTACTTGCTTGCAAACCTGTTGTGATACATCTCATTCCTGTGTCTGGTGGAAACTGGGTCTTGTTCACAAAAAAAGGGGCTAAAGTGTAATATTGGAGCATCACACAAAGTTAACTCCTTACGAATTTCACAGGTTTACAGGACTGAAGGCAGTAAACACTTAAACTCTCCATTACCAAAACCTGTAAGGGATTTTGAAGCTTTGAGCATGGGATGGATTCACATTAAGCTTTGCAGAGAGGTCAGGTTTCTTAAGATGCTGTTCCAAATTTGGCTGAAACTGAACATAAAGAAACACCATTTCTATCTAGGAGTTGTCTGGTAGTCAGTAATAAGCAGAACCTAACAGGTAGGAGCCTGCAGAGCATTAAAAGGTTAAACAAAGAACACTGTGATGTCCTAAGCTGAATTCTTCTGCCTAGGAGAGGTCTTCTGCTATTCAAACTGGGAGGGGACTGGACATCTGGGATGTGTCTGGAGTAGGATGTGTCAGCAAGTGGCAGTTTCCTCCTAAGAATTTGTTGCTGTCAAGATAAATCATCCTGTGCAAGTCTTTGGAATAATGAAAATAAAATTGTTTCTTCTTACCAGATTTTCCCGGGGTGTGCTCCCACCACAAGGCCAGAAGAGAGCAAGTCCCCTGAGGAAGCCATTGACAATTTCTCCTCAAATTGGCAAAGATTGCTCAAAGCAAGGCCAGGCACATTTGTTGCAACAGCTTGCCACAAGATTTTTGCCTGCTTTTTCTCTTTTAAGGATTTTCTTTTCATATTTCACATTCAACCTGTTACAGGTCACTTTGTTATTTGCCCTTTTGATGCCACTATAATTCCTTGGAGGAATTATGTGTGATTGGTATGGCTGTTGGAGTAAAGACACTTTAATCTGCTTGATGCAATGCTTGGCTTGATCCCAACTCTGCTTTCCTGCTGGAGCCACACCATATATTTTTATCTCATGGTGATGGATAAGGGGTGTCAACAGTGTTTTGGGATAGTACCTGGGGGAGGGTCATTCTTGAGGGGAAGGGATGGGAGATGCTGTGCATGTCTGCAGCTGATACACAACTTAAGAGCTCTGCTTGGGTTTGCTCTGAGGAGCTGGGAGCTTTTGGACACCAGGAAAGGATACCAGATGCCTTGGAGATGATGACCAGCAGTTTGGACTCAGCTTGATGTGGGTGAGCAGAGCAGAGATGGGAGCTCTCTTCTGCAGCCCTTGTGAGTGATGATGGGCTCTGCAAGGTGCTGGGCATCTGAAGATGACAAGGTGGCAATCACAGTCTTTGCATCACCTCCAGCCCACTATGGATGAGGCCCAGGATGTGTCAGGGTGGCTGTGGTCCCACTATACACACGACTCTGTCACCAAGTAAGGTTTCTTTTAAGGGTGTAGCTGGTTGTCCAGCCATACTGTGGAATTTGGGAGGGGACAGTGTAAGCTGGTTAAGCATTGTAAACCACACATTCCTCCCCCCACTTTTCTTCTGAGTTTAATTTTTTAAATGGTCTGTAGGGTTTTTTGGTAAGTACCAGTTCATCAGGTTTTTTTGGTGAAGCTTTCAGAGCTGGGGACTTTCCATGGTTATTTGGAAAAAATGATGCAAACTGTAAATCATGTCTTAATTTGACTTAAAATATATAAGCCTCAGATAATATGTCATCATAGTGAAGATAATACACATGCTCAGAAACTCAGCAGATATCTTTAGAAAACTCTCACCTGCAACAGAAGTCCCATTCATTTTTATAAAAAATAGCTGAATTCTATAGCTGATCCTAAAATGAGATAATTAAACTTATGCATCAGATATATCTTTTTTCTCCTTCCTGACTGATAACAGGACCACACAAGAGAATAACTGGGGAGAAATAAATGGCTGTTGAAAAATTTTAATGGGATTTCAATAAGCAACTGGTAAATTAGCTATGTTTCTTTTGATGTGTTGTTCCAAAACAGAAAACCATGGCCTGGAGTTCAAAACCTACATCTTCAGCTAAACACAAAATCATGGAGTCATAAAAGATTTGGGTTGCAAGAAACCTTAAAGATAATCCAGTTCCAGTGGTCTGCCATGGGCAGGGACACCTCCCACTAGATCAGGTTGCTCCAAGACCTGTCCAACCTGGCCTTGAACACTTCCAGGGATGGAGCAGCCACAGCTTCTCTGCACAATCTGTGCCACAGCCTCGTCACCCTCACAGACCAGCATTTCTTCCCAATATCCCATCTAATCCTGCCCTCTGGCAGTGAGAAGCCATTCCCTCTTGTCCTGTCCCTCCAGACCCTTGTCCAAAGTCCCTCTCCAGCTCTTGGAGGCTCTTTAGACGCTGGCAGGGGCCCTGAGGTCTTCCTAAAGCCTTCTCTCCCCCAGTCTGAACATCCCCAGCTCTCCCAACGTGTCTCCAGAGCAGAGGAGCTCCAGTCCCTGGAGCATCTCCATGGCCTCCTCACTGCTGGACCACTTGCCAGCGAGACCAAGACAAAACATCATTTTGTATCTCAGCCTGCTCCACATCCTGGGTCTCCCATTGCCCTATGAAGAAGCACACATTTTTCCTAGTCTTTTATCACCAAAATACCTTTAGAAACTTTCCTTGCTGCCCTTGCATCCCCAGCCAGATTTAATTCTACTTGGGCTTTAGATTTCCTAACCTGATCCCTGGCTGCTCAAACAACCTCTCTGCATTCCTCCCATGATACCTTTCCTTGCTTCCATCTTCAGAAGGCTTTTTTTTGTGTTTGACTTTGTCCAGGTACTCTCTGTTCATCCGTGTAGGCCTCCTGGTGTTTGTGTCTGAATTCCTCTTTGCTGAGATGCATTGCTCCTGAGCTTGGAAGAGATGATCCTTGAAAATTTAACAACTTTCTTAAGCCCCTCTTCCCTCTGAGGCTTTATCACATGATACTCCAAGCAGATCCCTGAAGACACCAAAGGTTGCTCTCTTGAAATCCAGGACAATGTCCTTCCTAAAGAGTCTGTATCCCACTATTCTGACACTTCAGGTGCTCTTCAGGTGCTGACGTGATCTCTCTCCAGGTTCTGGGCATCTGTTGCTGGCCTTGGCACCAAGCTGGTAGGAGTGGGATGGATTGAGGCTCTCTTTCCCCAGCAACTTCAGTTTACAGTCCTCCTCGCCAGGTTGGCCAACTTATAACCAAAATTACTTTTGCCCTTTTCTGACAGAAGGACCCCATCAGTCTCCAGCAGAGCAGGTTTCTCATAGCAAGTCCCATATTCTAAATATCTGAATCCACTGGCTGTGGCACTAGTCCTTTAAGGATTTGTGGAATTCCCAGATTCAACTGGACTTGTCAGACCCCTTCCCTTTGACCAGGAGCATCCAGGAAAAAACTACCTGCGCTCCCGAGTCTCTTACCACCACACCCAGGGCTCTGCAATCCTTCTTGATACTCCTCAAACTTTTCCTGGCTCCATCCCTGGTGCTCACACGAAATAATGGCCATGGATCACAGTCAGTGTGTGTCTTGGTTTGAAAGACAGGTAAATCTGTCTTAGTTTGAAAGACAGGTGTCTGCCAAGAAAGGCGGGAGCCTCTTTTTGTAGAATGGAAAATGTGAACCCCCTCCCTCCAAATTATTATAATTTTGAAATTATGGGGCTCTCAGGCAAAGATATGAGAATAGGAATAACAGTTCTTTACTAGGAAAATTAAAATACAAATACATTACAAAGAACAAACCCAAAACACTGACAGAGTCAGAATACAACCTGACACCCTGTCAGTCAGGGTGTTGGTAGCAGTCCCATTAAATGGTGGCTGCAGTCCTCCTGCAGTGACAGATGTGGTTCTGTTGAATCAATGATCCTGTAGAAGGGAGCAGTTTTCCTCCAAATGTCCAGTGATGATGTGGAAAGGTCTGGTTTTTCATTTGGAGTCAAATGGAAAAAGGCTGTCTTGGTGTTCCAAATCTCAGTTTTTATCTAGGTAGGAAATGTTTGGCTCCTGCCCCTGGGTGGAGCATTTCAAAATGGGATGATGTAATTTTATCAGTCATGCAGTGGGACTCAATGGCCCATTAACAGAAGATATCCTCCTGGAGGAAGGATGGGTGGTGGAAAAGATAAAGAACCCTGCCCCACCTGGTTTTTAACAGATAGCCCATTAGCAGAGAATATCTCCCACAGAGATAAGGATCACTGCCCCAGCTGGTTTCAACAGATGGTGATAGAATACAAACTTTTGGGCACATCCTGTATTGCAACCTAAGACTGTACAAGTCTCTGGGTGACATCCCTGGTACAACACTCTCCTGTCATATGCAGCTATTGAGGACAGGGATAAAGTTTGAGAGATTCTCATGGGGTGTTTTTTCTAATCTCGGATCATTGCATCGCTCTTCTGAATATTTTCCAACAAAAATACAGGACAGAATGTTTAGCTAAATTAAGAATGCAAATGCACGTCATTCAGTGGAAATTTATCAGATGTCTCAGTTAAATGACATTTTACCAAAACTGTGTTCTCTGCTTTTGAAACCTAAGTCATGTGCATATATTTGTATAACTTTTTTATTCTTGCTTTAATATTAAAAAAAAAAATAGTCCTCATCCTTTGCATCTTGAAGGGATTAATAGGACTGTATTAATGATAGATATTTAAAATAGAGATTTAAAATAATTTAAAATTAAATTTCCCCAAAATGCAATGGGACAACATAGATACTACATCAAACTTATTTTGAACAAGCATCTTAAGTCTACTGAACAGCAACTTCTTGGTAAGTGAAATAATCAGAATTACAAGTATATTATAGTATATTGCACTAGAATTTTTATGTTCTGTAGATATTCAAAGGAAGAAAAACCACAGAATTTTCTTTCTCTTTAAACCATGCTCTCAAATTAGACCTTAAAACCTATATTTAGACTCTTAAAGGCTGATAATATTTCAAAGGTACTGAGCACCTCTGCTTTCCATGGCCACAGAAAGCTTCTTGACACATCTGTGAATGAGATCACATTTCTCAGAAAACCTAAACATGGTTATAGAAACCCAGTTTTGACTCATATGCCTGCAAATTTCACTCCTTAAAACTGAGTCTCTAAACTAAAGACAAACTAAACTGAACTGTAAAGTAAGGTAAGGCCCAATGCTTCAGGGGGTTGTGAAAGATGTACATGGTAGTTGTGATCCTCTATAGAGAAATGTAGGTTTACCAAGGAATTTGCTCACAAAAGCTGTGGCAAAGGCACCTCCAGGAAAAGTAACCACAGTAACAAAATTTATTAACTCTCTTATGTGCCAGAATGTAGAGACTGGTATTGAGTCCTTAGGAATTGTATCATAAGGAATGAAGCAACACTGGAACATTGCTCCCCATCCTGCTCTGAATCCAGCCAGGGCAACTCCATCAAACAGCACAGCTCATACCAGGATGAGGAAAAATCTCCTTGTTTGGGTCTTTTCCCCCTTATTTCGGTTGAAGGCACCCTTCTGTCATTTCAAGGTTTCTGGTGGTTTCAATCTAGAGACATTGCAAAATTCCTCATTTCTTACAGCTCTCTATGTTATGTCTGCTGCAACCATCTCCATGAAAAGAAAAAAAAACAGTGTCTGAGCTAAAGAAACCTGTACAGCTCCAAGCAGGCTTTTGCAAGTGCAAGGTGCCCTGAAGGAGTATCAGCTGGGTCATGGTTTTTCTTGTAGGCACCTGACCATTGTTGAAATGCCATGACACCACTGAATACGTGCCAGTGGACCATCTCCAGGTGAAAATGCCCTCTTCTTACCACTGACAAAAGTGGTAAGAAAAAAAACCCACAGCTATAGCAAAAGTAGGACTGGGTGGTGTTTGGGTTCCACCTCTGGAGCAGATTTCATTTGTGTCAAGTCTCAAATCCATGGGGGATTTGTCAGATTCCTATTCCTTTTCCAGGAGGAAGCTGGCAGAGCAGTCCATCTTCTCCATTGTTCTTTTGAACTCAGGAGTGCAGCAGTAACTTAGGGAACAAACAGTTATACAAAACATACATTGCAGGATATTTGGGGTTAGGTTTTCCACTCATGGTATATCAATTGCATCAACTGCATGCATCATACACAAAGCATGAGCCTGATTCCACACACATCCCCCAGAGCCTTCACTGGGATTGGCAATACTATTGCAGCAGAAAGTTGTTGCATTTCCTATAGCCCACAATGTGTTGACTTCCTATTGCTACAGAGATGTAAATATGATAAATGACAGGGTCTGAGTCAGATTAAAGTCGTGGGACCTCAGACCAGATTACCAGTTGGATCTTTTAAATATTTTATTTTATTTTATTTTATTTTATTTTATTTTATTTTATTTTATTTTATTTTATTTTATTTTATTTTATTTTATTTTATTTTATTTTATTTTATTTTATTTTATTTTATTTTATTTTATTTTAAAGAAGAGCTTCTGACTTTGCTGCAATTGCTAAATGGCTGTCAGGTGCTGGGCAAGCCACAGAAGATGTGATTCCTCACACTTTAGATATTTGTGTTGATGTCTATACCTGATTGAGCCATCCATGACTGCCCTTACAGTCAGTAGAGAGGAGGCACTTTCAGGCTGGTTCATCTGATTTCTTTTAGACACTGTTTTCCCAAGAAGGTGAATCTCACCCCAAAAATGTCTTCCCTTGGATTACAAGGAAAACTTGGAGTGACTCAAACCGAAGGATGCTTTTGGTCAGTGATCCCAATGTTGTGTATCCCTCTGTTTCCCCTTCTTTAAAATGGGCCCATCTTTCCACCAGGAAAATATTGGTTGATGTCAGTGATCTTGGAATGCAGGGGGTAACTTGCACCTCACAACTGGTGGTTTCACTGTCAATGCCCTGGGGTGGTCAGAAGTGGTATGAAATGTGTTAGACAAAGTTATAAATAAATAAATAAATACATAAATACATACATACATACATACATATGTACATACATAAATAAGTTCGTGGTAGTGCTTAAGAAGCCAGAAGGATGAAATATGATGCCTTAGAGTATTACATCTAAATGGTTCCAGTGCTATTGGAACTCTGATTTCATAGAAGCATAGAAGGATTTAGGGTGGAAGGGACTTTAAAGATCACCCAGTTCCACACCCCTGTCATGGGCAGGGACAGATTCCACTATTCCAACTATCCAGGTTGCTCCAAGCCCCATCCAGCCTGGCCTTGAACACTTCCAGGGATGGGGCAGCCACAGCTTCTCTGGGCAGCCTTTGCCAGGGCCTCACCACCCTCACAGCCAAGAAAATCCTTCAAATATCCAATCTAATCTTGCCCTCTCTCAGTTTGAAGCTGCTTCCACCTTAATGATTTCAAATGGGAATGGAGAGACATTTAAGAAGCCACATTTTCCATGTTACTTTCAATAAACATGTTTTCAGGTTTCCCCGGAAAATCTTATTCTGCTGTGATTGTATTATTTGAGCAGCAGATATAGAAATTACAACCAAATGTCAGACACTTGACTATCTGCTGTTCAGTATTGATAACTTGTTTTCTGTAGTGTTTCCCAGGACAATTTGCTGGCTTCTTTTTGAACCATTTAAAACCTTTCTTCCATGGAATAGGACATACCAATGCTTGATAGCAGTATTTACATTGGCCAAATTTCTCTGTCAAGTTGACAGATAAAAATGTAGATTAACTATGGATCAATCCTAGACAGCCTACAAGAAGGATGGACGGGGACTTTTGAGCTGGGCATGTACTGACAGGGCAAGGGGAAATGGCGAGAAACTGAAAGTAGGTGGATTTAAATGGGAATAAATTCTTGGCTGTGAGGGTGGTGAGGTCCTGACAAAGGTTGCCCGGAGAAGCATTGGCTGCCCCATCCCTGGAAATGTTCATGGCCAGGTTGGATGGGGCTTGGAGCAACTTGGTCTAGTGGAAAGTGTCCCTGCCCATGGCAGGGGGTGGAACTGGATGATCTTTTAGGTCCCTTCCAACACAAACCTTTCTGTGATCATTAAAACAAACTCACACCTGAGTCAGGAACCTGCCCAGCTGCAAGGTGATCACTCCATCATGAGGTTTGAACCATGTCCTACCACTACCCATCCAAGGTGGAAGTGTGAAATCTTGTCCTTTTTCTGTTTCCAGCAAAAAAGTCACCTCATCATGATACCAGAAAGGTAAAGCCAATACGAGCTAAGTCCATGCAGATGAGAATTGCTCCATGGGAAGTGCTGATCAGAATAAAATAATGACAAATAATTTTAAAAGTTTAGTTGATGCTGACTTGTAGAGCACTCGTTAAAAAAAGAAGGATAAAGAAGTTGGGATATTGCTGTGCTAATTCACTGCCCAGGAATTTCCTTTCTTGCAGCACCAGATTCATGACTAAGAATTCTTTCCCAACTTGTCTGTGCTGTAAGGGAGTAAATGAAAACAATCTTGACTGTTAGGGTAATAATTGTTTGCACCAGGGCTTTGTTGTTTTTTTTTTCCTGGAACATGAAGGTGATCAGATTATGAGTAGGAAAAAAAATATATGAGTAAATAAAATACAAATACACATACCCCCAAAACATCCCCAGGTTCAGAATTGCTAACTGTTCCTCTTGAAGATTTGGAGAGGGTATTAAAAGAACTCACATATCTGCAGTGTGTCCAGTCTGCTGTTGGCAATACCTTCATCTGTTGCTCACGGGGTCTTGATTTCTTTTAGTGAACTTCATAAGAAAGACCCTCCGGAGTTTGATGTTCTCTTCTCCAGCCCCATATGACATCGAGAATTGATGTCCAATATTTATTATAGTTTATCTACTGTAACCTACATACTTTCAGTATTTCTGAAGGCACTTCTGCACCCAAATGACTAATTTCATTAGGAATTTCTCATTGATAATAGAATTTATTCTCCTAAAAATGTCATTTTCGCTAAGAGTCTGGTAGTGTCTGATGACTTCATCTCTGATCAGGGCTGTGTGAAATGTTCTACAAATATGGACTAAGTGGCATAACTAGAGCAAGTAGTTAAAAATAGTGGGCAAAGAAGATTTATTCTTCTGTATACTGTGTGGGAACGGAAGTACAGAAAAACATCTCCTGAGAGGGACATAGCCAGGAACTGAAATATGCCATCCAGGTCCATGTATGATTCTCCTGGAGGCCTAGGACATAGCAAATACATCAACTGTAGGTCCAACTGTAGAATTCCAAACTTTTAGACCAAACCAAAAAAAAGGTAGGCTAAGCATAAAGAGGCCTGAGGTAAGAAAACCATCTGATTTCTGATTATGAGCTAAAGAAAAAAAAGAAGACAATGCTGGTATATAAAGTGAGGAGAGATGATTAAATTTATTTAAAACTATTTTCTTAAAATTCTTATTTTGCGCTTATCAAAACAAGAGTAGAGGAAGTTGCAATAACTGAAGCACCAAGATGTATCTGTTGGGCACGGCTGGGAGGAGCCATAGCATGAATACGTATAACTGAAAGAATGTGCAAAATTACATACAGCCTATATGGAAAAACTCAGAAAAACTTGGATGCTGAAGAAGACACTTCTTCGTGAGAAGATGCTGATATTTTCCAGGTCATCCTGACCTCATCTTTTTTTATAGCCTTAAAAATCTCATTTGCATTTAATGAAATATAAGCATTTTAAGCCTTTTGACCACAGTCCTGGTCTGGTGGGCAGATGGATGCTCCTGCTTATGTGTGTGCAGAACTCCAGACCAAGGTATCCAGGTGGGTTGTGCCCACCACTCTGTGTTGGGTACCATGATCTGTGCTGCCAGGTGCCCTTGGGACCTCTCTTTGTGTGTTTGTTCATGGCCTGCCCTCCTGAAGATGATAGATGTAAAAGATTCTTTTTCCACAGGTGTTTTGAGACTTGTTGATGCAAAATACAAGTCCCATATTTATGCTACAGCCTGGAGAGAAGATTGTAGACACTGCCTTCTTCCTTGCAAGCCAATCAGGCCACACAAAAGCAGCCTCTTACATGGGCATCAGCTCCTTAACTAACTAAATTTCATCTTAATATGTGAAGCCCTGGCACAGGCTGCCCAGGGAAGCTGTGGCTGTCCCATCCCTGGAAGTGTTCAAGGCCAGGGCTTGGAGCAGCCTGGGATAGTGGAAGGTGTCCCTGCCCACAGCAGGACATTGGAATTGGATAATCTTTAAGGCTTCTTCCTGCCCAATTCTATGACTTTATGATTCCATAAACACAGATCCTGGCACTACCTGGAGTGCCATTTCCCACAAACACAGGCACTAGCACTGGGGCAAGTCCTAGAAAACCAAGCAGTGGTTAAGTGTCCTCACAGCTCACCTTTTTATTTTCTGAATTGCTTTGTATCAGCAAGGGGGTTTGCTGTCTGGTACTAAATATTAAGTTTCTCATGCACCATTGAAGCAAAATCTGTGGTAGTGCTATCTTCAGACAAGAATCTTTGAACTCATAGTATTCTGAGCATTTTATAGACCTCAGTGGGTACATTAGTAAAGAAATTGAGATAGGGCCAGCAACAAGAAATCTGACTCAGATTTGAGTTGAGGAAAAAGCATCTGGATTGGTATGACTGTAATTCATTACTCAACACTTGAGTGGACCCCCAGAATTTTTTTCTCATTGAAGTCACCAGAACACTGAGTACATGTTAAGTGTTTCAGATTTGTCAGAGCAGAGAGGCCTATGCTAAATCCCCCACCCTTCACATGGAATTTAAACTCTGTGCTTACTAAAAATGGACACTTTGAACAGGATGTAATTTTTAAGCCCTGGAGCAAATGATATAAAATATTCCCTCCTGGTTTCTCATTGAAAATCCCAGTGCCCTTTTCCTCACAAGGTCATCACCCACAGCACTGGTTGCAAGATCACATTTCTAACTGTGCTAAGGAAAAGCCATTTCCTCTGGGCATCCTATGGGAACCATCCAGCACATCCAATGTACAATGGCAAGACTCTTCCAAGAAGTTATTTCTCCAGTTATAAGACCCTTTGAAGAAAGGCATTGTCCTCTCACCCTTACCAAGTATTCCAGAAGCTGCATTCCAGCAGCTGTCCATAGCATAAGTGAAATATTTAGCTAGAGGTCTGAAGTTTGAAATACAGAGAAGCAAAAAGGCATGCTGTTGTACTGACCCTTCCAAATTCCCAGTAAAGAAACTCTGCAGACCACAGAGATGATGTGCATTCACTTCACAACCTGCTCAGTTACCTCTCTGAACACAACAAAAATGTGGTGTGCAAGGGAATAAGCAAACATGGTCATCTTCCAGGAAGGAGATGTGAGACTCTCAGTGGGGTCTCATGTTCACCACGACACCAGATGCTGAAGGATATAACTTCTCTGTCCAAAGGATCACACAAATTTTAGGTATTCTCAGCTCTTTTTTCAGGATGGGTGAAATAAGCAGGCTGTGGATGGATCCTGGAAATTTTAGCCATCTTGGACTTTGGATATCCAGCCTGGGTTTGAAAATGAGCAGTAATAAGAGACTTGGACCAGTTTTTGGCATGGAAGGCTTCTGGGAGATAAAACTAGTTGTGAAAACACTTTAAAAACTCTAGCTACCTTGTCCCATACCTTTCTCTCTAATTGCAGGAAACTGATATTGTCAGTGAAATCCTATAATTTATCTCCCCAAATAATTCCCAATTCCGCCTTCCTGATAATCCCGAGTAAAGAAAAGCTAAATTATCTTCAGGAATGAGCCAACTCTATAAATTTTCACCCTCCACACAGTCTTCCATCACTGCCCAGGAGATCTTGCTTGCACAGTTCCTTTCAGGACACCCCATATGCACCCAAAGACAGACACATGTCCTGGCCACCACAGTGTAAAACATCATCTGGGGCTGCAGTATGGAGCTGATGGAGTCAAATGTTTTCTGAGAAGACACAAGCACAAAGTACCAATATAGAGTGCCAACAGCTATGCACTGGAGACAGAAACAGGATTCCCCATGACCCCCACCCTTAGTAAAGTAGTTGTGACTTTTGATGCCTGCAAAAGGCTTTAGAGATCAGGCAAATGCCCTTCTTAATCCTGAGACCCTCTTTCAAAGACAGTTGGCATGATGTAGCTTGTGTGAGTTTGTATTGCTTCCCAAGTTTCTACAGAGGAAAACTCAAACTGTGGGTAGTCCTTATCCTTGGAGTGGGACATGGCTTTTATGCAATGTGATCATGTCTGCTTTGTCAGAAACCATGGGCTCATCAGAGTCAGCAATAGAAAAGGCAGAGCTGAGTTCACCAAATGGTAACTGAGGCGTGTTTCATAAAACTCTGACATTTCAGCAGTTGGGAGAAACCATGTACTTCTGACTGGAAAATGGCAGCAGGAGGAAGATCTGGGTAGAAATGCCTGTCTAGGAACATAAAGCATTTTCGTGCTGTTTGCACATTGCACACACTTTCAGCATCTGTTTATTATTCAATGCTGCCATGGAATCTTTGTGCACTCAAGATGCTTGAGATAAGTTCATCCCAAGATCTGTGAGTCAAGGCAACTGCAAAACAGTAATTTTCTGTCGCAGGAGGCCATGGTGAAAAAGACCTTTGCAATGAATTATGCTCTTACTACAGAGCAAAAGGAATGCATGGAATGATTTAGCCAAGCTGTGTATAGCCCAAGGCTCTATGCCAAGGAACGAGGGAAGATAGTCAGATCCCTTTTATAGCTTAGCCCCACCCTGGAAAGACACAGGGCAAAGTGGCTGAAATAGCACAGATGGAAAATACCAAGGTTCGTAGGGAGCAAGAACAGGGAGCAGGGAGAACATCTGAAATAGCACCTATGAGGAGCTTTTATTCCAAGAGAAGTCAAAAGGTGCTTGGAATTGCCACAGCAAACAAGTTTGGGCAAGTAGGCATATAGATTGGGAGTCCTGAGATAGAAGCCTGCAAGGACATGAAGCAGCAGCATGCACACATCATGCTTCAAAGTCTCCATTTCTGCAGAGACATGAAGACATGAAGCTGTCCCCACTGGTAGCTGATCTTTGTTGCAGTTAGTTTAACCCTTGAGGGAAGGATGGACTTTCCTGGTGGGAAGTCATAGGAAAGGCTATCACGATGCTTGTTCCTCATGGAGACACAGAAAATGCTACTCTGAACTCATTGACAACCACCAGGGCAGTGACAAGAAGTTGTGTTAGTATCTGTAGGACTTACAGAAGGTATTTAGATTAAATACCAAATACTGTGGCTCTTCATAAGGATGCATTGCCTAAAGGCTCAAGGTAGTGAAGAGCACATAAAGTTCAGACTCCAGTTTTGGATGTTAATTTCACTGTCCAAAATGTCCAGGTTCTGCAGATCTCTGTGTTTCTCCCTGTTTTGCTTGAGCTTCTTCCGACCTTGGACTTCCTACCTTCCTACCATGGACTTCCCATGGCCAATCTTTGCTTAATTTAGGGAATCTGTTGGACCCTAACCATCAACAACAATTTCCCAGCCATCCTGCAGCCCCTTGGTGCCCTGGCTGCAGTATTTCTGGGCCACTTACCTGTTCTGCAGACAGTGTGTGAGGGAATAGCACATTTAAGGCTTATAGCTGAAGCCCCAGAAGTATTGACTTGTTCCACATGTCTCAGGAAACTTATTCTGTCATCTAATGGCATAAACCCCTGCTTGGATGAAATTCCCAGTATCATTATTTTACCAAATACATTTATTATTGTAACTTCCTACAGGAATTGAAATTCCTGTCTGACAACCTTTGTAATTAATAAACACCCAGAGAACATGTTTTACAGAGACTTATAAAAAAAAAAAGGGTTTGAGGACCATGAATACATTTTTTTGTTCATTGCAATTTGCATTGGAAAGAGGGTAGGTTTTTTCCTTACAAGCAGGGACAAATTAGGTGTGATAAATACAGAAAAGTTCATGAAAAGGGAGAGCAAATAGCACAGCAAATGTGCTCATGTGGTTGAAGCACTCATCTGGAGGTCAAAGGGTCAGCTTTTGATCCCAGCTCTGCCACGGAGTAGTCTGTGGTCTTGGCTAAAATGCTTTGCCAGTTCTGGCATCTGTCTAAACACATTAGTAATTGTCTGTCACTGTTGTGATGGATGTGACAGACAGAACTGCTTACTCAACTACTGTCTAGACCTGAGGATACTACATGCCTGCTTGCTGGCACTCATATGTTCATCTCTTCCAGCCAAGGCTTTGATTAGACTTTATATCAAAGCCCTAAAGACAAGGCTTAGGTTGGTGCCTTCTGCTACCTGATTCTACAGAGAAGCTCTGAGCCTTGAGCTGATACACGCTGCACAGGGGACAGCCAGGTGACAATGTTCATCTGTGGATAGTTACTTCCTCACACAAGTGACCAAGGATCTCGTTCTTGCTTCACTGGATATAAGGAAGATACTTGATTTGATACCCTGACATACCCAAGGCTTTTCTCACTCTTTCCTGGGACACATGCTGTCAAGATTCTTCCTGTCATTGGATGGGAAATATTCTCTGAACAGTAATTTTGGGCAATGGAATCTAGCAGCAAGGATAAAAAGCCTGGTGCTGAAGCAGGAGGGTCATATCTTGACTAGAGTTGTTTAAAGCATGTTTCCATTTTCTGACCTGGCTAGTGAAAGGTCTTTGTTTCCCCAGCTTTTGAAATCTCATTGTCTCAAGGAAGACAGCACCTTCTACCCTGCAGATCTGAGGGTTTCATCATGTGGCAAGGGGCAAAAAAAGCCATACTCTGCAACAGTCACCAAATTCTTTTAAAAGTAGAACCTGAAGTCCTCAGAAGTACACACATGCCCAGATCCTGTTGATTTCCATAGTATTTGGGTTCCCTTATGCCTCTTAAACCTGCTCAGCACATCAGCTGTAAAGCGGAGATGCATGAAATGCCTCCTTTGTCTGGTGTACATGGGATGATCCTTGGGAAAAGTGAACCCCTTACCAAATGTTTACTCAGTGTTTGTAGCAGCTGCTGGAGTTCAACCTGGATCTGTTGGTAATGCAGCTGATGCCTGAGAGCAGCCCTGTTGAGAAGGCTGGGGGGAGTAGGGGATGAAAGGCTGGAGATGACAAAGCAATGTGCGACTGAGGAGCAAACAGCCAGCAGCGCCCTGGGCTGGAACACCACAGGTGTGAGCAGCAACTCGAGGCAGGGGATTCTGCCCCTCTGCCACACTCAGGTGAGATGCCACCTGCAGAGCTGCCCCCAGCCCTGTGGTCCCCAACATCAGCAGGGCATGGAGCTGCTGGAGTGGATTCAGAGAAGGTCAGAGATGCTCTGAGGGCTGGAGCACCTCTGCTCTGGAGACAGGCTGGGAAAGCTGAGGGTGCTCAGCCAGGAGGAGTTTCCAGGGAGACCTCAGAGCCTAAAGGGGGCTTATAAGAAAGATGGGGGCAAACTTTATGGTAGGATCTGTTGAAATAAAGCAAGGGGTATTGATTTTAAACTAAAAGAGGGTAGGTTTAGACTAGATGTGAGGAAAACATTTTTTACTGTGAGCATGATGAAACACTGGCACAGATTGCCCAGTGAGGTGGCAAATGCCTCATGCCTGGAAATATTCTAGGCCAGGTAGGACAAGGCTCTGAACAAACTGATCTAGTGAAAGGTGTCCTTGTCCATGGCAGGATGTTGACTAGATGACCTTTAAAGGTCACCTCCCACCGAACAAGTCTATGATTCTATGATGTTGTCAGGAGTCTGTATGCAAGTGCCACAAGCCCTTAGAGAGCTGTCAGAACAATCAGAGGTGTTTTGTGAAGGACATAACTGCATAACTCCCCTGTCTGTCACATCTCCCCTTCAGATTTTTAAGTATTCTTCCCCTGAGAGCTTCCTGGATTTAAGTTTTGGGTCTTCACTTGCCTTGAAACCTTCACACTATTTGAGGATCTGCAGCCAGTAGCAGTATGAGTTTTCTTCCTAGCAGCAACTTTCACACACACCATGATGAGCATTTTGGGTGAGCCATCACTAACATTCTCAGACAGAAAAATGTTGTCATTTGGTGGCTCCAGAGATGACTGGGAGATATAAAAGGAGAAAGGGTGGAGCTGGGGGAGATCCCAAAGGACAGAGAGTAGCCTGTTCCCACACAAGGACTGGAGGGTGTGATGCTGATCCCAGCCCTTTGCTCAGGGCAAGCCAAGGGCATGTTAACAGAAGTCAACAGCAGGAATTAAACTGGGTGCTTGGTAGAAGAGCCATTTCCAGAGATGCCATCAGTCACAGATGAGGTCCTAATGGGACCAATACGTTGAGAACTCTGTAGACTAAATATCCCACATCAATGTCCCAAGCACTGGGGTAGAGAACAAAAATCCAGCACAATCATAAGCTGAAGCATTAGTCATCATCTGTAGAAATGAAAGCTGACAAGGCAGCAGTTGCCATGGTCAGAGCTGTTTCTTATTTGAAATGGTCCCATATAGAGAAATTTTGACTCAGAAATGCAGGGAAGCCAAGAGGGAATGAGACATTAAGCCACCACAAGGGATAAAAGGGAAAATATTTCAATATGTAAACAGCCAGAAATCTCCTAGCAGGGACGAATATTAATTTAGAGCAAGAGGACAAGGGCCAGTGATTACATAGAGTAAGAGGGATTGAAGCTGAATTGGTTTTGCTGTCTGCTCTAGGTTTCACATGCAAATGGATTGAAAGGTCAGTGAATAGGCATTTCCTGTCTGAATCCTCATTGTTCAGCCACTGCTGGTTTCATTTTAGTGTAGAATTGGTATTAATTACTTGCAGAGCATCACAGATGTATCATAGACCTGCAGGAAACAAGGCATGGGATCAAGACTTGGGAAACTGGCATCCAACTCCTTCCTGCACTGTCCCACCTCACAAAGCTTTTGGCCAGACTGCTTAACCAGCTCTGAGACTGCTCCTCTTCAACAATGATGAAAGCCTGCCCTGGTCTCTCCTCTTGCTGAGATATAAGCCCCTAATGCCAACATTACTGAAGGAGTGCCTTGGGTTCCTCCAGGTCTCCCACCTTCCTGGGAAGTAGTTGATTTTCCAAGGGCTCAACATGCTGAAAGAAAGCAAAGGTTTGGGTCACTGAGCAAGTGATTCTGCTGACTTGGAGGTGGCCTGAGATCTTCCCAAACTCTTTAACAAGCAGGTTAAGAGCATAAGGATGACTGTGTTGAATCAGACCAGGTCAGTTCCCTTTTCCCATTCCTTCTGGGGTGGAAGGGCAGGAAAGAAGGATGTGAACAGCACCAGTGGGTAATGATACTGATAGAGCAACCCCTATGGGCCTACAGAGTTGTGGCTTGGGCATTTGTGGAGCCCCAGGTCATACATTTGTGTATGAATATCAGGATACTCAAGTATATTTTTTCCCTTAGTTAAACAGTGGTCTTTAGGAGCTGTATAAATGCTCAGAATTCATAATACCTGCTGACAAGCATGTCCATAACTGGAATCCAGACACTGTGAATCTTGACATTTTTATAAGCCTACTGGTATATAAAATAATTGGATGACCCGAATTCTGTCAGTATTAGAAATAATGTATGATTATTCTCTATGATCTGAAGTTCCCTGTTTTGTAGATATATTTATTGTGTCTGTCTCATGTAATCTCTTATGAGACTGGACAGTTCTAGTCTTTTCGTACATTTCTGAAAATAACATTCTTCATTCTGATCCTTTACAATTTTTTCTAATTCTGATATATTTTTGATGAAGAATAAAGCTCAGAGTGCAAAAGACCTTTCAAGAACTTGTAAACTCTCTGGTTTCTTAAGTGACATCATCCTGCAGTTCTCTATCTCTTCCCAGGTAATGACTTCCCCATAACAGCTTTTCCTGAATATTTTTAGTCATAGCTGAGTGTTCAGATGACATTTTCATGGAGCTCATTTTGTATGACCCCAACATTTTTTTACTGAGTGCTAAAGGGTGTTTCAGAGAGACCATCTCTTTGAGGAAAAAAGGGTTGTTTATGTTAATCTACACAACACAGTTTTTATTGCCTTTGTCTTTTATCCCCCAGCCACTCCTCCTACAGAATTTCGTGTGTAATGGAATACAACTCATATTTTTGGCAGTTTCCTTTAGTTACTAGAAATATCAGTTTATGTGATAGCTGCCAGTCCCTCTAGTGCATTTTGCTGCCTCTGGCACTGGCCAGCAGTGACTGCTTGGAGCAGGGGAGTGTGAGCAAACTTCTCTCTGCTTGCAACATCTGCCTCGGTGAGCAGGTCCTGGAACAAGGACAATTCCACAGCAAAGTAACAAACTGAAGCAGAGGCACAGCACTTTTTTTTAAATCATGGTCTTCTGTCCTTCCCAGGATTTAACCATAGAATGAGAGAAAAGTTCAGATTGCAAGTCCTTATTTTAAATTCTTCACCTGCCCAATTCTCGTGGTACTTCTGTCCCTCGGAGAGAAACTCCCTGAGAAGTACATCCATAAGCTCTCCTCCCCTGAGCTTGGGCACTTCTTTTGTTTTCTTGAGTACCCAGTCGTTAGTGTTTCCTAGCAACTTAGGGGAAAAATTCCATACATAAAAAGGAACAAAAGGAAAGAAACCTAACTGCCAATACCTACATCAGGTTGGTCCAAGCTCCATCCAACCCAGCCCTGAACAATTCCAGGGATGGGAGAGCCACAATTTCTCCAGAAAATCAATCTATTCTTCTCATGCATCAGAAGAAATTTCACTTCCTTTATTACCACAGTGAACAACAGCCTTCCAGCCGAGTCTCAAAGAAAGCCTTTACTGGCAGACAGGGAGCTGGATCATTTCTTAATTGCATCTCTGGAAAGAGTTCAGTTATAACCATTTCTTAAGTGTGGAAAGAAACACTTTGTGTGGGTTGCTCCAGCATTTAAGGACCTCCTGCCATGTCTGAGTTACAGACCAAGAAAATGGTCTGGCCTACTGCTAGGCAGGATTAAAACAAAAGAATTATCTCGGTTTAGTCTTCCTAAACTTCTCAAAAGTCACAGAAAAGCAAACAAGAAAAGAACCGAACAACCACCCACTTATATAAAACTATTTCTCTGTCTCTTCTCATCCATGCTCCAATGTGGAACAGCTGGGAACAGTTTGTTAAGAGACACCAACTTATGGTCAGCCTAATCTCCTTCACAGAGACTGAATAACTCTGAAAAAGAAAGCTGCTTCCCTCTCAGTTCATCATAAACCCCCTACTACCTAAGTAGAGCTGGTAAAGATTGTTCAAGGTATCTTGACAGGTTAATTTATTGTTAGGGTTTTTTATAGCTAAAGGGTCCAAAGTGAAGAAAAAAATAAATTGGGATTTGACCTCAAGCTTATTTCCAGGTACCCAAGGAAATTTATCATTCCCTTCCTCTCTTTGGTGTGTATAGTATGGATAGCTCTGAATTTGGGGGCAATAAGCTTTATTCACCACAGTCACAGGAGCCACTTCATCAGTATGAAGCTTGACTTGAATCCCCTTAAAAAGTCATGTCAAGGGTCTGATAACATTTTTCTGCACCAGGTGCAGCTTTGTGAGGTAGCAGTGACCCCAGAGCAGAGGCAGGGGTTGTGTTAGGGGCACTGACTCACCCATCCCCTCTGAGCCTTCTCACGAAGCTCAGCAGATACCAGGCATGACTGTCTCCATCCGGATATGAAGCCTAATAGACAGTTGGATTATTTGAGATATACAAGGCAAGGAAAGCAAAGCTTTTGCTGTGGGAGGACTGTTTCAGAGTAGCTGGAGGTCATATCAGAGGTGATACCAATCCCAAATCTGCCTCCTGGATGACTAATCGGGCTGAGCCACGACTGAAGATCAGATGGTGTCTCATCTGCAGCCAGACTCTGCTATCACACTCCACTGGTGCTAAAAATTAATAGTGTGAGAATCACCTCTCCAGAGGAGAAATGGTTCACAGTGTAAAAGGTACATCTCACTTTCTGAAACGCCAGGAGTACTACAAACAGAAGAAATTATAAAACTCAGTTTCCTAATGAGCTGCAGCTCTTGGTTGATTCCTTTTGTTCCTGTAAAGCTGGTGAACTCTAATTCACATTTTTCTTGCTGTAGAGTCATTTATAATGTTCTCTTTCTTACCCCAGTCTCAGATGAGCATTTGGAGGATGTCTCTCCTGCCTACCTGATGGGAACATGACACAGCTGAGACATGAAATAGACACAAACACCCACTCACAGCTCACAAAAACCTTCTTTTGGGGGATTGTACATGGTCAGAATGATTTATACCCAAATACAAAGGAATTAGAGAAAACTCATAACTTCTGGATAAAGCCCCTTTTTTTTCCCCCTTGTCTAACAGGCATTAATTTATAGAACAAACAAAAAGCTGGGATTCAGAAGATCAACATTTAGTATCTACTGTTTCACTTTGTGTTACTTAATTAATTCCGTGCTTCAGTTCCCTCTGAGCAAAATATAAACAATACTTCACTCTTTCACATTATTGTAGCTATTAAATATTTGTAGAGTCATTCAGATACCACAGTAGTGAGAACTATGGAAAAATCTATACATGAAACAGAATTGTTTATGTTTCTGTGGATAGTGGAGATATCACAGAGATTTTCTTATGTAAGTGGGGGAGGTGTTTGGGAGGATTGTTTTGTGTTCTTTTTTTATAAAATCCCCAAGTGCAGAGTAGATGCTGCTTCTGTTTTATGGCACACTGAAAAAAACCCTTAAGCTCAGCATCATCACAGTACAAAAAAAGGGAACAAATACTTCTTAGCCTCAGTGTCATTCTTCACATCTTCAAAGCACTTCACAAATATCTGCCAGGAAGCTGACTTTCCACTCCAGTGTTCAGATTCCCAGGGTATTGTTTCTATTTTGGTGAATTGTTTGTTATGACAGCATGACCTTCCTGAAAGAATAGCTTCAACATTTGAGAACTCATCCCTAGCAGAACTACATCTGAAACTGCAATTTTCAGTGGCTCATCTAAAATATATCTAAAAGCATGTGTCAATAACCCTGTTATTTCTTATAAACTGACAAGAAGTTGTTCATAGAGAGAAGAATGAACCAAGACTTTCTCCTCCAATGCCCAATAAGGGGGTTGAAGGTATGCCTTAATGGAAAGAATTGATATTTAAGATTATATACACAGTTTTTGTGGGGAAAACAAGTAAGAAATTAAAATGGTATGTGCTAAGGAGACGATCCTCCTGTCATTCCCATCTTTGGAGGTGATGAAGAGCACAGAGAGCTCTTGGGGCTGCTCCTGAGATAGTGAATTGAGAATAGAAAGCTGAGCTTTGGGTGAGATGCTTGAAGGACTTGGCCCTGATCCTGGACAGTTAAAGTCAGTGGTCATGGGAAGCAGCTCTTTGCAAATCATTTCTCTTGGAGAGTCCAGAAATAGACTTGACTGAGGAGCTGAGACCCCAGAAATCAGTCTAAGGACTTCACAGCATGGCCCCTCCAAGCTTGGGGTGAGAATACACCCCTCTTACTGTAAGTGAGCAATACAGCATGGCCAGCAAGGGCTTTGGGGCTGGATCTAGGGCAGGGGGGCTGTGTGAGTTGGCATCTGTGTTAGCAGAAGGACATGTTTGCCAGACACTTCTTTATAAATCCAGTAGTGAATGTGTTCCAGGGGATTTCAAGAAGGTGCAATGTAAACCCACAGCTCAAAGTCTCAGTAAAGGGTCCAGCTAAGGGAAAAGCTGTAAAATGAGGCCAGACAACAGAAATCACCTGCATAACCTCACTCAGGAGGAAAGCATGGGCTTCTTTCACTTGGAATCTTAGATTCAAGGTAAAACTTGGTCATTGAAAAGGAGGGAGGAAGGCAGAGAAGAAGAAATGGGTCACTTAAGTTTTCCACTCTAAAGTTCTGCAGTGGTTTGGGTTTTGCTTCCCTCTCCCCACCTAAACATTAAACTTCACTTTTTCTTGTGAGCAAACACACCCAATATTCCCAGCAGTATGGGCACTGAATTCCACTGCCAAGGCAGAACTGCCTTGCTGTAGCCTTCTCTAGCACAATGCAGTGCAGCAACAAGCAGTGTAACCACATCAGCCTGGACAAATAAACATTAGACTAAAGATTATTTAATGACTGTTTTTAATTAAGTAATTTGCTGACCAAGGTTGGCAGCACAGGCTCTCATCTACCATGAAGACCTAGAGGACTGTGATCAGTAAGTGTAAATCAGGGGAAATTCTTTGAACTCCAGATACTGTGCCAATTTATACCCAGATAAGGATGTGAATCTTTGAGTTTGTCACTTATTTCCGCTGGAAAAAGGGCAGGCCCAGGTTTTGTTGCTAAAAGAGATCAAAGAGGTGCAGTTTCTTGGAAACAGGGGAGGAGGGAAAGCCAGTCCCTAAAGATTTCCTGCTGCTCCTGTAGGAGAAGTGAAGAAACAGCCAAACAGAAAAAGCAAGCAACAGAGTTCCTGGTATAACCAAGTCTCCTTTTAAACATCTTTCTCCATCTGGGATGTGTATAATTGCCATCTTCCGGTTCAAGCCACAAATAAAAGGCACTGTAAACATTTTAGAAGGGCCTGGATTCATCCTACCTAAATATAGGCAATGAGCTGTGCTTTCCATGTTACAAGCACGTCATTCTGGGCTCTGTCTCTTACTAATAGAGAGTGTACACTTTCCATGCCACTAAACCAGAGGAGCAGTGACAGAGACCTGGTCTAAGGCTGATATTTGTGGTTTATGGCTATCACTCTCTAGAGTCAGTGGTTTGTTTTGAACCTGCCCAGCCTTGACTCTGCTCTGAGCTCTGTGTCTTCAAGTCCCCACAAGCCCAGAAAGTCAACTGTACCCTGGGCTGCATCAAAAGCAGCGTGACCAGCAACACAAGGGAGGGGATTCTGCCCCTCTGCCCCACTCAGGTGAGACCCCACGTGCAGGGCTGCCCCCAGCTCTGGGGTTCACAACATCAGAAGGACATGGAGCTGCTGAAATGAGTCCAGAGGAGGCCACAAGGATGCTCCAAGGACTGGAGCCTCCCAGCTCTGGAGACAAACTGGGTGAGCTGGGGGTGTTCAGCCTGGAGAAGAGAAGGCTTTAGGAAGAGCTCAGAGCCCCTGACAGTGCCTAAAGGAGATCCAAGAGCTGGGGAAGGACTTTGAACAAGGGCCTGGAGGGACAGGGCAAGGGGGAATGGCTTCCTATTGACAGAGGGCAGGATAAGATGGGATATTGGGCAGAAATCCTTGGCTGTGAGGGTGTTGATGCTGTGACACAGGTTGTCCATAGAATCTGTGGCTGCCCCATCCCTGGCAGCATCCAAGGTCAGGCTGGATGGTTCTTGGAGCAACCTGCTCTAGTGGGAGGTGTCCCTGCCCTTGGCAGGGAATGGAACTGGAGTGTTGTGAAGGTCCCTTCCAACCCAGGTTGGCACTGTTGGTTTTAGGGTTGGTTGGAAGATCATAAGGGTGTTTTCTAATCTAAATGATTCTATGTGTTTTTCCATTCAGGCTCTATTGATCCCACCAGCAGAGTGTGGCAGTGAGATGAAAACACAAAGGTTTCAAATGCTCTAGGTGGTAGATCAGGCCACTGGGAGGTGACTGAAGGTACAAAGATTTTTTGAACCAATGTTGGAAGTCTGCATGACTGGTTTTGCTCCTGGATCAACTTCAAGCCTCAACAGAGCCAGAGGGGTAGGGGAAAGTCAGATTTGAAGGCTTAAGTACCTCTCTGGCATAATTTTCTTCAGTACAGTCTGTAGTAAACATTTATTTAGGAGTGCACTGATACACACAGAGACTTTAAGACCTGATGTCCTGTTCATCAGCTATGATGGCACAAAGTCCTAATGTGATTTAGTGGTTATTTCCCTTCATATCAAATTGTGTGTGTCATCACCTCATCTCATCCCCTTCTGATGACTCACATGGTCACCCTCCCAGCACAGAGTGTGGTACAGAGACAATTTTACATCCTGCTAGTACAGTGTAGCAAAGGGAGGCTGGTTGCTGTGCCCCAGGAGAACAGGAATGCTCACATGGGAGCTCCTGTGCTCAAAGTACCAGAGCCTCGTTTCTCACACATCTATTAGTAAGTTTTGTTCCTAGACAGTTCAAACTCTCACATGGTTTCTTGAACTAGGCTCCAATAAACTCATCCTGGTGTGGTTAGCCTGCCCTGATGACTCAACGAGTGTAAGAAAGGAAATAATTCTTTATCCCTGGCAGAATATTACAAGACATGCGTGAGTGTCATGTCTATAGAGACAAAACCTGGATGATAGAGTTTAAGATTAATTGGAGAAAAAGTATCAAAGGAGATAATGTATTGGTGGGTCTTGCTCTAGACTTGGCAGTTTTGATGGGCTGGACTTCTTGTCAAACTGCCTGTTGATTCACAGTCATCACTCCTTGGAGAACATGTTGGTGATTGCACACAAATGTTCATTGATGGGAATGAGCAATGCTGAGTCTGTGACAAAAAATGGAGAAGTTGTTGGCAGCTCTGTTGGCCACAGCTGAAAAGTGAAAGGGTTCTTGCAGCATGTACACACCAGAGTGAGCTCTTGGGAGAAATGAGTAAAAGGTGATGCTGTCTGTCTTGTTCACTGGTTTGTTTCCTAGAGACCTACTCAGTCCTTTGGGGAAACATTGGGATTAACAGGAATTTTGCTTGTAAACTCAAGTGCTCTATGTTACCCCCTTTGTGTGCTTACATGCCAGGAGATTTTTATCCTGCAAACCTATAGAAAAATATGAGACATCTTCTTTGCATCATCTTTGTAATTTGGAATTACTTTCTACTTACTGTGGTATTCTTCTACCTTAGACTTCTCCATACACACAAAAGGTGCTGCCATGGAGGTAATGAAGCAGCAGAGTGTCCTCTTTGAGCTAGAGGAGCACTCAAGCTTACTTTAGGACAGCATATTTACTGCAGGTGAAAGGAGAAGATCTGGTGTGGCATTCAGCATTTTTGTACCAGCACAGAGCTTGATGGTAGTTATCTTTTGTTTTTTGGAAAAAAAGATTGCCTTCTAAACCAAGACAACAATAATAATGGTAAGAAATCTGCAAACCAACACACCCCTTTCAACATCACAATTTGCTGTGCAAGAGCACACAGGGAGCAGAATAAGTGGGACATATGATCAAAATAACATCACCAACCAGCTTTATTAGATAGGTTGAATATGGGAAAAGCATGTGTCTTTTCCCCCTCACAGTGATCATCAAAGGGAATGTGTGTTTAACCAGATTCTAAATGTCTCACCGTATTTTTAGGTAGCTGAAGGATTAAAGCAACATGAAGACTCCCATTCCTCACCAAAGTGCAGGGAGCTGTGTCCTGCAAAAACCCTGATGCTAAAGATTCAAAAAAGCTCTCCCAGACATTTGCTGTGGCTATGACTATCAAAACCACATCATTGTTATTTGAGCAGAGGGAGTGGCTGCAAACTCAAACATTGCCTGAAAAACTGTGGAAAAATTCTGAGAGTTTGATCAATTTTACTGGAGGGATTTTTTAATCCAAAACCCACAGGGGTAAATGGGACAACTTCAAAATAACTGCAGCCTCTTCCTGTATGTATTTAAGCAACTTCTTATGGGGACAATACGATTTCATGCAGGGACACAGAAAAAATTTAGTAATTCTTAGCTAAAATGTCTCAAGCAATGAAGCCTGTAGAAATTCCTAGGATTCATGCTGAGTTAAAGAAGAAATTAATAATACTCAAATACTGGAGCCAGAAAGGTTAGTCTAGTCAAGAGAAAATAGTTCTAAATCAGTGAAGGTCGCTTACTCCCTTCAGAACATTGTTTGGAAGAGGCTTGTGGAGTGAGCTGCTGGTTTAACATCAGCAGCTGCAGATAAATGCCATCAGAGGCTGATGCTCTGCAGGAAAAATCAGCTTTATTTGACTAATCAAAAACAAACAGCGCTGATAACAAAAAAACTGCCAGGAACAGGACTTAGCCACACTAAGGAAAGTTCTGCCAGATCCTCAGTCTATCACCTACAAGGATTGGAGGTTTCCTCCAAAAATCACTTTAAAAGAATATATTTTGGAAGGGAGGGGAAATATCATTTGAGTATTGGACTGTGAGGAAGCTGTGGTATCACATTTGTTTCCCTACCTGACTTTTGGTCTTGTTAAAGGCTTATGTTGCTCAGCTGGGTGGATCTGCCATAAGCCATCTGTTTATGGATTGGTTAGTACCAGTATGTTTGTTGCTTGTAAAAGTCCCAGCTCTGTTTTGCTTATCTCAGTGCACCAGGAGCTGAGCCAGCTCCTGAGCCAGGATCCCTGAGCAGGACAGCAGTGGTACTCATTCCCAGTGATTGGCAGATAGATAGCTGTCTGATAGATTTTTGCCTCTAAAAATCCTTGTTGTTGCCATTGTCTGGGTCAGAAGGGGAGGTAGATTAGGATGTTAATTTTGACATGTTATTTTTTCAGTATCTGATGATGATGATCTGATGATCTCCAGACCAGAGACGTGCTACTTTTCCAGGCTTCAGTAGGACTCTGTTAGGAGAAGGGTATCCTCTTGCTCAGAAAAAACACTTTTCCCCTTCACTCTTCTGCTGCATATTCCCATGGGGTTAGGTTGATCACCCCATGGGTGTGGCAGAAGAGGCAAGACTGATAGCTGTGCATACCAGGACACATATTCAGAATAAAATTCTAATATTTGAGGCAGATGAATTGGAAACATATGTACCTCCACAGAGCTGAAAGCTAAAGCAAAGCTGTTTATCTGCTGGATTTTATGCGCTAATACTGGCAAAAAAATTAATTTTGAATAAGCACTGTTGAAAAAATGAAATACTACTTCAGGACTGTCCTTAGAAATGCCCTTTTTTCTCCAATGCAATTATCTAAATGGCACCTACCTCTGAGCAGGCAGATGGTGAGGTTGCTTTATTCATGCAGCTGACTGCTGGTCCCAGGAGTGTGTGGAAGTCCCTGTAGGGAATGCTAATTTCAGATGGCACAAGTGTTAAGCACCTGGACAGGCATATTGTCCACAGGGAAAGCCTGGCTGTCACCTGGGAAGAAGTTATGCCTACAAGACAGTTGTGATTTGTCCAAATGACTACATACATAAATTGAATTCCCAATCAGCCATATAAAGTGTATGTGATATACATTCATATATAAATACAAGTGCCATATGTGCCACCAGCAAAACCTCTTTGTCAGAGATAAAATCTCTTTTTATTTTAAATTCTGTCTTCTGATTTTATTTCCCCTCCTCATTTTTATTGTCTGCCACGTCCAAAGTTTCTGAGATCTGAAAGATTTTTTTCCCTGAGCTCTGAGTTCACAGATTCTCTTCCCAATAAAGCAGATAAACATCTGAAGCAAAGGGGCGTCCACTAGAACACAGCCCAGCCAGCCTGGGGACCTCAGACCAACAGAGCTGGATACAGCTGGTGAGTCTGGGAGAAAGGAACAAACTCATTTCAGATAAGATTTTTTTAACTCTCTGAAATAAATTTTCGGCTGGAAAATACAGTCCAAGTTTGACATCTTTTGGGGATGGAAAATATACAGCTATGACTAATTTCATGACTGTCTCATTTTTCCTCCTTGATGCTTCTATTAGAATGTTTTTTCAGAGGAAACCTGTGAGAATCTGAGGTCTTGTTTCAGTGAAGTGTTGAGATCACAGGGCATGTGTTTGGTTTTTTTCCCTTTTTTTTTCTTCAGGTCTCAAAGCAGAGAGAGAAGACAAGCAATGAAGGGGGAGGTCAGCAATGAAGTTATTTTCTACACATGCAAACACACACTTCAGATCTTAGTGATGCAAACCAGATGTTCACTGTCTGAGACTTAGGAAGACATTAATTTAACTCATCCAGAGTTGTAGAAAATATGGAGGCAACTATAAAAATTTTGCCAAAATAGGATTTAGCTATTTCTAATACTGACTATGCATTTATATCAAATATCATCATTATAAATTGATCCCTGATTTGTTGAACTATTGTTCTTTACATACTTTAAATTTCTAATACTCCATTATTTTAAAGAAAATAGTTTCACTGATTTTTTTTCGTTCTGTGGTATGAGTTCTGAAATTTAACTCCATTTTAATCACTCTGATGTCCTCATTTAAAAAATAAAAGTTAATTTCCATCAGTCTCATAACCACATTTATAACTTCATAACATTTATAACTCAGTTGGAGCTGCTGCTGGATTTTTGGTTTTGTTTTGTGCTGCTTATTCCAGTCTATACTGGCCTCTGCTTCTGGTTTTGTTACCAGGGGAGTTTTTTACACATGTGCTTCGTATGATATCATTTAAGCTTCTTGGTTGCACACAACTTAAATAGGAGGGCCACAGCCCCAAAATGCAGTTTCAGTGGTAATTTTCAAGTCAATAAATGTTGCAGTTTGTTTCAGAATTCCCATTCTCACTCTCATAATCCTTCAATAACCAGTTACAAGATCTTGTTAGTCAAATTGAACCAAGAGCTGGGTTTTAATTTAAGGGTGTGTTTACAGCTCTGGTTTAAGTCAGTATTCTGCTCTTTGGTTATCAATTGTTATCACACTGCTCTTCAGAAATACACCACTGTCTAGTTAGTCTTCTGATGTAGCTGCAGCACTTTAGGTGAAATTTATTCCCCTTATGTTTATGAAGTGGAGGCACCCCCAGGAGTTCTGAGTATGGTCAGCTCAGTTGATAACATATATCTGCATTAGGTCAACTGAATTTCACCCTTTCTGCCTTAAGCCCCAGTCAAGGCAAAATTCAAATGCATTAATTTGGCAGTAAGTGATGTCCTCTCCTCTCTTTGAGAACCGTGTAGTGATTCCCCATTAGTTCTCTGACTCTTTTTCTGCTCTAGCTAAAAGGACCTACTCTGCTTCAAACAATTCCAGTCACTAAATGTCACAGCACAGCTGATCTGTAACTGGGCAAATAATTCAGCCATAAATAAGAAACCCAGTTCAGCTAGCCTGGTTTGATAAACAGGTCCTGGGTGAACAATGATAGGACCCAAACAGAGACTTCACTCAATGATGTTCTTAAGCTGTGGCCACCTCACTGGTCAGAGAGCTGGGCAGTCTGAACTCCCAACAAATCTGCTGTCTAAACCAGGGAAATTCAAACCCTAAAAAAAGGTGCACCATCATAAACTCAGTGCTGTTTGTTGAAGGCCCTCAGTAAATTTGTGTCATCTCTGTCTGCAACCAGCACCCCATGGTAGCAACTACCCTGCCCTACCTGAAAGCAGAGATACAGCCTTTAACCCACTGCTGTTATGAAATAGTTCCAAAATCTGCTTGAAACTTCAACAGATGTTTGTCCAGAAGACCTCAGTCTGTCCCAGCCTCTGAAGCATGGCTGTAAGAAGGCTTTTCAGGTGTCTTTCATGCTTCATATGCTGCAGGGTGGGACTGGATGAAGGCAGCTTAGGCAGAGCTTTTTTTGCACCCCTTTCCCAAGCTGCAATTGTGGGTGTGCTCCAAGCTGTGGTAGGTCTCCACATGAGCACATAATTCATTTCTGAGAACCACGTTCCTGGATAGCTAGGGATGTGTGAGCAAGGATTAAAGAGGTTTATATGTAAAACTTGGCACCGAGATGACCGAGGAGGATTACAGGATAGGAGTCAGCTGAGATGTGAAGGATGTGAATATAAAAGGAAGTGAAGGATTATTCACGGAACTTTGTGAGAGGGAAAAGCACAAATAGGATGAGGTCCAAAAGAAAATGTCAGCCTGGCTTTTGGAAAACTGAATGCATTTTTAGGATGCACACAGCAAGGATTAAGTAAGCAAATTAAATAAGTGTTATCAGTCTCACTTCAATCACTGGTAAAATCATGCAAAAGAGTATTCTGGGAAATACTGAAAAACACCTGGACAAAAACACAGTCATTGTACACACCAGCAAGGCTGCATGAGGGGAAAGTCCTGCTTGTCAAACCTGATTTCCTTGTATGACAGAGTAACCCACCCAGCTGATCTAGGAAAGCCAGCAGATGTAATCCTCTTGAACTTCACCAAAGCTTTTGACAGGCTCTCTCAGGATCCTTTTGAACAAAATGTCCAGCCCACAGCTGGGTAAACACATCAGGTGGTGGGAGAGCAGCTGGCTCATGAGTCAGGAGCAAATGGTGACAGTGACTGGGGTGGCACCAGGTTGGCACCGGTCCCTGGTGGGTTCTGCAGGGCTCCATCCTGAGCCCTGTGCTCCTCACCATCTTCATGAACAACCTGGACACAGGACTCACTGGGAGTTTGCCATTGACACTAAACTGGGAGGAGCTGTCAACTCCCTCCAGGCAGAGAGACCTGGACAAACTGGAGACTTGGACAATCACCAGCTGGGTGAAGTTTAATGAGGGCAAGTGCTGGATTCTGCTCTGGGACAGGGCAGCCCTGGCTGTGTGTATGGACTGGGGAATGAGAGGCTGGAAAGCAGCTGCAGAAAGGGACCTGGGGTGCCTGGTCCATGGCCAGTTGAACACGAGTCAGCAGTGCCCTGGCAGCCAGGAGGGACATCCATGTCCTGGGGGACATCAGGGACAGCATCACCAGCCAGGCAAGGGAGGGGATTGTCCTGCTCTGCTCTACTGGGGCAGCCTCACCTTGAACATTGTGTGCAGTTTTGGGCACCATGGTTTAAAAAATGGCATTAAACCATTGGAGAGGTTCCAAAGAAGGGCCATGAGCATGGGGAAAGGTCTGGAAGGGGAATCCATATGAGGAATGGTGAGGGCATTTGGTCTGTGCTGCCTGGGGAATGGATTACTGAGGGGAGACTTCATTGCAGTTTCAACTTTCTCATGAGGTGAAGAGGAAGGGCAGACACTGATCTCTGCTCTCTGGTGACCAGTGACACTCCTGAGGGAGTGGCAGGAGGTTATGTCAGAGGAAGTTCAGGCTGGATATTAGGAAAAGTCTCTTCTCCCCAGAGAGTGGCTGGACACTGGAACAGACTCCCCAGGGCAGTGGTCACAGCACCAACCCTGACAGAGCTCAAGAAGTGTTTGGACAATGCTCTGAAGCACAGGTTGGGATTGTTGAGGGTGTCCTGTGCAGGGCCAGGAGCTGGAATTGATGATGCTAACAGGTCCCTTCCAACTCAGCATATTCTATGATTCTATGACTCTATGACTCTATGACTCTATGATTCTATGATTCTGTTTTCTGGGTGCTATTTTAATTTCAGTTGTAAGTAGTCCTCATCAGGGTCAGATTTACAAGGAGGATTACTCAATGTAGTGGTAATTTCTCCTGGGCAGCTCCTGCTGGATTTGCCATAAGAAGTGCATCAAGGACAAGGTTTATGTTGCTGAGCAGGGTTACCTATGATAAAAACCAAAAAATGTAATGGGAGGACTGGGCTTTGTCTTCAGACTCTGAAGAAGACCAGCCCTGCCAGTGCTGACCTGGTGGAAGGTGCTTCTCAGGATTAATCAGGTTTCTTCTTGTGCTACTCAAATCCTTTCTGATACAGGATGTTGAAAGAGTAAAGCTTCTCCCATTTAACTCAGGGTGACCTTAAAGCATTCATGGAAGACATGACACACTGGATCCAAGTTCCTCCTCTCTCTCAATTGATTAGAAGATGAAACTCCTCCAAAATCAGAGTGCCCTTGCAGAATTGCTAAAGAGCATGCCAGTACATTTCCCCGCTGCTGTTTTGTGGGGCAGGGCAACATCTGAATGTTTTTACCAGAGCAGATGCTCAAGAGGAGACAGTAAAACATTTGGTTTAGGAGCTCCATTGGATTTTAGGAGTCAACTGGGTATTGAAAGGCTGATGCCAAAACTTACACAGTCCTTTTCTTACCACCATGAGACTATCATAGGCTGCTATGGAATGCCGCTACTGGGAACAGACAACTGGGTTTTTAGGGATCTTTAGGGTTAATAAGCAGCTAATTGAAGGGCTTTGGCATTGCTCTAGTGCCAGAAGTAACAAATAGGTGCTTAGTCCTTTGGTGGAATTAAGCATCTAAATTTTGAAAGCTTTTTTTTTTCTGATATCTCAAATGCTAATGGTGTAACCATTTTCCACCACATTAGAAGAAAATTTCCAGGGAACTGAGAAATTTTAAAAACTAGTTAAAACTGAAACAAGAGAAGGATGTGATAGTAGCAACAAATACAAGGGTACTTTATTTTTCTCTCACAGCAATAGTCCTCTGCTGGGACTTTGCCTTAAAAATGCCTCTGGGAGCATCCCTGGCAAAGACTGAGCAGGTGAAGGGCTTCCAGGCTAATGAGCTCTGATAGATAAGTGCAGAGACTTATCTGGCAAAGAGATGCCTCCTTTCTTTTTCCTTCCAAAGGAGCTTTTAGAGTATCATTTTTGGATAACATAAAATACTTGCTCTTTGGAAAATGAAGATGAGATAGTCTTGAGTCTGGCAGAAAATCCCAATAATCCCCAGAGAGCATGGAACCTGAAAGTAAAATCCCCTTGGCTCTGCTGTTCAAAGAACAGATAAAAAGTCTCCAAACCATGGTTTTTCTTTTAAACCCATATTTGTAGGCTTTATTGTAAACTCTTCACATGTTCTAAATGTGTCACTGGCACCGTTGTTGCTGGTTTTTTACAGTGTTTAGGTGGCACACAGGACAGAGGGCCATGTTCCCTTTGATGAGCAGGTGTAACCTGCTGGCAGAGCTCCAGGAGCATTGGCCATAGCCTTGTACAGAGATGACTGAAATGGGATCCTGCTACACAAGCAAAGATGTGAGCAGTGACAATCCTCTCAAAAAGATTACAAATGAGACAGATAAATAAGCATTTTTTGGAGTCAGAAGAGACTACTTAGACAGCAGATATAATAGGGTGTGTTATATCATTTGCTGAAATGTTCAAGATGGCTCTTGGTGATCTGTAAGAGAGATTAAGAGCTGTCCCTTAGACCTAATACTGGAAACAAGAACCTTGAGCTCAGGTCCTACTGGCAAGCCATGGGTTGGGCACTAAATGCTGTGATGGTGGTGAGCCCTGGCACAGGTTGCCCTGAGAAGTTGTGTCCCCCTTCCCTGGGAGTGTCCAAGCCAGGCTGGACAGGGCTTGAAGCAACCTGGTCTAGTGGAAGGGGTCCCTGCCCATGGCAGGAGGGGGAACTGGATGAGCTTTAAGGTCCCTTCCAAACCAAACCAGGCTGGTATTCTATGATTCGATAATTAGGTATTGCAAGAACTGAAGTGGGAAAACTAAGATCAATAATTTTAAGCACCAGACAAAATTATTTTGCTAATCTTCAACTAATCCCAAATTTTGGCAGAATTTGCCAGATAGTTTCAACAGGAAGCTTTAGAGCTGGAGATGAAGGTAACAATGAAGAGGCAATACCACAAGAGTCCTGCCTGCAAAAGTTCAGTGGTTTAGTCCTGCTGTGAAAATGGAGACTCAGTCTCTGCTTTGACCAAGGACATCACACCCCCTCAAACTCTTCTGAGCAGCTTATTTTTCCATCACCTTCCCTGACTGCTCCATCCTTTCAAGGGGAGAACCTCCCACTGATTTTTGAACTTCACTGCAGCAGATTTATGCATCATTTTCACTCTTTCATGGTAGTTAGAATTATAGTTTGTTTGCCTCCAGATGACATACATGATATAAGGTACTAAGGAAATGTTTGAAGCTAATAAAAACAGCACAAACTCCTCCCAGTTCCTCCATCCTGCTGACTTCAAAATATACCAGTTGAACTAAAAGTAACTGCTAGGACAGACAAATGTATGGGATATGAAATATTTCTGGGAACAGCTGCTAAGATGCAAGCCAAGCATTTTATGTTAGGATCATGTTCATAAATCAGGAAAGAATTGTGAACTCATTCTCACAGTCCTCACTACCAGTCCTGGAGGTAGGTCACCAAAAGCTTAAGGATAGTGCAGAGCAATGTGTCCTTGCTTCAGAAATTTTTGAGTTCTCTAGTGTTTCAAAAAGGATAAACTCTTTGGCCTAGATCATGAATTAGCAGCATGTTTTTTTCCCAGAAGTAAAAAACTGCAAATTATAATCTTAGACTTAAACATTCCTTACATCCCTTATTAAATCCTTTTTTTTTTTGTTTTAAATCAGTGTAGAACTAATTAAATCCACATTAATCACAGCATGCAGGAAAACAAATTCAGGAAAAAATGTATTTTGTAACATTTAATCAGGGCCATATTTAAGTCAAATTTGAATGCTTTTCTTACAAACACTTTTTTGTGCAAATAGAAGCTTGCCCAGAGGAGCCTGTTCTTCGCATTATGCAGGCAATCAGGTTGAAAAATCAAATTGGTACACTCTGGTATTATAATCTATGAATTAAACTCCATTTTACTGGTGTGGCTGAGAACAAAGTCATACATGGATAGTAACCATCACCAGAATTTGGGCAGGTATCTGTCCTTTTCTGAATCCCACTGGTCCAATCCTCTTGGATGGGTAGGCAGAGACATGGTCTTTCAAGCAAAGTAGAGGTTGCTCAGTTGTTTTCAACCATTGCTTAATAAATAATTATTGCTAATAAAATATTAATGAAAAAATAGGGCAAAGGTGAAATCCTGAAGAAACCTCAGTTCCCAGCATTGCCAAGGAAATCCATGGTCTAATAGTGGGTGTTTTTCAGGCAAAAGCTCCACAGAACTCAGTGTCCTGTAAGCATCAGAGGACAACAAGCTGTGCTAGCAGAGACAAGCAGTTCTGAGAAAGAGCACGGCACAAAGGGCTTGCTCTTGCATTAGGCACCTCATCTGGGATTTCAAGAGGCAGATGAGTCAGTTATGCTCAAGATTCCCATTCCTGACAAGCCTATGGAGGATTTTCTGAAGGGTTCTGCAGACCCCTTGGGGTTGAAGTGACACAAATGAAAGTAAAATTTGACCTGCATATTTCTTCTTTCCTTGCGATGAGAAAAATCACAAATTAAAGCCAAGAAGAATTAAATATCCTGCATCAAGTCCTGCAAAATCTGGTTTCCAAATACAAAAACACTGCTTCCACTTTGGCTCAGAGTAGCAATTCACACACTACACCCTCGGGGCCATGATTCAACCTCCCTGCATACATATTTTTTTTCAGCTGGGAACAGCCTTCAATTTTTTATCACAACTCTGCTATCTGTCTGCATTATTTATATTTGTATGCACATGTGTATCAGATCCTCAGTTCATTAATTTCTAGCCACTGAAGGATGCCAAGAGCTGATATTTAATTTTCAATTAAGTACGTCCTTTTCTGAAAGCTATGACATTGTTCTCAAATTAACTAAATTAAGTGCTTTTTTTTTTGCTTTGGGGTGTATTTTCTTTTTTCTTTTACATTTTGTTTCAGGGAGGTTGGTAATTTGGGGTCTGTTCTGCTTCCTTGCTGGATCAGACCTCACACTCAGAGTATGAAAGCCTTTGTTCTGGGACATTCTCACATCAAGGGGCTGTGTTAGCTGTCTCTTCAATGACCAAATCAGTGGGTTGGTTTTGAGGTCAAAGCTATGTGTGTGCAAGAGGGCTTTGTGGTAAGCCAGCTCACTTAGAAATCTCTAGTGGCTTGGGATCAAAGAAAATAGCTTTGTTTGTAATAACTTGGAGAAAAATCTGTGGACAACATTTGCTGGAAATGAGCTTGTGGAGAATGTGAGACTCCTGTATTTGACATGCTCTTCTTTTTTCCTGCCTGCTTCTAATAAATGTAAGTGTTAATGGCTTGCTTTGTGCCAGCTGAACTTGATAAACTCCTTGAAGGAGGCTGAAGGATGATAAAACCATGTGTTTGGAACAGCTGAGCTAGGTCCCACAGCAGAAGGAAAGGTCTCTGTTTTGCTTTGGGTGGAGCTGTCAGCTGCTGGAGTGGCTGATAGCTGAAAGAGGAGTGAGGTGGATCTGGGACATCAGTAATAACCTAAATGCTGGAGAAGACCTGGCTTCTACTGCCAAGCAGCCAAGAGCCTGGAGGAGAGTGTTACTCACCAAAATCAGCTCCTCCCAGTGCCGGTGGGGTGCTGGGTTGCTAATTCCTGTGCTCACAGAAATGGGGCAGTGTGGACCAAGGTTATGACTGGGGCCACGGGTCCATGGCCTGGGGAATTTGCTCATGAGCCTGAAGTAGCATCCCATGAAACCTGTGCCCCTGGGAACACACATCCTTAGAGAATATCCTCTCATGGAAGACAAATTCCATTTAGACAACCTCAGGCTCGTGACAAACATCAGATCAGCTCAGAAACATCTGTCCAGACGAGGAGAGATCCAGCAGGGGCAGGGAACGAAGGAGCAGCATTTCACTGCCTCCAACATCTCTGCACAGCCAGCAGAGGAGCCGAACTCCAAACTTGAGTGTCTTCCCTGTGGGAAACTACAGAACTAAGGACAACCCTTGTGCAGAGAGGGCACCATGAACAAACCTCTCAGCTTTTTCCCAGAGAATGAAACCTGTCACGTTTCAAGTGTGGATGTCTGTCCAGGACTGAAGGGAGGTACTCTTGATGCAACTTGATGTGAAAAGGTAATGACAGTGGACAACACTGATGTTCCATGTAACACAAAGTGAAGCAAAAAACTTACGTCTGCATATGAAGAATAGCATCAGTTTCCAGAGACAATATTCATAAGTGACTAAGCTCAGTCAAAGCAAGGCTTTCCACATTCTGCTATTTCAGTTATCATTCCCTACTCATTTTCTTAGGGAATACCAGGTCTGGGGAGAGATATCTTGACCGTTTGCAGTTTGATAATCCTACCAGAGCCTTGATGCCACTGAAACTCATGATCAGTTAATCACAGATGACAAAAACACTGCAAAAAAAGGCAAAGGATAAAAAAGGCAAAGGATAAAGGGGGAACTTAATACCATAAAAAACCATTAAATCATACAGTATCAAAACTGAAAGGCACACTTACATGATGAAGAAGATTATGGAAAGGCTGGAAGAGATTTGTGAAGTTTCTGCTTAGATGAACATAACCATCTCATACTATCTCAGAATGCATTAGCACAGGAACTAAACACAACAACCAAGTCTGGAAACATTCAGGCAAAAGAACCGAGGATAATAAGGGTGTTAAAAATTTGCCTTGCAGCAAAAGTCACAAAGTACTGAGACTGTGTAGCTGTCACAGCTAGGAGAAAAAAGTGTGTCTTGATCAGATTCTTAGAGTGCTATGGAAGATGACAGGAGAATTTTCAGCCTTAGGAGAAAATAGTAGAATGAAACCTAGAGGATGGAGGTTGGATTTAGATGTGTAACAAGCCATTGGAGCAGCTTAGAACAGAGAATGTGGTTGAATTTTCATTGCTAACAACTCTCCAAATCATCACAGGATATTTTTCTCCATTTTGAGGGTGAATTAACTGCCAAAATCCTAATGACCTCTTACACAAGAAGTCAGACAAGATGATCAGCCTTGGTCTCCTCTGGTCTTAGAGCCTATGACTAATGTATCATGTGTTTGTTCTCTCATTCTCTCTAGGGAAGAAGGAGATAGAGTGGGCTGTTTTATTTTGGAAGTATTATTGGGAGGTTTTAGTGTTCTGTACTTACTTTAGGGGAGGGAGGTCAGAAATGTGATAGTTGGACTGTTTGGGAGGGTTCTTTATGGGGAGCTTGTTCCATCCTGGCCACGGAGAGTGCTCTGTATTTCATACCTCCTCTATTAGAAAGTTTTGTGGTGCCAGAGGATTGAGATATTCCAAGTCAGGGAGCTGTGGGTGATCTGCACTGAACCCTTAAGGAGTGGGTTTATGGCTTGGAGTCGTAGGAAACGACTATGTACAAAAAGGCATTGTCTGATTCCTTATCTGATGCCACTTGGTGCAGTGCTTTGGGTCCTGTGGAAAGATAACCCACTGCTGATTTTGAAGACCCGTGGTGCTCCTCTGCTCATCCACAGCTTTTCTTTCACAGAAAATGAGCAATGTAAAGCCCATCAGTGCTTGCTGAGGAGACAGTATTGGTCCTCTGAACTCTGTCAAAGTTCAAAGATGACCAGCAGGGCTTCTTAGTCACTTTTCAAATATTAAGATGGCTCATACTAACACTTGCAACCAGCCAAAGTAACTATGGCACTCAGATATATCAAAGCTGTGACTAATCAAAATTATTTTTAAAAGAAAAATATTTATCCAGGACAACAGATTATATTCTGATTTTAAAATGCCATTGCTTTGCAGTTACT
This sequence comes from Sturnus vulgaris, assembly GCF_052056855.1. Taxonomy (NCBI): domain Eukaryota; kingdom Metazoa; phylum Chordata; class Aves; order Passeriformes; family Sturnidae; genus Sturnus; species Sturnus vulgaris. The sequence goes on along the minus strand of NC_142244.1, from coordinate 4,787,432 downwards.
AATAGATCAAAACCAGTCATCATAGAATCTTGGGAAGGTCTATTTCAATATATATACATTAATATATCTGTAGATATTCCCAAAATCTATCAGAAGTGGTTTTGAGCAATATTTCTTTTTAATTTCCTTTCCTTTGCAAGGCTTTTTTTTTTTTTTTTAACAGATATGCTGTGAGAGTCATCCTGACACAGTCTGGTGTGCACTCCCTGATGCTGCCAAGAACTATGTTTCTTGTTTCCTTTCTCCCAGCACACTCCTGTGTTTCTGGTGAAGGAACTCACATGACTCAGGTTTATTCAGCCTGCTGCCAGACCCGGTGTGCTGTCACATTTGTTTATTTGGATTATATCCTTCCAGGCCTTTTATGGAAAACCACAGAAAGCCTCTATTTCAGCATGTAGACTTTTGGTATCCACTGAGTAACACAGTCCTCCCTCCCCTCTGTGATAGCTTGTCATATTAAAATTCTCTCTTACTCTCTTTTCTGAACTTACCTGGTTTTCCTCACACAGGTAAGGAAGATTCAGACAAGCTGACAATTTTTGCAACATGTTTTACACTCAGGTTTGTTAGCTTGCAAGCCATTTCTAAAATTTGGGAGTGCAGAGGTCCAACAACAACAACAACAAAAAAAAAAAAGATTAAGAAAGAAAAGGTTCTGCAAGTGTCCCTTTTAGATTGTCCTGCTAGTCAAGAGTCACTGTGTTAAGGTAAACGCTTCTCAGTAATTTCAGTAATCACTTCAGCTATGCAAATCTTTTGAGTGTTGCCCCTTTCTGGAAAGAGAGAGTGTTCAGTTAAAATCATGATTTATTTTTCAAGGGGGTGACAAGACCTTTTCCCAAACTTACAGCAGGATCTGTGCAGCTCCCTGAGCTATAATAGAAACTCACTCCTCATGCCCTGCACAATCCCTCCCATCACTTGCAGCAGTGACCTTTGAGAAGTGGGTTTGAAGATGGATGGCTCAGGTTTGGCAGCACATCTCCCCTGACTTTTTCCAAAATGCTGCTTGTTGTTAAGGTGTCCTCACCATGCGTGTTCCTGCTCTCAGTCCAGCTCAGCTTCCCGGGGAAATTACAGCTCCTGCTGGCATCTCTGCCCCGCTGGTGGGTCAGAGCGAAGTCGAGCTCTTGCACATTAAGAGTCTGCACAAACCAAGTGCCAGAGCTAAGATGACAATCCTTAATCACCCACTGGATTACATTTAACTGCTAGCCTAAGGGCTTTCTTTTCCTTTTCCACCCCCTTGTGCTGATAGTATTTATACACATATTTAACTTTATGTACACAAGTGTCTGATGTTAACTAGCCCACTCTGATAAATGAAGCATAACACATACATAAATGCTTGCAGGAAGAAAGTTCTGAATGTTTATATCATTCATATCTTTAAAGGAAAATACTCTATGGGCTGTAAATCCAGTCTCTATGAAAAACTCATTTTGTCACATCATTTTGCTGTTGGACAATGATATTGCTGCTGCTGTGGCACATGAGCACTGCAAGAGGACATGGTTTGAGGGCTTGAGACAGCCAGTCTTGGGTGAAGGTCCTTCCACAACCTTTAAAACTGGATCAAAAATGTCCAGAGCGAGGGAGAAGTGTCCACAGGTCAGAAATCAAGGAAAAATTTTGCCACATTCAAATCAAAACCCTTGCCCTTACTTGATGCCAGAATTTTACCACTGACATTTGGCTTTGAGCATGTTAGAAAAAAACATATGTCAAGCTGCCAGCCTGTAGTGTAAAGTTAATGTGTCATCAGGCTTAACAATGAAGTGAAATAGGACTTATATGTCTTTTGAAATAAGTTGAAGTATAAAGTGCTGTTCCTAGAAATGGCTGGGATTTGTAACCCAAAATGTGCTCTCCACCTGAAACTGGGCAAGTGGCCACCCATTTCCTAATGGCCCATACAGCACAACACTGTTCCTGTCCCCAAATGCAGGATTTGTCACTTGGTGCGCAGACAGCCAATCTCATGTGCAGAGCTGAGGTATTTGATTATTTTATATTTTCAAAGATGGATGATAGGTAGTAAACCCACAGAAAGTTAGCACAGTCTCTAAACTTTACATTTTAGCAATCAGGGAAGTCTTGGTTCATTGGCTACAAGTTACCTGGTTCTCTTATTAATTAGTATCCTACCTTCTATTGGTTGAATGATTCTCTTGCTTCTCATGCTAATTAGTCTGCATGCTCAGTCTTTCTCTTCTTTGGAGTTGGTGGGTTTCTCGAGGCTGTGGTCCATGAGTCACGTTATCACTCAATAGCAGATATCACAGACACTTCACCTCTAATAAACATCATATGAATAGCAATGGCTTTGGAGATCTTCCTTGGCTAGAACATAGGAGATATCCAGGTACACTATCAAGACTACAAGTATTCCAGGCTAAATTGCACAATATGTGTTTTATATTTGAATCAAATTGGCGGGATTTGCCAGATTAAATATAGATGTATGTGATGTTAATATTTGTGTCTGAGCTCGGTGGTTTTGCTGCTGAAAGAGGTACTTTTAGAGGCTGATGGTAAAAAGAATCTGATCCAGCAACTGATCCCATACAGTCTTACAGAGATAAAGATTGGGAAAGTCCTGAAAAGGTCACCAGTATCCTCACTCTATTTCCAAGAATGGATCAAGCACTTCTGGACCTCCCTTGGCAAGTGCTTCTCCGAGCTCTTTCTAATAAAAGGGAAAAGGTGCTGGGTCAACTTCAGTAGTAAAGACTTAAAACAGAAGTAGAAAGATCATTAAATTGGTGAAGTGTTAGAGCTGGATCTGACACTTAATTTCAGCTTCTGAAAAGTTGTGTACCTGCTTTAAGTTGTACTTCACTGTTGGCCATGGAAAGAGAAAATGAATGATGAAAATCCTTCATATCTCAAAATAAGTAAAACAATTTCTTGGTATGCAGCTCCTCTGAAGGCAGCTCTGTACTGCTGTTGGTTGTAAACCAACACCCAACACCTTAAATTATCTACCCAGCATTAAATATGATGGAATGAATCTGACCACCATCAGGCCAGGACCCAGAGCCCAGACCTGAAGAACCATTTTCGTAAGGTCACCCTGAAGGTGTTAAGATTCCTGACCAAAATCATGCCAAGTTTGGGGGGAGAAAATATATTTTAAAAAATCTATGAAGTGAAAGGCTCTTCCTGGAAATTGTTTGGGTTTTTTTTTCTCAGTTTCAGTGCTATAAATGGCCCATCTTGATCCTTTCAGAGGTCCTAGGTCAAACCACACCTCTTTTTTTATACAGGATTTTTCAATAATAGAGCTGCACATACAGTCCAAAACCTCACAGTTCCGTTACTGACTTTGCAAAATGCCTGAGGAAGTAAATAGGGTGGGAAGGAATGAGGACAACAATTATATAAATAAGGGAATAACTTAAGTGTCTAAGACAGGATTTCATATGGCTCTTTGTTAATCATTACATTATTATGCAACTTTTATATATCATTAAGTCTCCCTTTGTAATATGCATATTTTTTTAATATAAGATCCTTTTGATGATAGTCCATTTAATTATGCTTGATGATGTGATGTTTCTAATTACCAGGATCAATGCATTTTTTGCAGCTATTGAACTCGTTAATGGTCTATGACTTTTTTTTTCCTTTTTTGATGTTTTTCCCAGCTCAACCCATTATGAAATAGGCAATAGTTTGCTGTAATGGGAAATATAATTTTGAGAATTAAACTAATTTTCCCAATAACTGTTTTCTGATACTTTCCTGTTTTCTCTTGAAGTCCAAGCACATGTTTGTAAACGTCTCTCGGTGTCAGAATGCTGTCTGCATATTCTGGAAACTCTGAGACTGAAACTGCACATTTTCTAATAGCAATGATGCATTGATTTATGCTGGCTCCTTTAAGGACTGACTCTTAGTGCTTTTCAAGTCCTCAACCAGTTGTACTTAAGCTTCATCTAGATTTATGTGAATCCCAGATCTCCTGCTAATCTCAAGTAATGCTATAGAAGTAAGTGAGACTGAATACCAAAACTAGAATGCAATAAATCTTAATTCATTCAGAAAAATATCAAAGACATATCTGCCAGGAGTCAAAACTGGGAACAAGTATTTCGAAACACAAACAACAGGCCAAAGGGATTAGATTATAAGAAACAATTAGTGAGGGTTTTTTGCATTGTTTATAAGAAAACAAATGCAAAATACAATGTTTTGGGTAATTGTTTTATGAAAGAAGCACAAACCAAGTTTGGAAGCACAGATCCACTCAGCTCAGTCTTTGAAATAAGGATTAAAGCTGTCTGTGCCACTGAGGCATTAGTCAGCTCTGCTCTGTTCCTGCTTCTTGAAGACATCTGCTTTGTATTTCATCGAGACTACTGCAAAATTGCTTTCAGCTATAAATTTCCAGTGCGTTTTTTTGTTTGGTTGGATTTTTTGAGCTTGGCTTGTTTGGGGTTTTTTCAGTTTGTATTTTCCAGAAAATGAAAGACATAAGTGGCACCTTACTAGCTAACAAATCATTCCTGGGCCCAGCTAAGGCTGCAGATGCTGCTCTGAAGGGTAACTGTCTCAGTCTAGACTGGAGTTGGTAGAGATATGGTTGGTGAAGATTAATCACATCAATTATTCTGCTGGTTTAGTTACCACAGAATAAACTGAACAGGTAGGTCGTGTCAACTTCAAATTAAATTTTTAAGCCATCTTCTGTTGAGGTGGTTCACACCTTGTCCTTGTCCTTGTCCTTGTCCTTGTCCTTGTCCTTGTCCTTGTCCTTGTCCTCGTCCTTCTCCTTCTCCTTCTCCTTCTCCTTCTCCTTCTCCTTCTCCTTCTCCTTCTCCTTCTCCTTCTCCTTCTCCTTCTCCTTCTCCTTCTCCTCCTTTCCAGAGTGCCTAGTAGCACAGTAGTCTGGGTACAGGCTTGGAGGTGAGAGATGGGCATTGAGATGCCATGTCTGCCTCCATCTGCCCTTCTTTGGTCATGGGATCTGTCCCCTTGGACGAGGCTGCCCTATGACAGCAACTCCAGTAGTACCATCAGGGAAGCTGTCACATGTGTCATCAACAGTCACCAATGATATCAGCAGGTTCCTGCTGGGTTTATGTGGTTATTGATGCAAGTTTTCCTGGTGAAATCTGGCTGGGCATACAGCACAGGTGCAGCCACGATTTCAGGTCAGCCTGATGTGGTTTTTTTTAAGACAAGAAAGAAATAATACCATCTCAGCCTTGTTGGAGCCATGTACCTGTGCAGTGAGGCTTCTTGAGTCTGCAAGGGTGTGTGATCAAAGCTTCCTTCCACTTCTTTTCCCAGAAGAGTAGGATAATGCACAGTGAGCTTTCCTTTTTGCTGAATAATACATATGTGAAGCCATACAGGTAGCTCTGGTATAATGTTAGCACATTGGGTTGCATTGTGTAGAGCTGATGACTGATGCTGCTATTTCTCCTCATTTCCATGGTAACCTCTCACAAAGTGATAATATTTTACCTATATGCAAATGTTCAACAAAGGCCATGTGCAACTCAGTTTTATATGATGCCAGCTTCTCTACAATAACCATGGTTGTCCCACTGAAAAATACCTTCTGCATCCTCCTTTGGATGCTCTCCAATGGCTTCATGTCTTTCTTATATTGTGGTACCCAAACCTACACACAGCATTCAAGGTGAGCAGAGTAGAGTGGTAAAAAGAGCTGCTTTTCCTGATCCCTGTACCAGCTTGTCAATATGCTGGAGGGAAGGATGTCATCCAGAGAGTCCTGGACAGTCAGGAGAGCTGGGATGGTGTGAACCTCATGAAGTACAACAAAGCTGAGTGCAAGGTCCTGCACATGGGCTGTGGCAATCCCAAGCACAAACGTAGGAAAAATGGAGAATGGATTGAGAGCAGCCCTGGGCAGGACTTGCGGGTGCTGAGAGATAAGAAGTTCAACATGCCCTGGCTGTATCCCACAGTGTCAGCAGCAGGAGAGAAGGAATTCTGCCCCTCTGGATTCTGTGGAACCCCAACCTGCCTCCAGCTCTGGGGTCCAACATCAGAAAAATATGGATCTGCTGGAGCAAGTCCAGAGGAGGCCATGGAGATGCTCTGAGGGCTGAAGGTCCTCTGCTCTGGAGGCAGGCTGGGAGAGCTGGGGGTGTTCATCCTGGAGAAGAGACAGCTCTGGAAAGACCTAAGAGTCCCTGGCAGTGTCTAAAGGGACTCTAAGTGAGCTGGAGAGGGACTTTGGACAAGGGCCTGGAGTGGCAGGAAAAGGGACATCAGCTTCCCATTGCCAGAGGACAGGTTTAGATGAGATATTGGGAAGAAATTCTTCCCTGTGAGGGTGGTGAGGCCCTGGCACAGGTTGTCCATAGAAACTGTGGCTGCCCCATGCCTGGGAATGTTCAAGGCCAGGTTGGACAGGTCTTGGAGCAACCAGGTCTAGTGGAAGGTGTTCCTGCCTTGGAGGAACCTATTGCAGGTCCTCCTCATAATGTGGAATAAGCCATGTTATTTTTCTTTTCACCTGTTTTTGATTGAGTTTGACAAGAAGATGTTCAGACACGTTTTTTGATACACACCAAACACACCTGATCCCTGCAGGACTCTCAGTATCACTGTAGCATGGACAAGTTCTCACTGGAGGAATGTAAAAAGAGCAGTTCTTCTTTCTCTACCTAGGTTCAAAGACTGCATTGATTTTCACATTAATTTTATGGAGGTTCTGATGAAAAATATGGCTTTAAAAGTGCTTTCCAAGTTTATAAGTTTTCAATTGCTGCTTTCAAGTCTCCTGCATGTGCTGTATGTTAGGGATAACACACTCTACAACATGATGGATGAAGCAAATGCTTCTCATCTATGCCTGAAGATCCAGAGCGGAAATCAACAGATTCAGGAGAGTGTGTCTATAAAATAATTCTCCCATGAAAATCTGACCTTCCTCCTTTTCAATAGGACTATGGTGGGGGTTTTATTCCTATTCTATGAACAGTCAAGACTCGACACCATTTCCCCTTGGTCTGCATCCTGTTTTTGAGAACAATAGCTGCATTTTTGACTGAGTGCCAGCCCATAATTCATGTTTGCCTGCATCCTTTGGGGAACAGATTTGGCTGATAATATAATCATTTGGTGCATTGAAATGACTGTTCCAATTAGAGCAGGTCTTTGGGGTTTTTTTTTCCTAGTCAATAAATTGTTTCTAAAGATTTAAATATTTTAGAAATAATAAGCAAGGAAGAGAGGCCTCACCTCTTGATGAAATATGTGAGCATAAATTCACTTGATATAATCTCCAGTCCACTCAAATATGATACAGCTCAAAAGTTCAGCTTGGGATCAAATTTTGTTGAGTTTATGTCCTGTTTGGGACAGATAGTTTGAAACTGATAAGAGGAATGCAGTGAAAAAACTGAGGGGGAGGAAGGCAGTGGTCAAGATGGAATAAAAACAACAGCTGGAGGAAAAACAAATGCATTTAAACAGTGAATATTTTGTACAAAGCCTCAGTTTTGATGGTGTCACTGTTTTTCACCCAAATTGTCCTCTGAGCACAGTCCAAACAGTGGCTGGATGCACTGAACTTGCTGAGCATCAGTCACCATCAGTCCCCTACATGGTGTTGGTACCCTTTGCAGGGCAAAAAGTGAGCACCAACAACAGCAGTGCCTTTACTGATGTGACAGAAACTATCTCACCAAAGGATTGCTTCCAAGCAGGAATTAGGAAATGCTGATTTAATTATTCTGGGACAAGTTTTATTCAGGCACTTATGCTGATCTCCAGGATAATGAGAATTGCCTCTGAAAGCCTGAATAATTTATATTCCTACACCTCTAGGTCTAAACTGATGGGAAAGTATCTGCTCTCTTCCCCATGTATAAATCGTCTTCCAGGAGACAGACTCTGCTGGATTCCTTGGGTTCAGGATTGATTCCAACATACATTTACTTCTGTCACACCAGTGAGACTGTAAAAATCCACCCAACATTAGACTTATATTTTCTATGTGTATCTTCTGTCTTCCCTGCTCATTCAGAATGTTTAAAACATCCCTTTCTGTTGATGTGCTTTAATTCTCCCCATTCCACTGTGAAACAATTCTCATAACCTTTCTGCAAAGGTCCCATTTTTCACACCTTTCCCATTTGCTGCTGGATCCCCTCTGAACTGTCTCACAATGTCTGGCTGGAAAACTTTGCCAGGTTTTATAAACTCATTCTTGAGACCTAAAGGGATCTTGGGGAACCCCACCTGGGAGCTCTGCAAAGCAAGATAGGAGCAGCTGCCATGGAGCTGTGTCTGGGTGACCTGATAAATTATCCCTAGCTGGTACATAAATGTTACTGGGCATAGTCTTAGCCTGGTCCATTTGTCAAGTGAAACATGACGATGATTTAAACTGATGATTTAAACTACTTCACAAGCAAGGAGAGGTGTAGAGAGTTGTGAGGGTTTGGCTGGGGAACAGATTGTAAGTTGACCTCGTTCATTTACAGCTGACACATCTTCAAAACTGCTGGCTAACCAGAAAAACAACTGCCATACCTTCCCAATGAGCATAGCATGTTCAAATCTGTGGGATGTCTGAAATAGTGCAGTGGAAAAGCAAGAGAGTTTTGAATGTTTGCATGGAAAACTTAGATATGTCTATTAGGCCTTTATTATTTTAAAAAAGCTTTTTAGTATAATTATTATTGGAGGAAGGAAGGGAGATCTGTTCATTTATTTCACCCAAATAAAGTAAGATCTTTCTTTGACATAGGTTTTTATTCCTGTAATAACTCTTGCTCAAGACCAAAATCCCAACAGGTTGTGAAATAAGAAGTGGTAAGAGAGAACACCAACACTCTTTGAGTAATGAGATGCTGAAAGCATTGCTCCACAGACCTCAGTCAGTGATTTGCTTAACTGTGCATCACTCAGGTCACTCTGCTAGGAGACATCTGAGGATGCTTTGTGTGGGTGAATCCAGAGGTCTGCTGAAGAGCAGTAGGAAGTGTGTGATGCAAACCAAATGAAGTGACACATTCTGTAGTGCACAAACAGATAATGCCATTGCATTTGACTGCATCGACTTGGAAGCCTCCTTGTGAGCAGCCTAAAGAAGCAAGAGGCTGGAAAAGCAATTACATTGTGAATAAAGATGACAATATGGCATTGGATGTGCTCAGGCACACAGTTGTGCAAAACATTCCTCATTGAAAGCTGGTCTTGATTTTTGGATTTGATTACAAATCACATTTGATTACAAGTGACGTTCCACTTCAGAGATCAGATCTAACATACCAACCAGTTAAGGCAAAGCAGTTGGAACATCTGTTCTCCAAACTAATTCTGAGTTCCTTGTCCAACAGTGAGTTTGACTGGATACCCACAAATCAGAGTTCAGTTGCCTTGGAGCTACCCTGGGGTTTGCTGCCTGAGCTCCAGCTGAGTGTCTAGTATAGCTCATTTGCCTCTCTACCATGTATCATATCTGCAAATTCTGTATTGATACAGCCCAAACACCAGGAATGTCCCCAATGGCACTAGTTTCTTGCCATAGACTGAACTATGTTTAGAGAGTTGATTCAAGCCTTCAGCTCTGGGGTAAGACTAAGCTCCAGGCTGTACCAGAAATTGTGTGGCCAGCAGGACCTGGCAGTGGCCATGCCCTGTGCTGGGCACTGCTGAGGCCACACCCCAAATCCTGGGGTCAGTTTTGGGACCCTCATGATAAGGAGGACACAGAAGTGCTAGAGCATGTCCAGAGAAGGGCAGTGGAGCTGGGGAAGGGTCTGAAGCACAAGTCTGGTGAGGAGAGTCTGAGGGAGCTGGAAGGCTCAGCCTGAAGAAAAGGAGACTCTGTGGGGATTTTCTCACTCTCTTACAGCTCCTGAAAGGATGGTGTAGCCCCTTGGGGGTTGGTCTCCTCTAGAAAGTAACAAACAATAGGTAAAGAAAATAGTCTCGTGTTGTATCAGGGTTTAGAATGGTTACCAGGAAAATTTCTTTGCTGAAAGAACATTGAAAAATAATTGAAAGCATTGGAACAGGCTGCCCAGGGAAGTGGTGACAACCATCTGTGGAGGGATTTAAAAGCCACGTGAATGTGGCACTTGGGGACATGGGTTAGTGGTGGCCTTAGTGGCTGGGGAAACACTTGGTCTTGATGACCTTAGGGGTCTTTTCCAACTTAAATAATTCCATGATTCTAAGATACTTACATATAAATACGAACATCACCAAAAGAGCTTATGTACAACCTAAAATCTGTTCACCACCCAAGCAGTCACAACTTTCCACACCCTTTGAAAGTCCTGTCAATAAAGCTGAAGAGAGGTTTGGCTCATTCCATGTCAGGGCTGTGAGCCTCCCAGACTAACTGAGTCTCCAACTCATGGATATAGAGACCATGTGGGAATTTAGATATCTGTCGGGGACTCTGATGTCATAATCCTTCATGATGCTTTTTTCTTTTAGACTCCCTCAGTGACTTAAATGCTGTAATCTGGGCTATAGAGTGAGACAGAACTGACCACTGGTGGTTCACACACCTCAGCCTTCCTTATGAAACAGTAAATGGAGGTTGTGGCAGTTTTCTTCCTCTTTTCTCCTTTAACATAGTGTTCAGAGCACATATGACACATCATAACTTAATGTCCTCTTCTGCAGGAAAGAAATTGTTTTAATTAGTACATCATTAAGTATGGGAGCATGGTACTTCCCAAGTGTCTTGTTCAAGCTCTTCCCCTCTGCCTTCTGCAGTGCCAGCAGCCAGACTTTTGTGTGGAGAGAATAGCTCTGTCCTCCAGAGGTTACCTAAATGTCCTTTAAGGAGCACAATATTCTGCATATTGAGACAAAAGTGAGGATAAATTGATAGGATCCATGTAGCACTCTCCCTGGCCTGGAAAGGAGGACAGCACTCAAAGAATAGAAAATACTCATGAGGGTAGAGGAGAGGACTGGATTATCCATCTAGACATGGAGTTGTCATGGCAGCTTTATTTCCAGCTACACTTCCTACAGAGCTTTGGCCAGAAGCAATGCTTTGGTAATATCTATGCACTTAGAAGACTTGGTAGAGGAAAGTTCAAAGTAAGAGTTCTGTTGGGGCTTACATATGAAAATGGTTTTGTGTTGTTTGTGGCATTTCTGAATATCCCAAGAAGCAGAAATTCACAGGGAATTTCCACATCAAACATAGTCCTCTAGAGACTTCAGGCACCAGGTGGAAGAACCAGCAGCTAAACAAAGACTGTGAAGATTTATATTTTGGGTTTAAATATCTAGAGTGGCAATTAAAGCATACAAATAATTTTCTGGACCTTCACCTCAATGGGCATCATTCTTTCCAAACAGGAAAGGGGCTTGATTTGGGGGTGATGGATCAATTTTAACAATTCAATTGCTTGCCTGATGCCTGTGGTGTAACACAGGGACACATTAAAGAAAACACGAAGTCTTCAATCACATATGTGAGGAAAAAACTTTTGCTGAAGTCTGGTACAAAGTGTTTTCCAAGACTAAACCATCAGTGAAAATCAGGGTTTGAAACTCTCCAATCTGTGATTCTTGTCAGAATTTTTTTGTAACAACATTTTAAAGTGAAAGGCAGTGGACACATAAAACCTGTAAATATTATTTTAAAAGCATGAATTAGAATGTAAGTACTCATGATGGAAGAAATTTCTACAACATAAAACATTTTTTAATTAAAACCTTACCTGATGGGTCCCTTCTGGAATTTTGAAAGGTAACTACCATTATTTTATTTTATGTTCTTCCCGTGTCCCAGCACTAATTGATATTTTAAAGCATGAAAAGATTTATATAATTTCAATAACCTAACATTTTATGCCTATTTTATTTTGATTTATTTTCTCTGCTTAATTTAGTGATAACTGTGAGGGATTTTATTTAGCATTAGCTGATTTAAATATTTCCTTATCTTCTCTAGAACCAATATAATAAAGGCAAACTGAATGTAGCCATGATTTTATTTTTTTTAGTGTTATTGTATGTGCTTTCAGCAGTGGGAATATCTGAATTAAAATTGAAGCTCTGGCTTTAAAAGGAGACATTTGCCAACTTCATATTTTTCAGAATTTTCATGGAAAATTTTGGAAATATTTAATTTTGAGCTATTAAACTCAGGAGGGAAACAAAAAGGAAATATTATGTGAACTCAGACTTCCATGAGCTGAGTAGCTCTGTTGACATCTGACATTGTCAGCCACTATTGCCATCTTTCCTGGGCACTTCTTCTGCCAAATGCCTTCCACTACTTCAGATGTCAGTTACAGGCCCTGTTTCTCTGCTACTCTATTCTTTATCTAAGTGCATGACCCATTCTTGTTTTCCAAAGATTTGGAGAATAATTTGGAACAGAAGGAGCCTCTGGAGAGCTCCAGTCCAGCTCCCTGATTGAAGCTGGGCCAACTTCAGTGTCAGAAGTAGCTGCTCAGGGCTTTGCCCTGATGAGTTTTGAAAGTCTCCAAGGCCTTTTCAGAGTCTGACCTCTCTCATTATGAAGAATTTTTCCTTTCTGTTTAATGTGAACTTCCTCAGCTGCAGCTCTCAGTGTTTGTGTCTTGTCCCCACAGTGAATACTCCTGGGAGGAGCTGATGCTTTTCCTTGTAGAGGAAAAGATTTCTCCTCAAGATTATCCCTTCTCCAGGTTGAATAAGCCTAGTTCCTGATTCTGGTTTTAATTTCGTCCTGACCATTCCTTCCCCATTCTTCACTGTAAGGGTGACAGAGTACTACATTAGGCTGTCCAGAGAAATTGTGGAGTCTCCTCCTTTGGAAATCACTAAAGCCCACGTGGACACAAACCTGTGCAATATGCTCTGGGTGAACCTGTTCTAGCAGTGGGGTTGATCTCCAGATGGTCTCCATGAGATCTCTCCATGATCTCCAGAGGTGCCTTGCAACCCTAACCATTCAGTGATTCTGTAATTTGGATTCCAGATTCCTGGTTTAGCTATTCTTATTCCCCTTCTCTTCTCCTTGTGCCATATCTCCAGCCTAGTTGCTCATCCCATTGCTCATTCTCTTTGGTAGGTTTTCTACCTGCAAATGGAAGTCTCTCCTTCATTGGCCTTCAGGACCAGGGACTCCCTTCCCCACTCCGTTTTCTGTGGAAGTCAGGAACAGTAAAGAGGAATCTCCTCAGTAGTCACCTTCCAGAATGTTTCTTCATAGAGTACACTGTTTATGAACTGGAAAATCATGAAGTTGCAAAATGGTTTGGGTTGGACAGGACCTTAAAGAACACCTAGCTCCAGTCCCCTGCCATGGGTAGGGACACCTTCCACTAGACCAGGTTGCTCCAAGCTCCATCCAACCTGGCCTTCAACACTTCCATGGATGAGGCATCCACAGTTTCTTTGCAACCTGTGCCAGCGTTTTATCACCTTCACAGTAAAGAACTTCTTCCTCAACTGAATCTCTGCTCTTATTTTAAAGCTGTTTCCCTTTTTCCTGTCACTATCTCCCTGTGTAAAAAGCCTCTCTTCTTTCTTACAAGTCCCCTTTAGGTGTGGAAAGGCTGCAGTCAGGTCTCCCATTGTCTCCCAAGTGTGTCTGATGTGACAGCTGCTAGAAATGGACTGGAGGAGGGAAAATGTGAAATGCAGCACAGCAGAACAACCGTGATCAATAGCTTGGGAGAAAAGAGACTCAGTGTTGCAGGATTGTTCCCTTATATTTGCCGAAATTTTGCTTAATATCGTGTTTCATCAGCCTCCAAATGTCTTTGCTTGTGAAATAATGTGCTAAGCCTGACAGGTCCTCCTCAGAAAGTTCTTCCATACGTTTTCAGTTTCTTCTTCCTCCCATTTCAGTTTCACCACATTTCCCTGGTTACTTATACTTTTATTTCAGTTTGTTTCTCCACAGGCAAATAAAAGAGTACTGAATGACATGGGGAAGAGATAGGGAGAGGAAATGCTTTGAGTTCCCAAAACATTAGGAGGCAATTACTGTCTTGTGTACTAACACACTGTAGATAGTTTAGGGCTGAGCTGGGTCAAAGCAGAAATCTGTGGCCAGAGGCTGATAACTTGTGAGGGTGTTATTTTGTCTTGACTTTGCAGAAAAACTGGAAACTTTAGGGTGCTTTCTAGCCTAAACCAGTTTAGGATTCTGTTTCTCTTGTTCTGTCCCATGCAAACAGCTGCAGAAGAGAAGCCATTTGTTGCATGTGGCAACTTAAAACACAGTTTGCATTGACTGCATAAATCCCAAATGCTCTATCACAGAATCACAGAACGATATTCCATGGCTTAGAAGAAGGAGCTCTTTGCATCAACAGAGGTTTTTACAAGGACTTTATGAAAAAGCAATGAATGAGGGTGTCAATCTTGGTTGCAAAATTACAGGCTGTATTGTGCCTATTGTTCTAATTCTGCTGGGATAGGGTTCATATTCTGCTTCCATGACACCAGCCTTCTAGGACAATGGGGCTGACTGGTGGAAAGATGTGTAATGTCTTAGTGATGGCTACCTTTGATGTAGGATCAGGTACTTTGGATTTTGGTCTTCTTGAAGGCACAGTGACACACTGGAGAGGCAAGAGGTGGGGCTGTCATCTACATATCCCTATTTTGAATAATTTTGAACAATGTAATGTAGAGCTCCCATTTTCCCTGTTTTCCCTTTCTTTGTGAATTTAGTCATATTTTTCTTTCCCTCACACTTCTCATCTCATCCAGAGTAAAAGAATTGGCTGAAGCAGGCTTACATCACTACTTGGTTGCTTATGCTGGTTACAGAAAAATCCAAATGAGCCGTGCCACACTTTACTTCTGAAACTTACTCCTGCAAAAACTATTTCTGCTCCCAGGGAAGTCAATGGAAGTCTAATTAGTCCCAGATGTTTAGTAATAACAAGCACTTCCTTTTTGTAGATCAAAACAATATCAGTGTTAAAACCATTAATTAAATGGGTTTGGCTCTGTCATCAGGTTATTAAATAATTCTAGTCACAGCAGCCAAGCTAATACTGTCTCTCACAGCAGGAGAAATAGTCTTGCCATGCTTGACACAAAAACTATGAACTCAGTCTGTGGCAAATGGGCATCTGGGTGCACAGCTTGGCTTGCTCTTGAGCTTCCAACTAATTGCTGGGATAGCTGCTTGTGCAAGCCTTCTCCTACAAGATTAAGTGCTTGAGCCATTGGCTTTCATAGGTGTTAGATCAGGCCCTATTGCTGCTGATAGTGTGCTCAAATTCATAGGATCACAGAAATCACAAAATGGTTTGGTTTGGAAGGGACCTTAAAGATCATCTTGTTCCAATCCCCTGCCCTGGGCAGGGACATCTGCTAGACCAGATTGCTCCAAACCCCATCCAATCTGGCCTTGAATAGTTCCAGGGATGGGGCAGACACAACTTTTCTGGGCAACCTGTTCCAAATTCTTGCCTACATCTCCAGTACATCTCCTTATTCTCCATTGGTTGTACTCTTTAATATGGAGCAGCTGTCTCTGCTTCAGGACCAGAAGGTAAAGGTCTAAGGTGGAGCCCAAATACCATAGAAAAATAGGAAGACATTTCTTTCCATCTGTGGAGCATTCCAAACTAGTGCTTTAATATATCCACAGCCTTGTGCTTTTTACAAAATTCAAAGTTGTTTTTATTGTACAAAATTCCACAATGAAAACTGCCAGCCAGTTTCATACGTAACTGCTTTAAAAATATAATTATACACCTTTTTTTGTAGTGTGGAAGTTTTGACATTCACTAGCTGGAAGAAACAGAAACGGAGCAGCAATTTGACTCTGAGTTATTTACCTGGACAGGTTTCAGTTTGACCACTCTTTCTCTTATGTGCCTGAATGGACAGTTCCTGCCATTAACAGAAAACCCAATACAGTTCCTTTCAAAGCCACTGAACCCTGTTAGCAGGTCAGGTCCCACTCACTGTCACCCAAAAGGGTGAATTTTCTGTGAGAATATGGGATATAACATTTGTCAGTGTCAACTTTTAGCAACACAACAGGCTAGCCATGTTAAACACAGCGCAGGATGAGGACCTACAGAACTTTTCTTGCAGCACATTCTCTAGACAATAATATATTTTTGGGGAAAGACAGATCTGAATAATGGCCCATGACTGTGTTCCCTATGCATTATTTCACACTGGTACGTTCAAAACACCTTTTTGCAGTCTAATCTCCCATGGTCTTTAAAAATAGATACACTATTCTTCTGCATTGAAATGCAACCATATGCAGTGATTTCCCAACAGTTTTTCTTAGAAATATAAACATTTAAGTTCAATGTTAGCTTCTTGAAATTAATGCTCCAGGATTTTTTTTTAAAAATCTTTCACCCCAGAGACGACTTTCTTCACATTAAACCCAGTTAAATATATATTGCACATTAGGGCCAGATTTCTCCTCTTTGAATTAAACTGTGGATCTGCAAAACATGGCAAATTCTCCTTCCAGTCCCTGGAACCCATACCACTGGTGTAATTCAGGGGCACTTCAAAAGCACTTAAAATCCACACCTGAAAATCAAAGATGAGAATTTTACCCTTCATTTCTACACACCGTCAGTGTAGCACCCAATTTCTTCAGTTTTCAAGGCATTTTGTGTTTCTATGCTTTAAACTGATGGGTAAAGTTCTGCCTGCGGAAGCAAAAAAATGAACCCACACCAATGATGATCACAGATAAAACCAACACAAGTGTTAATATAATAAGGAAGTTGATTTTCTTCAGATCCTCTTTTTCACAGTCTTCTGGCCTAATGTTCCTGATGTGCATTTCATCCTGGTACCCGAAATTCTGAGTGTGCTGGCACATTAAATACTCCACGTTGGGGATCTGGACATTTTTGTTCTGGATCATTGATGAAAGCCAGATGTTTCCACAGCAGCTGAGTGGGTTCCCAGTGAGATACAAGTTTTTAAGTGAATTTTCTAATGCTAAAATATTGCTGTCCTGTAATGTACTGAACCTGTTGTTCCGTAGGTCCAGAACTTCTAGTGGAGAGTCACTATCCCACTTAGGCAGCCAGCTCAGCTGATTTTCAGAGAGGTTTAAATGTTTAAGGTGACTAAAACAAGGCAAGTCAATATTTAAATCTATCAGGCTATTACCATATAAATACAAATATTCCAGAGACTTTTCCAGACCTGATAATGCTTTAAGTTCTATTTTCAGTCCAGGGTTCACGGAGAGGTCCAAGACAAGCAGAGAAGTCTTGTAGAAGCTGTATGCTGGTAGGACGTTCAGCATGTTGTCAGCTAGGTACAAGTACTGAAGAGAAGGAGAACCAACAAATGATACACAACCACTCTCCTCTCCAGCAAGTCTTTGCTTAGCTAATCCTGAGTACATGCTGCAAAGGCTGATATTATTGCTCTGTAGATTAAGCAGTCTAAGGCTAGGAAGATTTGAGAAGGTATCAAACTGCAGGGTTTGAAGATAGTTGTTTTGAATATAGAGCTCCTTCAAATTTGACAACACACCAGCATCAAGGAGAAGGTTCTGCAAAGCATTGTAGCTCAAGTCAAGGACAGTTAAAGCAATCAATGCACTGTCATAACTTACTGCAAATGCCTGAAGACAATTTTTACTGAGATTAAGGGTGTGAAGGGACAACATTGAGTCAAAGAACTCATCTGGAATGGATTTGATTTCATTATAACTTAAGTCTAAATATACAAGCTGGGATAAATAAAGAGAACTTTTGTTTCTACTTTGCTTCTGATCAAGAATATGGAAAGAAGCATTTACCCATTCATTTTTCACATAGTCCATTTTATTATGAGGAGATTCAGCAGTGAGCTGGATTAAATTCTGTGATAAATTCAGAGTTACCAGCTTATTTACCTGAGGGAACACTGGGAAGTGAAACAGTTTGTTTTCACTCAGATCCAAATACCTTAAGCTATATTCATCATCTGATTTTGTGGTATGGAAGGTCTCAATGCTGTTTCTGCTAAGGTCAAGTATCTCCAGCTGCCTGAGGTTAAAATTAGAGATGCAAGTAATTGAATTCTTTGAGAGGTTGAGTTTGGACAGGCTCACTAGAGTCTCAAAAGCACCTTCTTTTATCTCCATGATGATGTTGCTCTGAAGATCTATCTCCACAAGATTGGGAGATCCCTGAAACATCTTTTGTGATATCATTATAATACTGTTGTCTGCCAAGGAAAGATACTGCAGTGCTGGAGCTTCTTTAATGAAATACTCAGCCATCCCATTGTACAGACTGTTGTGGGACAAGTCCAGTATTTCCACCTTGGGTAGGAGTCCAATTCCCTCTGTGCCATTTTGAGCAAGCTCATATAAGTGATTGTTGGCTAAATTTATTTCCAGCAAACTCTTCATGTGTGCGAAGACTCCAGAGTGATGAGCTTATCTGGTTAGAACTTAAATCCAGGCACTGAAGGGAAGTGTAAAATGAGAAGGACATTTCAGGAATGCTTTGAATCAGATTTCCCGACAGATCTATTTTGTTTACATTTGATGGAGCTCATGAGGGATTTGGTGGAGGTCTTTGTTGTGGCAAAATGCCTGAGAGTTTGCCTGCCAGAAAAAGAGAGAGAAAAGGAGTTGTCACATGACAAATGAAAAATGTCTTTGCATTAAATATAAGGAAAATAGCCTTCAGCATCCAGGCTGATGCTGCTTCTGAAACACTGATCACTTCTTCTGCACATTTAGACAACAAGAGCAACAATCTCAATTAGCTTCTTTGCAGCTAACAGCACTTATTTAATTTTAAAGAGATTTCTGACTTCAAATAGTAGTTTTATCTGCATGTGATACGAACTAAAAATTCTCCTGTTTGTACCTTTCTCCTAGACTCATTTGGACAGTCTTGAGTTTCTCTGCAGTCAAGCACCATTTCCTAATTTTTGTGCTGATGTTTAATTTTCTCACTGTCATCGCTGTATTAGATTTTGCAGACTCTACTTGCAGTTGCTAAGCAGTAGTACTTGGAAGAGCTTCTCTCTGTTGGCAAGGTGGGTTCCAGAGCAAGGAGGTATAAAATCTTTAAGGATCCTATAGCACAAACCCTGTCTCTCCTTTGTAGCCACATGTTCAAATATGCCTTCCCTTAGCCATGGCTTAGTTAAGCAAGGCAGCTTTAACCAAATAGGATCATTCAACAACTGTGACATTCCTGATGCCAGTTCCAAACTCATTCTTCTTTTATCTTCCATGTTTATCCTTTTCCTAAGGTAACAGTTCCTTTCTACGTGCATGGGGAGCATGCCTTATGAAGCCATCCACACAAGACACCTGTGATACAGCACTGAAAACACAAATTATGGAAATACAGTTTTTGAGAGGGGGAAAAAGATGTGATGTGCAGTGAGGGTCAGGCCTTTCAGGCCAATTCTCAGCAGCAGGAAAAAAAAAAAAGCAAAAACAAGCATCAAAGTCAAATCCATCTTCTGGATGCATCTGTGTTTAATTGCACCTAGGACTGAGTTCTGTGTCCAGAGCAAAATTTGGTGTGTGTGTTCATAGGGTACATTGGAAACATGAACATGAGCATCCTTACATAACCATCAAGCTCTATTTTGTTGTTATGGAGAACATACAGCAGCAGGAGGAAAAAGGAAAGGAAAGGAAAGGAAAGGAAAGGAAGGAAAGGAAAGGAAAGGAAAGGAAAGGAAAGGAAAGGAAAGGAAAGGAAAGGAAAGGAAAGGAAAGGAAAGGAAAGGAAAGGAAAGGAAAGGAAAGGAAAGGAAAGGAAAGGAAAGGAAAGAAAGGAAAGGAAAGGAAAGGAAAGGAAAGGAAAGGAAAGGAAAGGAAGAAAGGAAAGGAAAGGAAGAGGAAAGGAAAGGAAAGGAAAGGAAAGGAAAGGAAAGGAAAGGAAAGGAAAGGAAAGGAAAGAAGGAAAGGAAAGGAAAGGAAAGGAAAGGAAAGGAAAGGAAAGGAAAGGAAAAAGAAGGAAAGTCTGCTGAATCTTAACTTCTATGGAGAAACAGAATCCAGATTCCATGACACAAAGCTTTTCAGAAATCAAGCAAACATTAA
This sequence comes from Sturnus vulgaris, assembly GCF_052056855.1. Classification (NCBI taxonomy): domain Eukaryota; kingdom Metazoa; phylum Chordata; class Aves; order Passeriformes; family Sturnidae; genus Sturnus; species Sturnus vulgaris. The sequence goes on along the minus strand of NC_142244.1, from coordinate 4,767,457 downwards.
AAGTCAAAAATATTAAATCCCATCTGTTTTATATGAACTTTGAGGTGAATGAAGTGGCAGATCTGTTTAGGAGAAGTGGAGCACTAGTCAGTATTTTGTGAATATCTTTTGCATCATCTTAGTTCTGGAGAGCAAACAAGAATGTGCCAGAGAAGTGCAAGTGCTCATCCAAACTCTAGATGTACACAAGCTGCTCCACAGTGCTTCCCATGACACATTTTTTCCCAATGATCCCAAGTATATTGACTATTAAAACCTAAACCCCTTCCTCTTTTCCCTCCAACTCACTCAATTCTCTCTCAGCTAAATTAAAAAAAAAAAAAAAGAAAGAAAAAGAATAAGGAAATGTTCTGGCTTCTCCCTGAAAATATTTCTTTCCTGCAAAGTGACTGTACACTTCCTCATTTTGAGTTAAATTATGCCGAGAGCTGGCCTTATTTCTGAGGCACGAATAGCAGGGTGGGAAACCTCTTCTTACTCATTTGTGGAAGAGGAAGAAGCCAGGAGGATACAAAAATCCAGAGTGAAAAAGCAGAAACTGCTTTGCATCCTAAGGCAGATGCCAGGTTTCTTCTCACATTTTCAGCCAGATCCCAGCAAGTGCTGAGCACCCTCCATTCCCCTGGGCACCTAGAATCTTACCAAAGTCCTGATGCAATTCCTGTCAATGCCAGCAACCTGCTTTCCACTGAGGTTGATGGGGGAGAGGTCAGCCACTGTTCACCATGTATGTTGCACGATTTGGCTTTTAATCTGCACCCACTGAACCCTCTCAGTGATAAGAGGGACTAATAAAATCTACACTTCCCATTGTCTGCCATTTGTTCCTACAATATTTCCACTCCCATTTTTCTTTTTAAACTTTCCTTCCTTTTCACTCACTATTTTCATCCTCACTAAATTTCTTATCTTTTCTCTCCTGCACCATATTTTCTCCCCCAAGGCTCAAACTGCATGAATTTCATTCTCATCAGCAGTAGGGGAAAAAAAGATGAAGCACATCTCTGTAGGATGGAGCAAACAGCATTTTTTTGGTTTATCTCCTCTCCTCTCACCCCTTAGTCCATTGGGTTGGTAGCCTGAGACTGGAAAATAGGTTTTTGTCATTCTCATGTTCTGACTTCATCATCTCTGCCAGTGCTGCCATCAGTTTGTTTTAACTCCATTGTCAAGAAGTACTGGAGGGTGAGGGCCACTTGGTCCCATTAAGATGCTGGCAAAAAAAAGACCCAACCGTGCAAAAGCTGGGCATCATTTGGTTTCTGACTCCAGTTTTTCACTGCTCAGCTTTCACTACTTTCACTGGGTGGAAGTTGCCAGCCACCTCAGCAAGAGCCCTACAAAGAGGTGTTGGACTCAAGCTTGTCCTTGAGTTCTCCTTTATCAATTCATGAACATTTGAACCAACAATCTCGGCTGGGGCCACTTGGCACTGACTTGTCCTTGTATGGTGTCCCTGACTGTTCTTAGAAGAGCTGAGGTGGAGGCTTAGCTACACAATCAAACCTTAGCATTTTGCCCAAGTACCACACATCAGCTGACCTATGACATCTGGTTATGCATCTGTCCTTGCATCACCTCAAAGCAAGGTCCAATAGAATTTTCTAAAATCCCTTCCCTTCTATAAATTATTTGAAATCTCCTCCTTTGCCAATTAACATTAATTAACAAAATCATCTTTCTTTGGGAGGTAAAATATGATACAGTTGAAGTTTTGCCTATCCTTGGAAAATAATGTGAGTTAGGAAGAACAACCTGACGTTTGGTCGGTTCCTTGTCTCACAAGCTGATAGATGTGCCATAATGGGTATCAGGGCAGTTCACCCCCGTGTCAGGGGTCTGGTAGGGACTGCTTACTTCCTAAAACTCTTGTAAAGTTTAGTTCAGCAATAGAACCATCAGTGGTGACTCAGAAAGTGGCACAGGTTTCAGACTCATGCCTCTTCCATAAGATTTGAGATTAAAGTTTCCATTTCTGAGCCTCTGCTATTCTAAAGGTGTCACCACAGGGAAAGTGCCATATAAAACAGTGAGGCTGTGATGCAGTGCAGGACTGTCAATGGACAGCTAACCAGCTAATCCAGTAGCTCCTTCCTTCTTTGAGCTGTGTTTGGATCCACACCAAATGCCCAGTGAAGGAAGGCAATCAGCATGGACATCAGCAACGCTGAGCTGTTGATTTACACCAGATGAGCATCCCGGCCCCTGACTGCAGCGTGTTTTCTGTCAGGACTGATTTTTTCCCAGCGTGGTTGTGTTGTTGGCTTGATGAAAGCCGTTTACAGTGGAGTAGTGCAAGCAAGCATGTGTTTACTTCTCAGCAATCAGCCTGGTCTGTGACCCATCAAGGAACAGGATGAAGCTGCTTGGATTATTGCGTGTCTCAGGCAGCCTCCATGTGACTGTGACATGGGACCCAGGCTGTCCTGTTTACAGTGGCTTCATCAGTGCCCCCTCTCCAGTCAAGGAGCTGAGCTACCCAGTCACCTTCCCAAGATCTTTTTATATATACACTAGGTCTTAATTTTTCTGGAATTCAGGAAGTGCAGCAATATGGCAGGGTGGGCAGGAATGGAATGAGTCCCACAAGGGAGATGTGTACAGCTAGCAAATTATTTTTTCCCTATTTTGGAAATTCTTGAGGATTTGTGCTGAACAACTTCAATGTTCAAGGGGGGGAAAAGTATTTTTAAACATCCTGGTACAGTCAGAAGCACTTGGAGAGGGAAAGGAGAAAGTTCAGCTGTGAATAACATTTATAATATTGTACAAGGTGCTTGCAAAAATTCAAGGAGTAGATTTTGTACTGGAGCAAGAGTCTTTGTCATTTCTCTTCACTCCAGCAGAAGTCAGGTACCACTTCCCTGGCAGAAATGCTGTGTCAGGGCAGAGGAGGTCAGTCTACTTGTTATTACACAAGAGCTGGTATAGAAGTATTTCACAGAAGATGCTTTAATTAAAGCACAAAGAACAACTGATATAAAGGAGTTGATTTTAAGTCTGTTCTTTCTCTGTCTTAGCCACAGAAACCCTGTACAATCTTAGGGAAATCAAGTCAAATTTCTTTTAACTAGCTCATCTTTAGGAAAATTGAGATAATGATCCTTCTTTGCCTCCCCTCCTCCGCCTTTGCTGTCACTACAACAAGGACACAGCCTGATGACAGACTGCTAAGCATCCCCTAAACCTGTAAATGCCACCTCTGCCATCACAGGAAGCCTGGTCCTGGGGGGTTCCCTTCTCAGAGACTTGTGCAGTGCCAGTCTCACTCAGGATCTCAAGGGGCCTAAGCAGAGAGACAGCCTTACCATTTCACAGGGTGTCCTCTCTGAGAGTTGATAGTTAGAGGTTTCTTTGTTCACTGCTACCAGGAAGAAGATGATGTACAGTTTCATGGCTCTGCAGGTAAAAATAATTACAGTTAGATTTCATATGGGAGACAGTGCTCAACATATGCAAAAGCTGGCCACCAGGTCATCATCTTACAAGGAAAAGAACATAAGCAATGCAATAAATTAAGCCATCTCTGAGCCTACAGCACTAGTGACCCACCTGTGTAGCTTTGTATCCCTTTCAGCCTGGTGGAAAGAGATCTACATGAGGATTGAAAGGAAGGTCCAAGGTATTACATGGGTTTTCCCCAGTGCAATTTCATCTGCTGCCTAAATGGACACTCAACAAAGTCCAGATGTTCAAGCTGGGCAGGGTGTCTGGCATCATGGAGAAAGAAAACTACTGAAGACCCAGTTATCTTCACACTCCCCATAGACACAGCACAGGTGCTTTCAACTGGGCTGAAATTTTGGGTGCCATGTCCTGAGCAAAGCCCATGGGTGCCACTCAGAAACAACCAAAAATGGGAACAGTTTTGTTTTCCATCCATAACATTTCCTACTCCCCTTATCCCAGAGTGACAAAGAGCTTTTACATGTATATCCTCATTGAGTTCATGCAAACAGCTTAAGGACTAGACTGAAATTTTTCATTTTACACATTCCAGGTATGGAAGGCTTTTAAATACATTTGACAGGAGATCATAGAACCATATGTTTCACAGAATCACAGAATACGTAAAGTTCGAAGGAAACCACAAAGACAATTGGGTCCAGCACCTGGTTCTGCACAGCACCATCCCCAAGAGTCACGCCCTATGTCCAAGAGTGTTGTCCAAATGCTTCTTGAACTCTCTCAGGCTTGGGTTGGAAGGGACCTTTAAAAGTCACCTGGTGCAATCCCCCTGCCATGGACAAGGACAGATGCCTTACAAAGAGACGGATATAAAATAGAATGGATTTGCGTGAAACAGAGAATTCATGAGTTTAACTGTTTGAAAAGCACTGCATAAAAGAGCACAGAACTGCAAAAGGAGCAAACAGCACTGGGAGATCTATCACTGGACAACAGGGAAAAATGGAACCAAAGCCAAAGGGAAGCATGCTGGCTTCAAACAGCTCCAAATGCAACCCCAACTCCATGCACAAGCCACTGATATCAATGTAGTGTTGCTCATTGGCTTCCACCCACAGAGCATTGGAAAGCTGAAAGCAAAAGAGCTTGGATTATTCTCAGCTGATGGAGATCCTTCTGCTGAGTCACTTTGATGGATGCAGCTGATGGCCCTTCGCAGCATTGACAGTGTCTGAACAGCAATGCCAACAAGTTCCTGATGGGAATCTGCCCATTTCTCCCCTTCCTAATCAGAGAACAGAGCTGTGTACTAGGAACAGAGAAAGTGGGGAGGATTAGACCACAGCTACTCTGTGTACAGTTTGTATATTCCTTCCATTTCACAAAAGAACCCCAGTGAGAGATGATGATCCCCAAGGTACAAGAAGGGGTCTCAGTAATGGGATCAGAAGTGTGTTCTTCCCTGTTAAAACCAAACTAAGGATGTTAATTCTCTACCATTGAATCAATGTTTGCAAATAGGCTGAAATCATCCAATGGAAGGAGGAATTGCCAATATCACCATCTATAATGTTTCTGTTGTTCCCCTCTGATCTTTATTCCCCATGCTTAGAGCAGCTGGGACCTCCTTTAAGAAGGAGAAATCTGTTTTTATCATTTATTAGTTTGCTGAAGTGGTGATAAAAGATGAACATCCCAATGATTACAAGGCTTTTCTCCATGCCCTCAAAGGGAAATCCTTTCTGTTCAGATGCAATGAATCAAGTTGAGGATATTAACTACAACAGGGAACCACCCTAAGGGACAGCACGTGGTCCATGTGTCCTTGTCACATTGTCAGTGCAAAAAAAGGTCTCTTTGCCTCTTAAATACTAAACCCGGCAAAATCCAGGTTTTAACATACTTTGTAACATCCTAAATTTTAGGTTTATAAAGCAACTGGGAAATTAATGTATTTGAACACAAAAAAAAATGACATAATATTTTTCTTTGTAAGGCAAATCTGTAATAAGAAAGGATGCTGTCCCTCAAGGTGTTTCTACGGTGGCTGTCACATCCTGAAGCTCATCAAGGATGTGGTGGTCTCTTCCAGCATAGGACAACATAGACTCTATCCTCATAGAACCATTTCATTTGGAAAAGCCCTCTGAGACCATCAACTCCAACTCTTCTCCCACCACTGCCATAGCCACAAGTATCCCATGTCCCCAAGTGCCACATCCACAAGTCTATTAAATCCCTACAGGGATGGGGTCTCCACCACTGTCCTTGGCAGCCTGTGACAGTGCTTAACAACCATTGTGGTGAATAATTTTTTTCCTAATATCCAAACTGAACCTCCCCTGGCACAACCTGAAGCTACTTCCCCTCGACCTGTCATGGGACAACCCAACCTCCTTGCTCACAGGGATTCCCTTCCTAGGGTAATTTTCAGTTCAGCTGTCCAGCAGAGGAGATTTTCCTGCCTAGCTTTTCTCTGAACAACCTTTAGATCCTTCTCAGCAACCTCTAGTGTGACACATCAGTGCATCCCCCTCTTTTCTACCCCCTGGGCAGGTCTCAGCATCCCCCCACCCTCTCCCAGTGCCGAGCTCAGGTTTACAGGACCCCCATTCCCTTGGCGTGAGAGAGGACATCTATTGACACTAAACCCTTCCTGCTGGCATTGATCTCTCTATCCACAGCTCACAAAAAGAGTTTGGGAGCAACAGTAGCAACAATTCAACTTAAAAGAGTTTTTATTGCTTTGAGGCTTTCCCTGAGTTGAATAAGCTTCATGATCAGTGCCAGTTTGCTCCCACTGGAAGCTGTGATAGAAACCCCAGCACAACTCAGAGCAGGATTGAGCTCTGAACTCTATTTAAATGCACAGCTTCCCATCACAGCACTTCAAAATTACCCCAGCTGAAAAATACAGGTGGTTTAAATCAGCATCATCCCCAAGTAAGTTGGTCAAATAATTCTAGAAAAAGTGTACCCTAACCATGATAGCATGTCCAGTTAAAAAAACAGGAAAGGCAGAGAAGGCAGAGAAGACCAGTAATTTGCCCCAATACAGATTTCAAACCATGGCATAATAACAATTTATTCCCAGTTTCCACTTCAGAACAATGTTTGCCTCCGTCTCTATCACAATATTAATCCTGAAACTACTTCATAGATGTTTGCAGCTAAAAAAAGCAGCACTTTCCTGATTTCCCCCAAATACAATTTTTTTACTGCTTAGACAATTAACGGAGATGCTCTCCCGTGCCAAAGAAAGTTAAATACAAGAGAACATCCAGAATACAAATCACACTCCCCAGGGTCTGATCCTTTGCCACATAAGACTCCTTCCTGTTAAGTTAGAGCCTTCAGGGGTAAAAAGAGTAACTATTTCACATTTACCTTGTTTCAAGGGCTTCTTGCATCCCCAAACACTGCTTATCATCTCTTTAAAAAGCATATCCAGCTCCTCAAAATCAATTCAGTCCTGGTATCAATGCAATTATTCTTCAGCTTCATGTTCACCCATTCAGGACACCTAGAGGCTCACTCATAACTTCAGAATGAAGGCGTTTTCAGGGAAATAACCTTATTTGGAACAGTGTGTGCTTTAAATTATGTTGCTTGTCTTCCTCTCCACTCCTCCCGGGGCTCTTGCTGGGTCCTAGCCACCGCTGTGCTCTGGACGGAGTCAGCTACTGTGTGACATCCTGAAGCCCTTCCTTGGGGCAGGCATTGAGAAATGAGGGGATTTTTGCCAGAGGAATTGTCAGGATCGGGCTGTGGGTTTGCTTAGGAGAATAAGTAACTTATTGGCGATGCCATTGTTTGGCTGTGTATGTGGGGCATGACACGTGTGTTTATTTTGGGGTTTTGTGTCCACAAGTCACATTCCTGGAGGGTTGTAGGCTCCTGCATCTAAATCTCTCTCTCTGCATTTTTAGGGAAACAGTGCTTGAGGATTAAATGTTTGAAATTCATGGCTGATAAATACAAACCCCAGAATCTGGAAACCTGTTCCAGAAGAAATAACTTTTCTTTTTGCAGTCATCCTACCAGTGAGAGTGTGACTGCAGTCTGCTGGCAGGACGGGGTCCATTGCTGGCTACAGCACCCTTGATGGATTTTCATGGCATGAGGCAGAAATTAGGGATAAAGGCCTTCATAAAGGCATTTTCAGATGAGCTGCTGAATTTTTGGCAGTAAGTACATAGGGCTGAATATACTGGATCCACTGGGAAGAATTCCCACTGCAAAGCAGTGCTTTTGTCATGCAGAAGATTATTTCAAATTGCCCAAGTTCAGCTTCTTATTTATTATTTTGTGCTGCCCTCTAGAGCTGGAGCAGCTGGTTTCCTCATTTCCTTTTGCTAATTAAGTCCTGCTTCAGGACAGCCCCCCTCTACACAGATTTCCCTGCTGTTTTCTCCCAGAGACACAAGCCTGAACTGCCACAACACAGTTTTCCCATGGCTGAAATAATACACCAAAGAGCTGGACTCTTAGTTTGCTTGGTAATGCACCCTGAAATGAGAGGTATAAATCACAGAATTATAGACTCTCAGAATGGTTTGGATTGGAAAGGACCTTAAAGTTCATCTAGTTCCAGCCCCCCTGCCATAGGCAGGGACACCTTTCACTAGACCAGGTTGCTTGTCTGGCTATAAAAATACTATGACAAGGTGACAGGGGAGGGCATGATTAGGTGCAATGGATAGAAAAATGCACATTAAACTCTCAGGAGAATTGTCCACCAGTGAGATTAGCACAACCTCACAGAAGTTTCACTTGACTGGGCTCTCATCTCATTTGCTTTGATCACCTTCCCCCAACCATGTCATATCTGGAGTTTCATTTTGCAGTGCTGTTTTTCACTTCATCCCTTTGGCATGCTCCCTGGAGTCAAGCTCTCCATCAGCAATCCCCTTGGGGTAAGCAGGAAACTCATGTCGAAACTGGGGGCCATTGTTATATCCAGAGATTTAAATATCTTTTGGATGCTCTGGGTTTAGAATTTGCCTTGTCAGCAGTGTGCAATAGCACTTGAAAAGCACAGACACCTTTTCAAGGCAAACCTCGAATATTTGAGGTCTCCAAGGAAAATAAATACTTTTTTTAATAAGATATTTTGATTTCATTTGGACTACAAATATCATGCCTCTAATTAAGAGCAGCGAGTGACCAGGATGATGGCAGTTTCAAATTTTTCTACACCTAGATGTTCAGAGCATTTTAGGAAGTTTGGATTTACAGGGATAAAAATAGCAGAGATTTTGCATTTTTTAAAAAAAACAGCTTTGTTCCTTAAGCTGTTTTGTTGAGTATCCAGGTAGCTGTGCCAGCTGAACTGTAAAGAAGAGCCTGGAGAGAAACAAATGCCTAAGCAGGAGGGAAGGGCATGCACTGATTCTACTGCTCAGGGCTTTGCTTCAATAAAACCACGCTCTTGGAGGATACCAGCTGCAGTGGGAAAGATCAGTGCTGTTCTTGCCATCTTTGTCCTTTCCCAAAGGGGATCTGGCAGCAAACAGGGTCAGACTCCAAAGCATTTGGCTGACTTCCCAAATGTTCAATATTTTTGGCCTTGGGCTACCCAGCAATTTACACTTTAAAGTGGTGTGGAAACACTAGCATGGTATGGGCTTGGTAAGACACATCTGCAGAGCAAGTGTCACCTGCATCAATCAGAGACTGGGTCACAGAATCAGAGAATGGTCCAATTTGAAAGGGACCTTGAAGATAATCCAGCCCTCCTGCCATGGGCAGGGACACCTTCCACTAGACCAGCTTGCTCAAAGACCCAGCCATCCTCATCCCCATCACACAGATTGGAGAATCAAGCTTTTTTGCCCACAAAATAGCAAGGGCTGTCCCATCCTAACAATGCCAAAGGGTTTGCACCTGCAACTCTGTGAAATCCTGATTTTCCAGTGGTGTCTCAGTACTTCCTACTCAGTTTCTGCCGATGTCATTTGAGTTTCATCGCCTGTCACCTGAAGTGAGGGACACCTTATCAGACCTCTCCTCCAAACCCTTTCCCCAGCACAGCCTAGAGCAAGAAGGAAAAGCAAATCCTAGCTGCTGGCTCTTACCAGTCAGTCTATAAATTACTGCAGGTTCCCAAGGGTTTCAGAGGAACAAAAAAAGTCTTGAGTCTCCAGACCTTTTGGAGTCTGTCCATCCATAATGCTGCTGCTTTCTAAGGCACTGCTTTTGAGTCCTGTGTCAAGCTCTATGAATCAAACTCTCTAGAGAAGTAAATAAAACAAGTTCCTGCCTTAGAAAGTGTGTCTCACAGGAGTGGGACAAGTCTTGCTCCCTTTTGGCTGGAATAGCTCTCTGGTGATTCATCCCACAGGGGAGCTGGAGACAACATTAATATTGACCCTGTTAAAAAGAATAGCCAATGTCATCCTGAACCACAGACTTTGAGAAGGAGGCACAGCTCCCGACACTCTACATCTCCAGAAGCTGGTTCTCCTGCAATCTGCACTGTGCTTGGCATCTCATAGGAAGATGCAGCCCCTAAACTTTCTGGTGTCAAGTCCACAGACCAAAACAGAGACTTCCCCATCTCTTGTAAACCCAACAAGGCTTTTCTCCTGCCTTTTGAAGCTGCTGCCCGCCTTCCTTCTCTTTCTGTCCTCTCTCCATGTGCATCTTTATCAGATATTCAACCAACAGCATTTTCCCGCCAAAAATTAACATTTCCAATTATCGAGGTTTTAGCCAGGTTCTCTATTTTATTCACCCTTTTTCCTCCTACTCTTTCCAGGTAATAAAATGTAAATGAACAAGAACTGAATGAAACCCACAAGCTTGGAGAATTTGTGAGTGAGGGGATGGCAAAGGGACAGAAGGAGATGGGAAAATTAAAACTCTTACATCAGCAAAAAGGGACATGTAGTGGCATTTGCAGATTAAACTGTCTAAGCATAAAATACTCTCCCTGGAGAACAAAGTTCAGATTCAGGAACCAAACCAGAATATTTTCTTACCAATTTATAAAATACACTTTTAATTCAGCAATATTATTTTTTATAGACAGTGGGGTCACTATTTGGGAAAAGATATACACATTTTATAAGATCCTGTAAGACACAAAATGAGGTGAGGAAAATTATTTCTGATAGAGTTGATTTACATAATACTGATATCCATCCTTGAATCCACCCATCACTGTGTTAGTAAAAGGCCAAGCACTGATACCGTCACTAAGATGTAACCATCTGCTTTAAAAAGATGTGACATGTTGTAAATTTTTGTTCTTGAAAACTGGAGGATTTCAGAATTTTAGAGTAATGTGTTTATTTTAAAGTATAAATTACTACATCTCAGTAAAAAACTCCAAATTATCGCTTCTATTTAAGGGAAACATATTTGTCTTTTATCAAAAATACTTTTTTCCAAATTACAACTGGGCTTAGCCTTAGAAAATTTACTGTGATTTTTATATAAACTATGATTTGCTAAAACTTTACTACTTCCAAATATTGCCTACACATTCATTCTCATGATAACAGTCCAGATGCAGCAGAGCTGTCTCAGTAAATCATCGTTCACCCAAGGTGACATTCAAGCTGTCAGGGTCTTAAGAGCAGCAAGATAACCCTGCCATCTCACACCTCGTGCTCCAACAGGGAGAGCTCAATGACAGCACTGACAGGAAGAAGAACAGACAAGCCAAACAGAATTTTGCCTATTTTACCCAGGGACTGTGTGATTTGCCCAAAGCTATATTAGGATTCAGTGTTGGAAAGCTGAGTGAGTGGCATTTAATTAGTGTACAATGCTGATCTCTGCAGCACTCCTAGTTCAGAAGGCTGTAATGCAGTAATACCATAAATAGACTGAAGTCCTGTGAAGAAAGAAAAAAACCAATCATCTCCCCACTTTCTATTCCTGCAAACACAGAGAATAATAACAAATACGGTGTATGACAACTGTACTGTTATAAACTAACTGGTGCCTCCTTAACATAAATGATCTAACTCACACAGTGCAAGTCCCTGATGGATTAAATATATAACTGTGTGGATAGAGCCATCTACACAGTGTGTTTAGCCAGTTCCTCAGCCTATTCATAAACACAGAACATTTTATTTATATAGTACCTTCCTCATCTGTGTTAAAGGCTGCAGCTCAAAGTCACCAGAGCCCTCATCTCTCCCGCAGCTGAAAGTGCAACTTTCCAGCAGGCTCCCGGGTTCACACACATCTCCACATACCTGCTCTGTGGCTGGAGGAGGAGGTTTCGTCTCTGTTTGCAGCCTTTTTTTTCCCCTGACTCTCCCAGCAGCCTTTCCAGCGCAAGCCGAGGAAGAGTTTCCTTGGGGAAGTCGTACCTCTGTTGCATGCCAGCTGACTAAAACTCTGCGAGCGCCGAGAGAAGTTTGAAGTCACAGGGAGAAAAAAAACTCCCCATAGACTAGTCCTTGAATTCATTCCTTTGCAGTCATAAGCTCTTATATATTCCCAGGCTCCCCAGAACACGTGAATACATACCTCCGTAATACTTTTAAAATATGTGTGTCTTCTGCGCTTCTCTTTATTTTCCATTTTGTTCATTCAGCCTTTGCTTATTTTCTGCAGTTTCTCAGCTGGTAATTATGCTCCTCTCGTATTGACACATGAAACAGCCCTTTGAATGCCACAAAAAATCCCCTCCACAGGCTTTGGGGACACGTGCTTGTCTCTGAAGTCATCCGTGCCTGTCCCACAGCTGTCAGCCTGGGGATTCTCGGGGATTGGGATAAATCAGGGGCACTGAGCTGGCTGTAAACCTTACATTTCAAGTCCATGCAGGATGGAGTGTGTAGGAAAAGGGTATATGGGAGTAGGGCAAACACATCATGTTTGGTGTCCCAACAGGTCATTTGTGTCTTCATGGCACAGCAGTGGGATGGCTGAACACAGCCTCGGGGGAAAGATAAATTCAATTTAATGCTTGAATGGGTAATAACATAAATACCTTCTAAGAAGGGCTGTGGGATGAATTTTGCTTTTTTTACTTTGGATGTGAAGCTCCCTTTTATTTCAGATGCAATGCTTTTGTGTAAGTTGGTGGGGGACATGTACATTTTCTGTGTTGTCTTCATTGGCTTGCACGTGCCCTGGTATCTGGGCAGGTGTTCACTGGCTCTTGTTTGCAGCACTGTAAACCTCTGACAGGGTTTTTCCAGCTCTTTAGTGGATGTCTTAGGACCAAACAGAGTCTTGGCTTCACCAGCCAGGCTAAGACCTCCCCTGGGCCACCCAGCTGGGGAGCTGCCACAGGGCACCAGGGATCAAAAAAAAAAAAACATCCCAGGGACCACTGCAAACCCCCCACCTTTTCCCCTCATCACATCTCAACTGAGTGATCTCTCTCAGAGGAGAGGTTTTACTTCAGCATCATGTATTTTATCTCCTTTTCACTTAGATATGCAACAATGGCCAAGAATTCTTCACCACAAAAAAAAAAAAATGAGGTGCTGGCTCCCTTCTCCCAGACAGTATCAATTCTGTCCTGCTCTCCTGGATCTGCTTATTAAAATCAGCTGAAAGCTACGTCCTTTTATACCATGTGCCAAACAGCTTCGTGAATTCTGCTAAACATTTGCAGGCTGCAGCTTTTGCTTCTCTGTGACAGGTTAGTTCTGTGTAACACACCAGCTCCTCTGAGTCAGAATTACCTCAGAACTGCACCATACTGGGAGATTCAAGATGAAAACATTTACAGATGTGAAAAATGTGGCTTGTTAAATATCTCAGTCAATATATTTTGCTCAAGTTGTTGCAATAAGATTGTAATAAGATGAATCAACTTAATAGCAACATGTACATAATGGTAGCAAAGGAAATAGCCTTGGCTATTGCCTATGTACATGTGTAGCTGTATATGCACTGTTGTTGTTGCTGTTGTTGTTACTATTATTATTATGGGCAAAAACTCACCTCATAGCCCACAATAGCTTATTTGGATGGATTGACAAAGGGAGTTTACCAAGGAAAAAGCATATATTGTGTCCCCTCCTGTCACCACAGCAAGACAACCTGATGGCCAAGTTGATGCCACAGTAGCCAAGCCTGGAGCATCACTGTGGACCTGCTTCTTAGAGATGGAGATCCACTTGTATTTCCCAGGTGGTGCATGGCTAGGTAATAGGGAAGTAGTCCATCACAGAAAGGATAGCAAGTCTCCCAACATGAAATTTTGGACTACATGGAAGCAACAGGAATAATTCCCACAGATCCTGCTGCTGTTAGACTCCATCTCTGTTGTGTGGGCAGCAGAAACTTGGGTCAGCCTATGGTTTAATCCCAGTGACACTGAAGTGCAGATAGCTTTTCCAGTTACATCTCTCCTGCTAAAGATATATCTCCCAGGGAGTGATCTCTGGCCTGATCCACACAAATCCTGCCCTTCTCTAGGGGAAGTTACCCCACTACCCTGAGATCATTGTTTCATTTATTTCAGAGTGCCCTGAGTAAGGTGGGGACAGTGTGCAAAGCTGCTCTAGAACAGAGTAGGAGGATTGTGCAGAGCAGAAACAACCAACCTGATGCAGGCCCTGAAGAAAACACAAGGACTACGCCCAGCTTGGAGGGAACAATCTGGTTTGGTTGGGAAGGGTGCCCATGAGAGAGCTAACTTTCAATGTGGTCAATTTGAGGAGCCAGGTTATCTGACACCATTGATGCACCCCATGAAAGAACCTGAGGTCTCTAGGAGGTCACCACACCCTGCAGACTTGTAGGATCTTGCCTCCGAACCTGCTTGGAAGTGCCAGTCCTGCAACAGTTTCTGCTGGTACCTGCCATGCACAAATCCCACATTCCTCTGCACTAGGGCAGCAGGATGTGGCAACTGGCAAACACCACTTTGAAACAAAAAGCCCACAGGTCAGTGCTGGTCACAGAACCTCCATCTTCACCATCTCCCCACGCTCCAAGTCTCATGAGATTCCCACTCTTCCATAGAAGAGCTGAACAAGCTTGGTTGGTGGGGCTGGCATGAAGATAAGCAGAAGTGCATGAACAGAAAGCAAAATTTCCAGCTGCTGAGATGCTCCAAGACATCACTGCCACTATAAGCATCATTATCTTGAACTGATGTTAGCCCAGTTGCTTTCTAGAAATTGCATTAAAAAGGGAAAAAAAAAAAAAAAAGAAGAAAAATAAGACAAAAGAAAGAAGACAAGAAGAACTGGCAGTTTTTAATCACTTGCAAAAGATTAGAGGTTGACCATGTGCTCACCTCACACTTAAAATAGGTTCTATCATGTCAACAGGATGCCCAACTCTAATTATAAATTATATTTCCCAAGAGTAAACAAAGTTTAATATTTATGCTCCATTTCCTCCTGCTCCGATTTTAGCTTGTTCTTTTAAAAAAAACAAAAACAAAAACATGAGGAACAAGAGGTCCGAGAGCTTCGCTCCATTTTCTATTCCCGCTGGTGTTGAGGGAAGTTTGACACTGGGAATATGATGATGTATCACATGCTAGGATTTTGGCTTGTCTTGGTGCTGATGCTGGTGGTGAGCAGAACATGGAAGCTGTCCTGGTCAGCTGTGATTCCTGTCCCGTATCAGTCTCATCATATGGTGCCTACAGCTCTCAGGTACTGTGTCTTTAGCTGAACTCAGAGAAGAAGCTGCTCTTGGCATCTCCCTGGCCTAGGCTTGGCTCAGTGCCCTGTGGTCCCAGCCATAATCTTAGGTCCACCTCACCTCGGGACATGAAGACATTGGCCTTGCAAGATGAAGACAGCTCCATGTACAAGTGCAAAACAGACATACCTTAGCTAGCTCCAAATCGGCTACCAGTGACCCAAGTAGCTGTAGAATTCATCCCAAAAGCAGGGTAAAAGATGCATGTCCAGTTCTCCTGGGACGCTTCAAGCCAGATATGACCAGCTATGAAGCAGTCAGCTGCACCCATGCTATGAATCAGTGTTTTGAAGGATGAGCACAATCCTGGGCATAGTCTTGGCTCATCTTGTCACTCTTAGGTGACTGGGTCCCCAGGCACTGCTTGATGCCCTGGCAGGCAATGACAAAAAGCTGAGCAAGAATGCAAAGTTCACAGTGCTCAAGACATTTATGGAGTGCTTTGGAATGTTGTACATCCCTTGGAATGGTACATATTGTGGAAACTCCTGGTGTATTACTGCAGGATAAAGATGAGGTGGCTTTGATGATAAGGGTCTTCTGCAGACTGAGAGACCACAGAAGATAATACAGATAAGTTGTGACAGAAACATCTCCCCAGATGTGGGGGTTGCTGGGGCATGCTGCAGTAAGGCAGTAAGGGAAAAGGAAGAGGAAAAACATCTGGGCAAAATTTCCAGACAAGTAAACTCATATCACAGGAGTTTCAGAGTCTCGTAATTTTTGGAGGGTTGAAATGGGGCAAATGGAATTTGCGTGTGAATTGTGAGAGGCCAAAACTGTCTCCAGGGCCCTGTGGTTTTATTTTCCATCCCCTGTGGACCTCAGACATACACCACTGCCCAGCAAGACTTTGAGGTATGGCTTGCAAACAGAGTTGTCAGGTGTATGTCTCAAGAAGATGGAAATAAGGACAGAGAACTCCTGCCTTATTTGCACTTGCCTGCCAGCCCAGATGGTTGGAGGCAGCCCGCATCCAACCCAGATTTCAGGTGTTTCTGCCACTACTATCTGCCCACCACTTTTCCCACCCACTACTATCTCCAGGGACATCTTCTAGCCTGTGTTTGAACATCCCAAAGCTTAATCAGCAGGTTCTGGAAACTGCTCCATGGAACAAATCTGGTTTATCTTGAAATGTGCATCAAATGAGACTGATATGGTTTCTATTGCAAATATTTCTCATTACTCTGCTCTACCACTGCAATAGTAAGA
Organism: Sturnus vulgaris; assembly: GCF_052056855.1. NCBI lineage: Eukaryota > Metazoa > Chordata > Aves > Passeriformes > Sturnidae > Sturnus > Sturnus vulgaris. Next base: position 4,751,194 of record NC_142244.1, on the reverse strand, counting down.
GGATCTATGAGTCAGGTGGTGCCAAACAAGCAGGAGAACAGTTTTCTCTGTTGTCTCTGCTAAGGGGGTTAAAGATCATGTTTCACTCTAAACCTCCTGCTCCATTTAAAGAGTGAAATGGTCCTCCTTCTCTTGGTTTCCTTTTGGGTGGGGGACTGAATGTCATTCATGTCTGGCATTTTCAGTCCCTGCTATTGACTCAGACCTTATGAAAATCAGTTTAAACTATCAAACACCATTGAAATACTCAATTTTCCCTTTTTGTTGCCCTGCCTTTCCACCTCTTTGTTTTGACTAGATGATGTCTTACTGGAGGGAAGCTATAATGAAATTATTACTGTCATTCCATGTACAAGGCCTTGAAGCTGACACAGGTAATTTTCAGATCATGGAGAAATGGATTTCACCACATTGGTTGAGAGTGTGATTTTGCTCCTTCTATGTTGTTTTTTTTAGGCAAGCGCTGAAAAGAAAAGAAATTTGCAATCATAATCCTAGGAAGAGAAGAAATTGGTTAGAAATGCTCTATTTTTGTCATGTTCCTTAAACCCTTTGATCCTTCCCATAACAAGCCCTTGTTCCATCACTATGTCATCATTTTTTTTATAGCTCACAGGTGTGTTATTTCCAAAATGCTTCTGCTTCCTGCACAGTGTGTTAGCTTTTCTTGAATAATATAACTTCCACTCAATGACATACTTCAGAATTTTTTTTTTCCATGGAGGAAAATGATTGAAACCGTGGCTTAAACCCTGAGAATGGTCCTTGCTGTGCAGACATGTGCAGTCTGTCATGGTAGTCCCTGTGTGTACTGCTTCAGGTAGAACACACTGCAGGTGGAGAAAAGTATCTGCACCATCTAGCTGATGCCCTTAAGTGACTAGCTAGAACAGAGGTCAGACAAGATTAAGAGAATGAAAAGTAGGTATTTATTAAAGGCACACCTTGGGTGTAAATAGGTACACTTTGGGCAGTCAAAAGCCCCTGAGAGAGGCTGCACCCAAGATGAATGACGGTCACGAGTTTTTCAGACAATTGTAAGTTTGGTGCATTTACATAACAGGGGTTAATCCCCCTGTTACAGCTTCAGGTAAAGAAGTCATATACCCCCCAGTTTGCTCCCTCCCCAACTTAATTTTGTTTATACTTTTTGGGCCCTGAAGCTGTAGGGTGTCCTTGAATTCCAGGCCTAGAGGGATTGTTTTGTCCGACCAAAATGTGAAGACAGTTAACTAACACTTTATATGGAGTTTAGAGTTATGCAGTAATGCAGTACAGGATTTGAAAAATATAAAGGCTAAAATACTAAGGCATCATAACAACCCCTTTGGACCAAAGAATGAAGCTGGGGATACACTGGGAGACATAGGGGAATGTTGGATTTATTTCAATGCACTGAGAAAGCAGACACAGGGCAACAATCTGAAGGTAACCATCCTGCTCATCTATCTGATTTTTCCAAACACTGAAACCTAATTTGCTGCTGAACATCTAGATTTCAGAGGTGGGATGCACTCAGCAAAAACTTCAGAGCCAGTGCACAGGCTACTTTTCCACTAGGAAGTTCAGTGCACTGGAATGATGAAATATGGGCCACACACAAGCACAGATAATTATGGTCAAATATTTATCACCAGCTCCCTGACAGGTAGAAGAAGTGATGGCAGCAGGTTTGAAGAGCTGAGTAAACTCATGGTCTCCTTTTTCTCATAGAAAATTGTAACCCCAGAATGATGCCATAGGTGAAAAAGATGTGATATCTCTGATCAAATGTAGACATGTACAAGGTTAGTATCTATCAAAGGACACATTCTGATAACCTCCACAGCTCATGGAGGGAAATAGAAGCTCTTCTTGCTTGTGATTCATCTAATTCTCCAGCAGATGAGTCACCCACAAGAAGCTCCAACCTTCTGCCGTGAACAAGGGAGTGGTGAATGACTAACACAGCCATGGATTCAAAATTAAGGGAAATTAGTCCCTCTTGTAGTCAGGAAACGGAGAATTTGGGGACTTTTTTTGCTGGTTGTGGATTTACCTCTTGCTGGTGTAAATGCCAGCTTTTCAGCCCAGGTTGGATATATCAATTCTTTCAGTTAATTTCCAGGTTTCCTTGAGAGAAGCCAGTTGGGGATGGTATCTCTGGATGTGTTGCAAACATTATAAGTGATTCTGCCACTCTATTGTTGCTTTGAGGGTCTGACATCCATCATCCCACTGAGCAAAGCCCTGAACATAATTCCTCCATGAAGAGCCTCACTACCCCCATAAAGCATGAATATGCTTTCCTCATATGAAAAGTGTAAAGATCTTTGTTAAGAAACTGGCATGCAGCTTCTGGGGTTAGATTGTACACCTTTTTTCCTCCTCAGGTGAAAGGCACTGTGTATTAGACAGTGATCCTTACAGATCTCATGGCCCATCTAGAAGGTGCATCTATGCCATATTATAAGCATCTCCTGGATGAAGGGGTGTGCATCTTTGGATTTGCTCTCTATCATCAAGATTACTGTATTTTTATCCTCTCCACGTCATGAGTGAAAAGAAGAGAAGCTCTTCTTTGTTCATTGGGCATTTTCAAAAGGTCCCTCTTGCTGAAGCACACTTCACAACTTAATAGATGAAATCAGCAGTTCCCAGGACTAAGGACTATGCGAATGGACAAACCTATCTATGCTAGGTTTAGATCTCAGCCATTTCAGCTCTCAGGTAAGACGTTCTTGATAAGGGACCACTCCTTTTACCATACATAAGTGAATACTCACTTATGCCCAATGAAAAGTGGGTAGACATACAGCTCTTACTGACCTCTCCCTTTCTCCAGACACACACATGCCAACACCCATGCCACCCGTGAAAGATTCTAGCAACAGCACTGAGGAAGTTTCTTACCTTTCACTCGTGACATTTCTTGGGGTTAACCCATGATGAACCACTCTCAGCTCAGACCATTTCATCCTTGAAAAATGCCAAGAATTTCAAAACAAAAAATAGCCATCAAACTGTGCTCTATGAGGTTGTTGTAAGGCTTGAGATTCAGGATAAAAACTTTTTAGAAGGGCCTGTTGTACTAGAACAAGGGGTAATGATTTTAAGTTAAAAGATGGATGATTTGGTTTAGATATTAAGAAATGAGAGTGGTGAGACAATGGCACAGGTTGCCCAGAGAAGCTGTGGTTGTCCCATCCCTGGAAGTGTTCAAGGCCAGGCTGGACAGGGCTCTGAGCAGCCTGGTCTAGTTGAAGATTTCGCTGCTCATTCCAGGAAGAGTGAACTAGATCACTTTGGTGCCTTTCAGACCAAACTATTCCAATGATTCTATAATAAGAAAGTCACTGGAGATGATTAAAGAGAACAGTGGTGATATTTTCTGGACACTGAATGATTTGCTCATTAGCATGTGCAGGGAACACACAGGACAATTGATTTTCATATTCTTTGTCTGCCCTCTCGTGGTGAATGAGTGCTGATTAAGTGTATGCATGCATATCTATTTCTATATACATATATGAATGTATAAGTACATATATGTGTGTGCAGTGACATATATAGCAGAAAACAATTTTGTCTGATTTGTACCTTGTGTTTGATGTTACAGAAGTGAGCAGTAGTTAATTTTTCTTTCGGTTGTTGCTGGTCTTTTTAATGCTGAAGATTCTCCTGTGATTGGTTAAAATTTAGTTCAGATAAAATATTTCAGCATGAAAATAATAGACTATAATGAAATTTTTTTTCCAGCTTGGAGAGACCAGAGAGGCCTCCATGTGTCATTTTCCTCTCTCTAAACTCTGCCGAAAATGGGCGAGCTGTACAAAATCAAGAGCAAAATGTTTTTCTAGGATGAGTTCTTATGGCAAGTACAGGGCAGCATAAAAACAACTGCTGCAGCATCAATGTGCCTTTTCCTACAATGCCAGTATGGGATAGCAGAGGGGCACAGAAGGTGAAAGTTTAGATAAGATATATTCATTCACCTTTGGTGGGGTTTATTTTCAAGTCATTTTAAACTCATTTCCCCTTGTAGGTGCAAAGAGCAGAGGGATTTGCTGCATAGCCTGTAACACCTCCTAGAAATGTGTCCAGCACCGGGTGTGAGGTACTGAGGGTAAATGTGTTCAATACTGCATCTCCTATGACTTACATAAATATCAGAGGTATTGCCTAAACATGGTGTTCCAGCCTTTTCTCTTCAGATGACCCATTACAGTGAGAAGGACAGCAAAGGTGGAATTCATATGGATGGGCCTTGTCTATGTCCAGAGGAAAGTGAACAAGAGTAACTTCTCAACACCTTAATTCACTGCTCAGTGAATTTATCATCATCCTGACTACATATTTACTTGGGATTTTGTTTTGAAGCACACTGCATAGTATCTAGATATATATCTGAACTTGTATAGTCTTAGGCAACATGGAGATTATGTCCAAAGTCCCCAGCTCCCCAAGGACATAGTCACAAAGCCTGCCAGAGCTGGAAAAATGTTTGGACAACAGTCTTAGGCACATGGTGGAGTTCTTGGGGTGCAGGGCTAGGAAACAGACTTCATAATCCATGTTGGTCCCTTCCAACTCAGGATTCTCTGTGATTCTGATCTATGATTCCATATTGTGCAAACCCACCATTTATTGCACATGGTCCAGTGGCTGGGGCAGTACTTTTTTGCCTTTCTATGGTGACTCCATCTGAACAGGTCACCAGTTCCTGAGTGCTTGATTCACCTGTTAAATTGCTACCACCAGTGGTCCCTAGCCCAACAAGCACCACCCTAAACAACCTTGGGGCATGTTTGGGGCCATGGATATTCCAAACATGTAATTTGGGTGTTTGGAAGGGGAAGGCAGTTTATCAGCTGTCTCCAGCACCAGGGAAAGGTATCAAGCAGATGCCATTTAATCACAAAGGCATCTCCAGTGCTTTCTGAACAGCATTCATTTGTGGCTTTTCTTTTCTGAGTCCACAGAAGCAACATGCAAGGCTTGCTCCTCTCATTGCTGTTGTTCAGATATGGGGAATGATCTGCTAGAGACCTCTCAGGATGTGAAGCCTACTGTCTCATTATAGCTGGAGAATTTCCTGTCTGGAGAGATTCTTCACTCGTTTTTTTCCACCTGACTCTTCTCTGATATCTGGGTACCTATGGACAACAGTGCCTGGGTGGGCAACCAAAGCAGGTTAATCCCAACTAAATGAAGACCTTTTTGTCTTCTAACCTCACCTGGTCAGGGCATTATTCTCATGTTTCCTGTTCCTCTCCACAAACAGACGCCAGTGTCCACAGTCTGCAGTCTTCATAATATCAGCCACAAGGACAAAGCTACAGCAGCAGGAGTAAAGAGGAGGTTTTTGGGCTGATCTCTCCCCTCCATGGTGTGAGAAATGGAGTTCCTGGGGTCAGCCTACAAACAGGACTTAAGGCTTGAACCCACCATGAGTAGGGAGTCATATTTCCCTCTTTTCCTGGCTGTCTTACAGTCAGACAGGGCAAACTCAATGACATCTCTCCATGAATAAACTCTGGCACCTTATTTGGATAACAACCCACAGTTATTTCCCCCAGTGCCTTCTATGTGATGATGGTGTTCAGGCAGCCAGAGTTACAGATCTGGCCAGGTAGACAATCACCTCCATGGGGCGCCCACATAAGTAGGTTAAACAAAAGTTTTGTTTCCATACAGTGTTCTCAGGATATGGTGCCAAGATTTCACAGACAGCTCAAAACAAGGATTGGCAAGGAGTGCTGTGCTCCTATGATGCTTCTTTTTGCAAACAGCCACAAGTCTCAAAATGCATATTCAGAGCCAAGAATGAATTTTCTTTAAAATCAGAACTGTTTAGATTAACAGTTCTCAGGTTTGTTCTCTAAAGCAATAATGTACCAAACCAGAGTTCACATGCAAGGGAGTATAGCTCTGTGGAGACGGACCTCGAGGTCCTGGTGGGCAACAGTCCCTGAGCCAGCAGTGCCCTGGAGGCCAAGGAGGACAGTGGGTGCACTGGGGTGCACTGGCCAATGGACCAATGGGGCAATCTCAGTGGGCATTAGGAAAAGAAAGCATTGACAGCAGGTCAAGGGAGGTGATCTATGACAGCCAATAGCTCACCTGGAGGCCTCACAGTCATAGGTAGCCCTAACTGTAACCTTACCATTAGGGTAAAGAAGTACACAGCACTAGGAGAAAGGCACGGAGAAGCCGGGAGATTCAAATCCGAACAACAGATGCCAGCCAATCCCTCATGAGCATGAACACAGGCAGCTCTTGGCTGGGTGGTAACCAAATTTAGCCAACTGGGGTCAACTGCATGGTTTTTTGAAAATCTTATAAAAGGAAGCTGCAATCAACAAAATTTGCTATTGCTATACGAACATTGGAGTGTCGAGTCGTGCCCGTCTCAACTGCAACAGTGATCCTGCCCCTCTGCTCAGCCCTAGTGAGGCACCTCTGGAGTGCTGTGTCCAGTTTTGGGCTCCTCTGGACAAGAGAGACAGGGAGCTCCTGGAGTAGGTCCAGCAGAGGCTGCAGAGATGATGGAAGAAGCCACAGGTAGAAACTGATGCCCAGGAAGTTCCACCTGAACATAAAGAACTTCTTTCCTGTGCAGTGAGGGTGTGGAGTCTTACTTGAGATATTCCAGAATTGTCTGGACACAACCCTGTGCCATGTGCTCTGGGGTGACCCTGCTTGAGCAGAAAGGTTGGAACAGATGACCCAACGTGGCACCTTCCAACCTGGCCCATTGTGTGATTCTGTGTGTAAGCAAATTCTGCAGCTGAGACAGGGCTGTGTATATGGACTGGGGAATGAGAGGCTGGAAAGCAGCTGCAGAAAGGGACCTGGGGTGCCTGGTCCATGGCCAGTTGAACACGAGTCAGCAGTGCCCTGGCAGCCAGGAGGGACATCCATGTCCTGGGGGACATCAGGGACAGCATCACCAGCCAGGCAAGGGAGGGGATTGTCCTGCTCTGCTCTACTGGGGCAGCCTCACCTCCAGTGCTGGGGGAAGTTTTGGGCATCATGAAATAAAAAAGACATTGTCATTAGAGAGCATCTGAAGGAGGGCAACAAGGATGGTGAAGGGCCTTAAGGCTCCATATGAGGAGCGGCTGAGGCCTCTCGGTCTGTTCAGCCCAGAGAAGACTGAGGAGAGACCTCGTTAAAATCTTCAACATCATCATGAGGGGAAGTGAAGGGACAGGTGTCAATCTCCTCCCTCTTGTGACCAGTGACAGAACTCAAGGGAATGGCATAAAGCTGAGTCACAGGAGGTTTAGTTTGGATATCAGGAAAAAGTCTTTCACTCAGGGTGGTCAGGTACTGAACAGGCTCCCCAGGGAATGGTTATGGCCACAATGCTGCCAGAACTCAAGGACTATTTGGACAACTCTCTCAGGTACATGGTGGGACTTTGGGGGGTTTCCTGTGTAGCTCTGGGAGTTGGACTTGAGTGGGTCCCCTCCAACTGAGGATATTCTGTGATTCTATGATTTACAGCACCAGACTCAGTCCATAGTTTAAGTCATCTGGTACAACAGCAGAAGAACTATTCAATAAACCATGGCTATTAAAGATGTTAATTTCAGTCCATCTGCATTCAGATATTATTCTGCAATGCTCAGACATTGCTCCTGGTGAGTGAAGGCCTCAAGGCTGGAGATTCAGCCATGCAGAGTGAGTTTGCTGCCTTCTCTTCCTGCCCACAGTTTTCTGACTAGAGTGGAGAAAATTTAGTTGGTTTACTGAAGCATTTCAAGATTTTGAAATGTTTTTTTAGTTCAAGCTTCTGAACAAAAAAATAAATAAAGGAGGAAATCCGACATAGAGGCTGGATCTAAGCAAACTGTCTCCAGGGTTGTTTTGGAATCAGTGACTGTGATAGCCCAGAAGACAGGCTGTTGAGGTGCCTGGTAAACAAACTTTGAAAACCAGACCATTTTCCACTTGAAAAATGTAGAACATTTGCAGCTTGGAAAATAGCAAAATAAAAAAAGTTTTATTGTTTAATAAATATTGAAGATAAATTAGAATTTCAAGCATCATATTGTGGCATTCATTTGGGCACCAGGCCTGTGTGGATATATAATATGTCAGAATTGGTCCTTGGCCCTGTATCTGCTTTGACTGAACAAATTCATGCAAGCTCCTGCTTCTCCCCATGGACTATTCAAAGTACCTGCCACAACAACTCACATCGGTTCACACATCCAATCTGGCCACGTTGAGCACTCTCGCCAGGCCCTGCAGCTCCTCATTTTCATGGGACCTGCCTAATCACTGGACTGAGCCCAGTCTCCCAACTTCTCCCTGGGACTGACTTGGAAACAAGAAATCTAAGGATGAGGAAAGGAACTCTGCCTGGCTGATGCTGTGGGCTGCAGTGGGGAAGGATTCCCTATTTTGGCTCCACTAAAGGAATAACAGTAAATTTTCATTTTACAGTTGCACTTCCTTAGCCTTGAAAAATAACCCCTTCCATGAAGCCATCTGAAATCTTGTGTGCATGGAGCTGGCTCCTGAAGATGACTGTCCACACAGTTTCAGCACTGTCATTTAACCCAGTCCTCTGTGTCAGGACAGCCCTCAGCAAACTCCTGCAAGATGCCCAAAACTTGGCCTGCTCCAGCTTATCATCCTCTTCAGGAGCTGATGGAGACTTGGTCCTTGGTGAGAGCATTGAGGCCCTGGGGCTAGGGACCTGGAACAAGCCCAAGTAGCCAGAGTTCATACACCCATCATAGCAATGCAGCGATTGTTGTACACGCACATCTCTAGGATCTCTCTTCTGTCTGGGTATCAGCAATAGTTCTGATGAGGCTCTGGATTTTCATCTGAGAGGGACACCCAGCCATGCCTAAGCCAAAAACCACCTGAGTTCATCGTCTGTGGCACAAATGGTCTCACAGAAGCATCCAGTGAACAATTATTCAATATCACCCTGAAGATGGGTTGACAAACTTTCTTTTTCTGGTTGGGCTTATTCTCTCCAGAGTATTCAGAATCTCTCCCAGACACTCCACACTGAACGAATGGTGTCCATCTACATTCTCCTTTATCCCACCTCTTCTGTTGAGGCCCGGTTTCTCACCTCCCCTTTCATAATCTATCTGGCCACATCTGCATCTTTATGAAGATTAAAGCAAAAAAAAAAAAAAAATTACCAAACTCCTCTGCATTCCCTGCAACCTCCTCTGTCCTTCTTTCCTGCTGAGCAGTGAATGAAGCTCTTTTTCATCTACCTCCCTTCATTCTGTATGGTTCCCCTGCACACAGCAGCCTTTGCTTTTCCATCAACATTCTGCTCCCTCGTGTTACACCTCCCAGTTCAGCCTCCTCATATTCTCTTCTCTCTGATGCTCTGGTGGTCAAGGATTTGTGCAGCCCCTCCACCCCTCTCCTGGCAGGCCCCATGTTTCTCCATGCTGCCAGCATTTTCCATTGTCCTGGTTTCAGCTGGGATAGAGTTCATTTTCTTCCCAGTACCTGGCAACATGCTGGGGTTTGAATTTAGTACGAGAACAAGGTTGAGAACACACTGACATTTTTGCTCAGTAGTACTTACTCTAAATCAAGGACTTTTCCTTGTCCCATGCTGTGCCAGTGAGGAGTTGCATACAGAGCTGGGAGGGAGCGTGGCCAGGACAGCTGACCCAAACTGGTCAGAGTGATCTTCCACATGTCATGGGTTGACACTGGCCAGATGCCAGGAACTCAGAAAAGCCACTTGCTCACTCCCCTGCTGCAGCTGAACAGAGGAGAGAAAATTTAATGAAGAGTCCATAAGTTGAGATGAGGACTAGGAGAAATCGCTCACTAAATACCATCAAGGGCAAAACAGGCTCAGCTTTGAGATACAATGTGAATTTATTGCTAACAAAATCAGAGCAGGATAATGAAAAGTAAAAGAAGCCCTCAAAAGCATCTTCCCTGCAGTCTTCCCTCCTTCCCAACTCTGCTGCCTACACCAGCAGTGCAAGGGGACAGAGAATGAGGGTTATGGTCAGTTCATCACCCATGGCTTCTCCCGTTGCTCAGGGAGAAGAGTTGTTCCCCCACTGCACTGTGGGATCCCTCCCATGGGAGAGAGTTCTCCATGAACATCTCTGCCATGGCTCCATCTCACGTGCAACAGCTCTCTGTGAACTGCTGCAACCAAAGTCCATCCCACAGGCAACATTCCTCTCAAAACTGCTGTGGCGTGGGTCACTCTTCCACGAGGTGCAGTCCAACAAGAACAGGCTGCTCCAGTCTGGGAGCAGGGCCCCTCTCTCCATGAAATCTCCCACAGGGTCACAGGCTCCTCTCAGTCATCCACCCACTCTGGTGTGGGTCTCCTCCACGGTCTGCAGGTGGATCTCTGCATCCCCATGGATCTCTATGGGCTGCAGGGGCACAGCTGCTTCACCATGGCCTGCAGAGGAATCTCAGCTTCAGTGCCTGCAGCACCCCCTTCCCATCCTTCTCCACTGACCTTGGTGTCTGCAGAGTTGTTTGTCTCACATATTCTCACTCTGCTCTTCTCTGACTGAAATTAAAACTGCACCCCAACCTTTGTTTTCATTTCTTCTTAAATATGTTATCACAGAGGCATTGCCACGATTTCTAATTGGCCCAGCCTTGGCCAGCTGCATGTCCACCTTTGGTGCCATTAGAGATTGGCTCCACTGGATGTTGTGGAAGCTTCTAGCACCTTCTCACAGAAACCACTTCTGTGGCTTCCCTGCTATCGAAAACCAGGCTGTCAAATCCAGTTCACCACACCACAGAACATCACATCCAGTATATAAACTGTGGGCAGTCAGCCAGGAAGGGACAGTCACCGCTCAGGGACAAGCTGTGCATCAGTCAGCAGGTGGTGAGTAACTGTCCTGTGTATCACTTGTCTCTCTGGGGCTCTCATTATTATTATTGTTGTTGTTTTTATCACTATTATCATTATTGTTAGTATTATATTTTACTTTAATTATTAAACTCGTCTTATGTCAACACACAAAAGGTTTCCTGTCTCTGATTCAACACTCAATCCAACCTGGGAGGGAGAGAGAGAGAGAGAGAGAGTGTCTTTTGAATCCTCGTGCTCCAGCTTCATTCCAACTGAAATTGGCATCAGTACCTTTTCCCTGGCAAACCCTTGCTTGAAGCTGAAAATGAGAGCTCTGTTTTAAGCATGGCATCTCTGTTTTCCACTAAAAATAAGCCTCCTCCACACACTCTTCCTTTTAGCAAGATGCAGAGAACCTGGAAAGCCACATGCCTTCAGCTCCTCACCATACATCCAGAACAACGAGGTGGTGACGCCCTCCCCAGGCTCTGGGGAAAATAGCAGAGGGTTTGAACAGCGACATGGGCAGCCAGGGCACACATCCAGGCTGGAGAGCACATAAGGGGAAGGAACAAGCATCAGCTTTCATGGCTGTCATTTCCACTGCAGAGTCACAGAATCACAGAATGAACATGGTTGGAAAAGACCTTTAAGATCATCAAGTCCAACCTATGACCTAATACCTCCTCATCAATTAAACCATGGCCCTGAGTGCCACGTCCAGTCTTTTTTTAAATATGCCCAGGGATGGTGACGCCACCACCTCCCCATGCAGACAATTCCAGTTCCCAATCACTCTTTCAGTGAAGAATTTTTTCCTCATGTCCAATCTAAACTTCCCCTGGTGCAGCTTAAGACTGTGTCCTCTCATTCTGCCAGTGGTTGACTGGGAGAAGACACAAATCCCTACCTGACTACAGCCACCTTTCAGGGAGTTGTAGAGTGATAAGGTCACCTCTGAGCCTCCTTTTCTCCAGGCTAAACAACCTCAGCACCCACAGTCGTTTCTCACAGGGTTTGTGTTCCAAGCCCCCACCAGCCTTGTTGTCTTCTCTGGACACATTCGGGCATCTCAATGTCCTTCCTAAACTGAGGGGCCCAGAACTGGACACAGCACTCAAGGTGTGGCCTCACCAGAGCCAAGTACAGGGGAAGAATGACCTCCCTGCTCCTGCTGGCCACACTGTTCCTGATACAGGCCAGGATGCCATTGGCCTTCTTGGCCACCAGGGCACACTGCAGGCATCAAGCCCAATTTGACCCCTAGGTCTCTTGCTGACCTCACCCTCCTTGATCCCCAGGCCCTCCACAGCTTTCCAATACACCCCCCTCCACCAAAACCCCTGGGTCCCCAGCAGATCTATGCCACCTTCAACCCCTTTGTCCCCTAGTCACTCCCCATTGCCTTCAACCTTGGGGTCCCCAGCTGCCCTCCATCCCCTGGATGAAGGGTGAATGTTTTATGGTAAAATCAGATGGATTTGGGGTCACCTACCTTTGCTAGAGGCCAGGGGAGTTCCCTGGCTCTGCCCACCTGTGGGGGTTGCAAAGCATGGTGGCTATCATCCCCTACTTTGGGGTACTGCCAGTTTTGGCGGGGTAGGGGCATCTCAGCTGCCATATTGGGGTGCTGTGGGAATGGAGGGGGTCTCCAGGGGTGTCAAGCAGCTGCAGAAGAGGGGCAGGAGCGTCTGGGAGACCCCCCTATGCAATTACCCAAAGTTGTGGTGCCCCCTTTACCTGTGTACCTGGCCACAGAGCTGCTGATGGGGGTGAGGAGTGTCTGGAAGGGAGGGAGAAATCTGGGTGAATCCCCACGAGGAAGGGGGAGTAGGAAGGAGGTGGAGGAGGAGGTCTAAGGGGTGGAGAACCCACTAAAAAATGTGGGGGGCCCTCACCTGTCTTTGTGGGGGAGGTGATGCACATGGGGTGGGACAGCTGCTGCAGCACTCCCTGCACCAACTTGGGGGGGAAGTTTGGGGGTGCAGGGGAATTTGTGGGTCACCCAAGTACAAGGCAGCTCTGCGTTCTCCCAGTCAAGTGAATCCATCTCCCTGTGAAGGATGTGATGCAGGCTGGGGACCCCCCCAACACAGCAGCTCAGAGAGGTGGTCTGGGAGTATCTTACTCTGTGATGCAGAGGAGGCAGAGCTAGAGACAGGCGTGGAGCTTCATGCCCTCATCATCTTTATCCTCCTCACCTGGGGATTTGGAGGGAAAAAAAGGCTTTAAATTGAGGGGAAAACCTCCTTTACTTTTTTTTTCTGTGTTTCAGTTGAGTGAGATCTTCCTTTATTTGTGATTTTAAGGATTTAAATGAGGAAAAGTTACTTTTCCCCTGGTATTATAAAGGTTTCAATTGTCTGGGAATCCAAATTTTCCATTATTTTACTGTTTATATGGAATGGGAAAGCCTTTCAGGGGGTTAAATTAAAGGCCAATACTCCTTTTTCATAACTTCGAGGCTTAAATGGAGGGTGAATCCCTCATTTTTAAAGGATTTAAATTGGGGGGAACCTCTTTATGTGCCACATTAAAACTTACATTGAGAAGAAGCCTTTACTTTTGAAAGGAAAAGTACAAATCCATTTGGAAGGGGAGCAATGCATTTCTTTCATATGAGCCATGGAATAGGGGTCATGCAGTGATGACTTGTCAGGGAGCTGTGTCACAGCAGAACATATGTGAACTGTCTATTTTAAGGGACCTTCTCAGGGCATCTATCTTTCCAATCTCTCACAGCTTCATGAGGGAAAAAAATGTCAAAAAGCTGCAAAAATTGTGGGTTTTGAGGGGAAAATCACAGAATCGCTAGGTTAGAAGAGACCTTTAAGATTATCAAGTCCAACCCATGCCCTAACACCTCAACTAAACCATGGTGGTGGGAGGGGGAAAAATTTGTGCAACTGAATTGAGGAGGGAGCGCTGTTTTTCCTCCTTTTAGAGATTTAAATTGAGGATGGATATTCAATTTTCACCATTTTAAGGGTTTAAACTGAGGAAAATTCCCCTTTTCCATCATCTGGGAGATTGGAATTAAGAGGAAACTCTCATTTTCTTTTATTTTAGTGGTTTAAATTAAGACAACATAGTGGTGAGGGTGAAAGGGGTCTAAAATGGTGGGAAATGTGAACCTGTTGTGGTGACCCAGAGAGGTGTCTCATCCAAATCCAGGAGGTTCCTATGGCACTATGGGGGCTGCCAAACCCAACTTCCTGCTGACAGGTGAGCTGAGGGTCCTTTAAAAGTGGGGGAAGGTGGCAGGGGTGACCTGGGGGAATGTGGGTCATGAGAGGGGTAGAGGGAGTTTGGGAGGGTCTTGGGTGGCACAAGGGCATTTTGAGAGGACACTAAGTGGTTTTGGGGGAGTCTCCAAGAGTGGGGGGTGGCTGGGAGGGGCAGTGGGACTTGGAGGGGATATGAGTGATGGGGACTTGGGGTGGAATCGGGGTGCACTGAGGGTTTTGTGGGACAGGTGAGGCCAGTGAGGATGATGATGGGGCAGAACCTGCCATGGGAAGAGGCTTTAGCCTTTGGGGGTGGGGGGGTTGGCTGGGCACACCTAGTGGAGGGGATGGGCTGATCCAAGGGGGTCTCTCAAGGACCAATGGTAAAATCATCTCACAGGGGTTTGGGGGAGCACTTTGCACCTGGATATGGAGACTGTGAGTTTTTCAAGCAAGATGCTGAGGGATGAGCCATGTGGCAAAGAGGAGCACAGGGGAGAGATGCAGCACACCAGAGGAGGCAAGCCTGTGTCAGGGGTAGCAGGGAAGAAGCAGCTGGTCCCTGGAGGGTGGCTGAGGACCCTGGGATAAGGGCAGCAGGACCTGGCCTCAAGTGTGGCACAGAGGGTGGTCAGGGGCCAGGGGCTGAGAGTGGCTGCCAGACCTGGAGTTTGAGGGCAACCGAAGAACCCAGGCCACAGGCAACCAAGGGACCAGGGGATTGAGGGCATACCAGGGTCAAAGCAATGGCAGAATTCGTGGGTCAAGGATAGCTGAGGACTCTGGAATCATGAGAGGCCTAGGGACTCTGGGGTCAAGGGCTGCCAAAGGCCTCAGGGTCATGAGTGGCTGCAGAACCCAAAGACATAAAGAGCCACTTTGTCTTGTTTGTTTTGATGCACCCACTGGTGGCTTCATTGGATGTCCCCAGAGTCACAGTGCAAAAGACAGGAATTTAGGTTGCCCAGAGAGGTAGTAGATACCCCATCCCTGGAAATATTCAAGGCCAGTTTGCACAGGACTTGGAGCACCTTGGTCTAGTGGAAGGTGTCCCTGCCTATGGAAAGTGTTCCTGCTCATGGCAGGGGTCTTGGAATGAGAGGAGCTTTAAAAGCCCTTCCCAACTCAAACTCTGCTGTGATTCTCTGATTTACATTAGACAGTGGGAAGAAATTCTCCCCTGTGAGGGTGGTGAGGCACTAGCACAGGTTGCCCAGAGAAGCTGTGGCTTCCATCCCTGAAAGTGTCGATGTGCCAGGGGGTGGCAGTGTTAAAGCACAGAATGAGGAAACTCCTCCATGCCAGTCGGGAGCTTTGCGAAGTCCCAGAGCTATAATGCCCGAAAATGTGAACATCCCATATCCTCCAGCCCAGCAGCTCTCCAGAGAGTCCTCTGCCTCCAGCTGAATTTTATTTCTATGCATATCTCTGGGCAAAGTGAGGAAATTAAAAATAATTACTTTAACTTAAAATTTTTACCTAAGCAAAATGAAAAATGAAACACCAAGGTCTGGGTCCCCAGTGCTCACAGATTTGTATGAGCTGGGATTGCCCACACCTACACGTTGAGTGGGTCCCATGGCTTTTTGCAAGCCTCAGTTTCCCCATCTGCCCAGTCCGGGCTGTTCAGATGAGTTGCCCCATGAATCAATCCACTGATACCCACCTCTCAACCCACTCCCCAGAAAACTTGCATCTCTGCCTATAAATTTGGGGCTGCTCACCTGAACAGCAACCTGGAGGCTGTGTGGCATGAGCTGCATGAGACTGAACATGCATTTGAGAATCACCAAGTCCTTCATCCTGTGTAACAGGATGGCACATGCTTGGTGCACAGGAAAAACACAAAGACAGTGGGGGAAGGAGGGTGTCATTGTCCCCCTGATCCTGTACCTCTCTCAGTTCTCGTTCTTGCAATTTGAGCTCTGGGTGTGATTTATATGAAATTCACATGCTGTAGGGAAATGCATTTTTATGCCATTCACATACACATTCGATTCAGCCATGTTACTCACCATATTCATAGCATATCCATTTATTAATCTGCTCTTATTCCTCTATTTTTTTAAGAACTGATTGAGCATGCTTGGTAAGACTGGAGAGCTGAAGAGTGATACCAAGTAAAAAGTAAAAAGTGATACCTCCGTAAAAAGAAATGAGCATTTTCCTACCCAGATTTTCCAAATCAGTGGTGTAGTAAATAATTTTTTAAACTGGGCCAAGCTGGGATTGTTATTCCTGAGGCATTTGTTTGGTCCTATATGGGATGATGCCCAGCTCTAGTAGGGAGCAGGGTGGAGGGGAAGAATATAAGGTGAATGCAGAGCTGACATTTGAACTCCACTCTAACCCCCACCCCTTCCCACTAAGGTAGGAGAAGGGGGTGCTCTACAAAACCAATAAAGGAATCTACTGGAGAGAATAGGGGTCTGAGTAACCTGGTCTAGTGGAATATGTCCCTGCTTATGGCAGTGGGTTGGACTAGATGACACTTAACAGCCCTTTCTACCAGGCTATGTTTTTGTGCTTCTGTGATTCTATGAATAGTTAAAAAAAGACATGCAGACATGTTATTTTAATTTTAAGAAAAAATTAAATAAAGAGTAAAAGTTAATTCATATAGCATCAATGTAAGGATTTTTTTTACATAAATTAATGCTTCACTGAATCTTTTCTCTTTAACTCTATGATCTATGTGAAAATGAAAGTATTTCCCAGCAAGCCATAATTAGGAGAATGAAAACCCTTGCTGTACCCTGGGACATGCACAGAACAGTGGTGTCCATGAGTTTGCCTACAGCTGGACAAAAAAAAAATGATTCTAGGATGATGCCCAGCATCTGCAAGGCAGCCTGAAGTGTAACCTTTCTCTGAAGTCCAAGTCCCCTGGAGATCCTTCACATGGCAGAGCTGCAAAATAAAATAGAGTTGAAAGGATTTAATCTCATTAGAAGTCCCACTGCATGCTCTCTAGGACCCAGGCCATCTGATGCTCAGGCTGCCTGAGGCTTCAGCATGCTCCAGCCCTAGCTGTGCAAGCCTTGATTGTGTTTGTCCCTGGATATTAATTATTATGAAAAGCATTCCTAAGACTCCAAAGATCTCTAAGTCACTGAGAGACCAATTTGCACTGTTTTTACTGATATTGCCACCCGAGTATTTCAAAACAACTATGCTTGGAAATACAACTTCTCCCAAATGTTTGCAGGAAAGATTTTTAATATGAGTGTCCAGGGACTCCACCATGAGGGGCACCATGTCCGCTTGTATGCAACCAGAAATCCAAGTGGGAAATTGCTCTGACAATCATAGAATATAAAATCACAGAATTATTTGGGTTGGAAAAGCCTTCTGAGATCATCAAATCCAACTGTTCCCCCAGCACTGCTAAGCCCACCACTAACCCATGTCCCCAAACACCACATCCATGTGGCTTTTAAATCCCTCCAGGGATGGGGACTCCACCAGTATTCTGCATAGACTGTTCTAGGGCTGAACAGCCTTTTCCAAGAAGAAATTTTCCTCAATATCCAACTCAAGCCTTGGCACAACTTGAGGCTCTTTCCTCTTGTCCTGTTGCTTGTTACTTGGGAGAAAAGACTGATCCTCACCTGGCTACAATATCAGAACATGGACCAACTGGATCAGGTGTAGAGGAGGTCACAAAGATATTCTGAGCGCTGGAGCACCTCTGCTCCAGAGACAGATTGGGAGAGCTGGAGGTGTTCAACCTGGAAAACAGAAGGCTTCAGGGAGACCTTAGAGCCCCTGACAGTACCTAAAGGAGCTCCAAAAGAGCTAGAGAGGGATTTTGGACAAGGGCCTGGAGTGACAGGACAAGGAGGGCGGCTTCCCACTGTGAGAGGGCAGGATTACATCAAAGATACCAGGTGGGAAGAAATGACCAATCTTCCTTCAGTTTCCCATTGGCATTGACACAACAGCCCACTTCCACTACATGACAAATGCTGGGCAGTGGAAATGCCTCTTTTGCTGCTCCTGAGTATATGGTTGTACTATCTCCATCTGCTGTGAGGGGGATTCAAAACTGTTGAGATGCTCCTTTGGGAAAATAACATGTGGATTAAATAAACGTGTGGGCTCAAGCCAAGAAGACCTCCTGGAGAGCATCTCTGGGGAGCAGGGCAGCAGGCTCAAATGTGATCAGTATCAGCAGTAGCTGTGCCTGTTGATTTATTGCAGGAGTTATGCACTTCCCACTAAGGATAACACTAAGGAAGGGCAAAACCATGTTAACTCCAAAGTACAAGTGAGTTATTGCTGCGACTATTCAGTTAATAGGAAAATATTTTTCAGACTAATTAAGTGTTTTATTGTGATTTATTTTTTCTATTGGGGCCCAGGATGGAAAAATATGATTGTAATCCATGTCTACAGGCTCCAAGGGATGAGAATTTGATCTAATACGTCTGAAAACAACTTCAAATCAATGCTAATTTTAAGGACTTTACATGCTGGGAATTTTATTTCAGAATAATAAATTATCTTGGGTTCTTTAATAGCACAGAATTTTTTGTATAAATTACATCCTCAAAGCTTACCAGTTTGGAAAAAAATGCTCAAGGAAGAGAAGTGGAGAAGGTTAGATTAGATGAGAGGTAGCAAGTAAACAAAATATCAATTGCATTTAAATCTTGCAGTGGCAGAAAATCTATTTTATTTGTAATATTAAATGGATACCTCCTATATGGTTATGGAGAGGAGTTTCTAGGTGAAAGGTAAAACTATCTGAAAATTACCAGAGATTTAATAAAGTTCGGAAATTGCATGAGATCAACCATTACTCTAAACTACTCATGGCAATGCACAAAACATTTCCAAGTGAGCTTTATTTCCCCTCTCTTAAACTGGGATAAGGAAAGGCATAAAACCTTAATTAAGCCTAATTTCTCCTTCTTTTTTTTTTAGCTTA
This sequence comes from Sturnus vulgaris, assembly GCF_052056855.1. Classification (NCBI taxonomy): domain Eukaryota; kingdom Metazoa; phylum Chordata; class Aves; order Passeriformes; family Sturnidae; genus Sturnus; species Sturnus vulgaris. Next base: position 4,732,218 of record NC_142244.1, on the reverse strand, counting down.
AACCTAACAAATAGAAGGGTGGTTTTTTCTTACAAACATTATCTTAGTTATGATTTACACACTGTTAGAGAAAAGAGATAAATTCCCAATAAATTTGTGCCCATGAAAGGGCACCAGCTCTTTTCTGGCTTGAATTGAAGTTGTTGGAAGTTACCAAAATGCTGCTATTTCTTTTTCTGCAGCCAATAAGCATATTCCATAGGTTTTGAGAGAATAGTCCTTTCTGTGTGAAATCTTTATGAACAACAAATTAAGTATTTCTGTTGAGAAGGAAGAAAATCTTTGTACTTAGATAATTTTAAAAGCTCATAATGTAAAATAAATGGGAAAGATTGCACACACTGTCTTAACCTTCCTGGACAAATTCAGAAAGCATCACAAGTTTATATGAAAAAAACTTGTACTTATATGAATAATACAACTGTTGAGCTACATTACATAAAATAAAGATGTGTAAGGGCTGTAAGCTGCCAGGGTGTGTCCCTCTCCATCTAAACTGAAGTCACTAGCTCATTCCTACTTTTTTGTTACAGTGTCTTTGAATGTCATGAAACATTTCTTACTGTGGGAAAAGGCATGGTGATGACCTCCATCAGCCAAAAGAATTACAGTGAAAATTATTATCATTTGTATTTTATGTACCAGGAAACACCATGGAAGTCCAAAGAAATTTTACGTTTTCTTCTGAAATTCAGGAACAACAGAACATGACTGCAATGGCCATGGGAAATGCTGGACGTATCCAAATGGTGGCAGCTTGAGTATGAAAAACAGTGAGGAGGAGTTTGAGTAGCAAAGATGATTGTAATCTAGCAAAAAAAATGCTGGCTGATGGACTGCTCCTGAGCCGATTCCCTGAATTCCCTTAGAGAAGTGGGTATTTCCACAACATGGCTGATCTTCTCCTCAGTGCAGAAGGGGGTGAAGGACCTGCATGGCCCCAAATGTGCCTTTTCCCCACAGACCAGAAACGGGATCCCAAATGACCAGTTCATATGGGGAGACTCTGAATGGAGAACACTCAAAGCAAGGTGGGTCAAATCCTTGAATTTTGTGCCCAAAGCTGAAGAACATACAATCTACGAACTCCACATCTCCAACAGAGAACCTAAATCATCTTAACTATGAGTTAGAGACAAGGAGCTAAGTTGTATCTTGCAAAGTACTCAGCTCTACAAGCCTTGGTCCAATAAGGGTTTTCCTCACAGAAGTTCTGCAAATTTCCTTAGGGAAATATCTTGACCATTAGCCTGTTTTATGGAATCATCATTGAATCACAGAATGATTTGATTTGGGAGAGAGGTTTAAGATCATCCAATTCCACCCCACTGCCAAGGACAGGAATACCATACACTAGACTAAGGTACTCCAAGAGCCATCCAACCTGGCCTTGAAGATTTCCAGGGATGGGGCAGCCACAGCTGCTCTGGGCAAGCTGTGCTAGGGCCTCACCACCCTCATACAAAAAAAATTCTTAGCAGTGTCCAATTTAACCCTGCCCTCTGTCAGCATGAAGCCATTCCCCTTGTCCTGTCACTCCAGGCCTTTGTCCAAAATGCCTCTCCAGCTCTCTCAGAGCCCTTTCAAGCACTGGAAGGCTTATGACCATTACCCTGCCACCTGCAACCTCCCCCATTACCCAAGGTGACAAAAAGAATGAGCATCCAGCTAGCAGTGAGCACTTGGATCCCTGCACTGCTAACACCTGGGGCCATCATCACACTGACCTCTTCACTAGCTTATAGACACAAAAACATGGCTCACCTTTTGCTTTTGTGATCACCTGGCAGCTGGACCAGCCACATGCTTGGACTTCAGTGCCCATTTCTAGACATTGACATGAGGGATCCCTATTGCTGTGACAGTGCTGATCATCCCTCTGGCCTCATCATTTGTCATTTGTCCACATCATCCCCTCAATACTATAGATCAGTTCCAAAGGATGAATGAAACCTTTATTTTCTTTATCACTTCACTCCTCTGATTAATTAAGACATCATCGCCTTAAGCATTCTGTGTGGTTTCCCTGAACTCGGGCATATGCAGTTAATATATTTCAGCCTATTTCAATGATTATTTTAGTCAACTTGCTATAATATTTATAATTTTCTATTTGTCCTCTATCCTTCAGTGATTAAATCACCAGTGCACTAAATAAAGCCATGAATGCACTAAATAAAGCTGAACTAGAGCATTATACCATGTTTCTTTACACTTTTCTCCACCACGAAGGATGCATTCTTTTAATTCCTCCATTTAAGATTTTCCAGGGTGACAGAAGTTATTTTCCCTACAAATCACAGAGGTGACCCCGAACCTCATTGTTCCCAGGTAAGGAAACTACAAAATCACTTCACAGGACTGCAAAACTATGGGAAAGTAAAAGATAATTTAAAAGGGAGCAGGTACAGCTGGATGAAACCATGTCTGTGTGCAATTAACAGTGCTATTAACCACTTCTTATATCCAACAGCCTGATTCACTGGCTCCTGCACTGGGGAAGCCAACATGAAAAACAGACAATAAACCACCATGAACCACCAATTGTCAATGCTATGAAGCATCAGAAAGTGGGACTGTTCATCTAGAGTTTATTCAGTTCTTTTTTCTTCCAGAGCAGGCCATTAGTCTAGTGCAAATCTCTGCCCTTTTGAGACATGCCTGGATTTTTCTGAGATATGCAGACTGAAATTTATGTCTTTCCCATGGGATCTGTCTAACAGAACCTTTCAAAGCTCATTAAAGGTGCTGGAATGTGCAATAGATATATGGGGGTAGCCTTGTGCTATTTCCTCGCTCATTCATTAATATTTTTGAGATGATGATTCAGTCCAAATTCAACCCATTGCTTCAATAGTCCATGTAAGCCTAGAAGGGTCTCTGTTCCCTCATGCAGTGATATCATCCTCCTGTGATCAATCTCTTGCCAGCCTCCAAGCAATGGACCTCCAGCCAAGGATGCTGGAGAAGAGAATAGCCAGATGTTCTGTCTATGATGTGCACTGTCCACTACCAAAAATGTACACATAGACTGGAATTCATTGAAAAAAAGAATAAAAAAGAATTAATCTAAACATAGTGGTTGATTTGGGTGGAAGATGTTGGTTTTAAAACGTCTATAAACTTCCACAGTTTCCTGTTGAGTCCGCAGTGTAGAGAGCATCTTCTCTATCAGAAGCATGTGAGCAGGAGTTGTGTAGGAGTCACCACAAGCAAAGCCATGGCATCATCTTGGTTGTCTAAAAGTGGCTACCGTGCTCAGGGGCACATGCTCTTCTTCCACTTGAGGAGGCACTGTGGGATCCAGTTAGGGAACATAAGTGGTCCCTGTATTGGTTTGCACAAGAAAACTCAGCACTGATCCCCTGTTCGCAAGAGAGAAGACCTGCACGAATGTCAAAGGAGAGATTGCACCAGGGACCTTGCTGACATACTAACAAGCACACCACATTGCGATGCCTGAAGGGTTTTCATGGGACAAGGAGGTCTCTAATGAGCTTTGAGGAATTCCAAGATTAGCCTGAGCTAGAGGTGCCATGTATCATAAATTGTCCCTTGGTCCCAACTTTTGCAGACTGTGACCTTTGTGTCTGGAAGAGCTGACATCTAGTTTGATCTAGTTCAATTGTTTTCAGTTTTGAGTTGAAATCCTTCCCCTAACAAAGTGTTTAGCAATGAAGAACAGTTCATAATGACCAGAGAAATGTTCTTTTTGTTTTACTCTCTGTTAAAAACTTAAGCCTTATTCCCACTTTGGTGTAATTCATTTCCCACCACAAGACCTTTTTTTATTTTTTGTCTGACACCAGATCCCTGTGGCCCATGTAAATTCACACACGATGATCCAGCTCTTCCATATGAAATGAGTGCCCAGAGGCTCAGACAGTAAGACACACTTTCCAAACTTTTAACAATTCTCTGGATTTTTCTTCCAACCCTCTTTATGTTTTAACATCCTTTTTAAAGAATAACCATAAAAATTCAGTATAATAATCCTGTATTGGTTTCAACATCATAAAATAGAGATTATCCTTACCCAGTGGTTCCAGCATTTCCCTCCTGATATATATAGTATAGTTTGACTCGTCTCAATAAGTCATTTCTCAGAGATGAGTGTTCCTGAGGAAAAAGCCCTAAATATATGAATTTCAGCTACTATTTGGATTGCATGGATGTTTACAAGTGCCCCAAGGATGGGAAACAGACAGCACATCAAACAGGGAGCTGTTTAAAGTCCAGCATCATGGAGGTGCTTATCCCAGAGGGGTGTCTCCCAAGCCATCAGGGCACACATTCATAGCATTCAGGTTGAAAAACCCTCTGAGACCACTGAGTACAACCATTTTCCCAGCACTGCCAAGCCACCTCTAAACCATGTTCCCAAGTGTCACATCCACATTTCTATTAAATCCCTTCAGGGACAGGAATTTCACCACTGCCCTGGGCAGTCTGTCCTGGAACCCAACAAGCCTTTCAGGGAAGAAATTCTCCCAAGTATCCAATCTTGCTTGCATGCCTTTTTCATCCACAGCTTGAAAATTCCTCCCAAAACTGTGGGATGGGATGCTGGAAAATGATTAAAAATTCATTGTAATCCAGACGGAGAGAGAATATGGCCTGTGAGGAAATTGGGAGTGCTGTGCTCTTCCCATGGTTAGTCACCAGGAAAGAAACATTAAACCAAAGAGAAAGGACACATTTGGGTTTCCCCCAGTGCCAGCAGCAGTTTCCAGCTGCCATAAAAATCCCATGGTGGTCTTGGGGGAAGGCTCAGAACCACAAAGCACAATGGGGAATCAGCCACTGAAGCCACAGGAGTGAAATGCTAAGACACTTTAGCAGCACCACTCCTCCCCTTCCAACACCCACGGGCAAAATAAGGTAGGAGTGGGGGGGGAAAAAAGACCACAAAAAAATGAACATTGACACAGCACATCTTAGAAGGCTGCCCAGGGCAGTGGTGGAGTCACCATCCCTGGAGAATTTTAAAAGCCATGTGGACGTGGCACTTGGGGACAAGGGATCAGTGGTGGGCTTGGCAGTACTGGGGGAACAATTGGATTCAATGGTCCCTCAGAGGGCTTTTGCAACCTTGAGGATACTGTGATTCTGTGATTATAAGGGAATAAACCTCCCCCAAACACAGGTGCTTCTGGGTGCGTCACAGGGACTGTCTACAGGAGCTACACCAGAAAGCATCATTCCAGTACATTTGTCTCTTGAAATTATTAACATAAAGCCATGGCTTGAACTTCTGTCCCCCCTTGCACATTACATATCACTGGGACTTAGCCTAGAGAAGGAGGGAACCTTTCTGGGACTTCCTGAGAAGGAGAAGAGCCTGAAGTGAAGGGAAGAGTCCAAGCGCAGCCCCTCATTGCCAGCATGACTATGTGGCAGATTGGTTACATCACACTCACACAAATCCACCTAGGAAAGAGTTTCTGGTGCTTAGAGTTTTAGAAGCAACCACTGGATGGCTGGAGATGTACCCTGTGCCTGACACCACTGTCCAGAACACCATCCTGGGCCTTGAAAAGCAAGACATGGTACCCCAGAAGGAACTGAGTCAGACAAGACTAATTTCAAAAACAGTCTTGTAGAGACTTGAGCCACAGACCATGGGATTGAGTGGGTGTATCATATTCCCTGTCATGCACCAGTCTCTGGGAAAACTGAATGGTACAATGGACTATTAAAAACCACATTGAAAGCAATGGGTAGTGGGACCTTCACTAGGATATATATTTAGAGAAGGTCATGTGGTTAGCTAACAACTGAGGCTCTGCCAGTCAAGCTAGCCCTGCCCAATCAAAAACCCCATGAACCACAGAAAGGGATAAAGTCCTCATGGTGCACATGAGAAATGTGTTAGGGAAGACAGTTTGGATTAATCCTGCCTCAGGTAAAGGCAAACCCATCCTTGGGATTGCTTTTGCTCAAGGGCCTGGGTGGGTAATGCAGGGGGATGGAGAAACATAATGTGTACCTGAGTGGGAATCTGATTTTTCAGAACAGTCTGTTATGTTGAATTCTATAATATTGGTCGTTGAATGCTACTGTATGCCTCAAGTGCCATGGCCAGTGAGGACGGATTGCTCCAGATACACCAGCCGGGAGCTCCGGATGCAGCAACCAGCCAACAGCACACCAGCTCTCATGCCCTCCTTAAGAGACATCTAGAAGAGATAGAACCCACAGTAATGGACTGAATTAACTCAGCAGACATCTGGGAGGGATGGTCATGGCTACAGAAATTACACCTGTGCTTGTGTATATTTGTATGTCCATGTATATAGTTGAAGGGTTTCGTATCTGAGCATGAGTAGATGGTACAGAAAGAGGGGGGGATAATGTCCTAGCTTTTCTCACATGTACGGAGAATGGGCAAAGCCTAGAGCCATGTGGGCATGGCAAGGTCACTATTCTACATCACTCAAATCATCACCAGAGTGAGGCTTCAGGGGGAACGCACACAAGAAGTGGTGCCGTTCTCTTCCTTTTCTTCTTTGGAGAAGTTGCCACAGTTGCCACTGTGGACTCTGCTCTTCTCCCACTGCTGCCTGTCCCTTCTCATCCCTCAGGAGAACACAGCTCCAATCAGCAAACACAGCCAAGTCCAGCAGAGTGCATATGCCATGGGCACCAGTGCTGGAAGCAGCTACAGAGAACAGAGCAGCAGCAAATGGAGCTGAGCTGAGTTGAGCCAAGCTCATCTGAACACTGCCAGACACAGCCACACCCAGCAGAGCAGTCAGAGCAGCACAGCCCGGACAAGATGGCTTGGAGGGTTTGTCCGTCATTGTTTTTCTGTCTTAGGCTTGGGGAAAGGGAATGCTGACTGCGGAAACAACTGCCATCTTCACAGAATCACAAAACATTCTGAGTTGGAAGGAAGCCATAAAGATCATCGAGTCTGACTGCTGGCCCTGCACAGCACCACCCCAAGAGTCAAATCCTGTGCCTGAGAAATTGTCCAAACATATCCTGAGCTCCAGCAACCTTGGGGCTGTGACTACTTCCCTGGGGAGGCTGTTCTAGTGACCAATCACTGTCTGGCTAAAGAACCTTTTCCTAATATCCAACCTAATCTTCCCCTGACACAACTTCAGACCATTCCCTCAGGAGTGTCACTGGTCACCAGAGAGCAGGGATCAGTGTCTGCCCCTCCTCTTTCCCTCACGAGGAAGTTGTGCCTGCAATGAATTCTCCCCTCAGTCTCTTCTCTTCCAGGCTGAACTGACCAAGTGACTTCAGCCCCTCCTCAGCTTCCCCTCGAGGCCCTTCATCATTATTCTCCTCCCTTGGAATCTCTCTAATCATTAATGTCTTTCTTATATTGTGGTGCCCAAAACTGCACACAATATTCTTATCTTTGTCTCAGGAAAAACTGCACGTCCTTGCCAGGCTGTGGAAACACCCACCACTTTGTCTTCATGGCCACATGAACTGGGTCAAGGAGGTGAACATCTTTGATGTGTAAAGTGCCTTCTCTCTTGTATACTCTTGTTATTAATATTGTTGTTCCTGTTCATACTGTTCATCCCATTGCTGTTTGCTTTTGGTAAATTGTTATCTCAACCCATAGTCTCTGCCTTTGCCCCTCTCTAACTGGAGGAGGGGCGGGGGAGGGGAGGAACAGTTTATTTGGACTTTAATTTCCAGCTGGTTTTAAACCACCCCATTATGTAAAAGAAGAAAATCCACCCAGAGGATTTTACATATTTTTGAAACAGTTTTCCCCTTTTACAGAGTGACCTGTTCCCTCACTTTGAGGAACTGGACTTTTTCACCTGCAAGTGCTGTTGGCTGTTCTAAAGGGAAGCAAATACCTCAGCTGAGTCCTAACACCTGTGTCCAAGGGGAAGGACAGGGAGGGCTGAGAGGCCTGCAACGGATGAAGAATACCATCACAGAATATAACTCCCAAGATGGGATGCTAAATACTTTTCTACTTCCCTAATTCATCACATCTGACAATATGATAACTTTGCCTAACAGCTAGAAACCATTTCCAACTAATATTATTTGTTATCTGCAGCAATAGCATTATCCTAATATCCACAGGGTCACACAGCTGCCCTGTACAAGACATTGCATTCCCATAATGCATTTTCTGCTTCACACCTTCATCTGTTATATATGAAACAAAAAATAATAATAATTACATCAAGCAGAAGAAGCTGCAGGCTCTGAGCTCTGCTTTATCCAGGCCATAACTGAACCATGAGAGGCACTCTGCTGATGAATACAAACCCCCAAACACTTACAATACCCAAATATTGTATTAGTCAGAACAGCACTGCAAAATACCTTATTCTCTATCGAAGCAGCAAATTTTCTTACCTATTACTCCTTATTGCCCTTAAATTACTCCACCTAATCTTTGGGGATGTCAGCCCCCCTTCTGCAGCCCCTACCCATTCCAGAAGCTCAAGATTCTTCAACGGAGCCTACAAAAAGATGAAGAGAGACAATTTACAAGGCACTGGGGTGACAGAACAAGGGGGAATGGCCTCACACTGCCATAGGGTAGGGTTAGATGAGATATTGGGAAGGGATATAGGATATTCCCTGTGATGCTGGGGAAGCCCTAGCACAAGTTGCCCAAAGAAACTGTGGCTGCCCTGAAAGGAGTTGATCAATAGTTAACTCATGTAAGCATGAGTTAACTATTAAGAGTCAGCAAATATTAATCACAAGCTTAAAAAGCAGGATGCACCTTTAGCCTTGTCAAGATAAGAGAAAAGAATGCAGAGGAAACAGAATGAAGAGGAACAAAACCTATTGTCAGCAGAAAACACTGAACCAGCCAGCGAAGGACTGTGCATGCTTCAGAAAGAAAGCTGAAAAGTGCAAAGTGAGGAAGACTGCCAGCCTCCATCAAGACGACCCCTGAGGAAGACTCAGAGCCTTCCTCTGTGTGACCACCAGAGCACACTGTGCATCACAGAGTACAGAGTCACTGTGCTAATGATACTAATGACTTCTGAGAAGTAATTTGTATAACCACTCCCATGTAAGGAATGTAGTGAATATGCATTCAATTTAACCATATATTGTACACTGTAAAAGTGCTGGGTGTGTGTGTTAGGAGGAGCAATTCCCCACGTAGCTGGCTCTGAATAAAGCAAATACCCACCTCACTGAATCAGGTGACTTTTAGCTCACTGTTGGAACAAATCAGCCCCATCCCTGGATGTGTTCAAGGCCAGGCTGGACAGAACTTGGAGCAACCTGGTGTAGTGGAAGGCGTTCCTGCCATGGTGCTTTACAACCCAAACTATTCTGTGATTCTGTAATTCTATTATTACCTTGACATTTTCTTTTTCCTTCTCATTTCAAAATGAAAGAAAATCCAAAAATCAAATCGATGTGTGTCTAGTTTTGCATCCATATAAAAATATTTGCATGCCAAGGGGCTCATCAGTGCCCACATTCATCTGAAGGTCTCCCCTTCCATCATGAGAGCCCTCTCCCCCTCAGTTTGCTGCTGCTTCTTTCTGCCTGATACTCCCTTCCTATGTCACGAGCTTCCACATCATGCAAATTATGTATACATGGGTGCAAAGCAAAGGGCAGATTGTTTTGTGCTATTGTAACACCTTGGAGATTAGTATTTTTCTTTTTTATCCCATCTGTTGCCTAAGAGAAGATAACAACAGTACTTAGAGAGACATAACATGCAGCCAGGGAGCGGGGGAAGGGGTGCAGCTAGCTGCACTCTTGTAGCTGAGGGGCATTCTCTTGGGAAGAGCAGAGATGCCTCGAGATTTTGGCTGGGGGTGGTGAGAGACTGAGCTTGGCTCCTCTCTCTCTCAGGATTGGAGCAGAGATGGGTGCGGTTTGGTGCCAGACCATTGCTGCCCTGAGGATTCACTGCCACTGTGGAGCTTTTGTGCCCACACTGCTTCTCCTACCATGGGTAAGCCTTGCCTCGTAAGACCAGTTGTTGAACTGGGACCTTATTAACACTCAACTTCACTGGAAAAGCACCCCTCACCATCTTCTCGGGGGTCCCACAGGAAAACCTGGGACACCTCCCCCCTCCAAGGGAGCCTCTCCCAGCTGCTTGTGGGAGCCCAGCTGCCACTGCCCAGCCCTGCTATTTTCTGACGCTCATTTGGGTTTTTCATTACACTTCAATCTGATCCTCCATGTCTGCCCAACGCCTCACAGCTCCTGGCACAGCTCCGGAGTTTTTGTTACATTTTGTTTGCCACCCCAGGGTCTGTTTCTTTGTTGAAAGATTACCTCACCTACTACCTCATGCCACGGAGAATGCGCCCAAGGGTACCCTGATGCACCTCCTTCCCTCCAAAACAGACACAGTTCTCACTGGGGTCATTAAAAAGTCTGTGCAGAGTGCCACAGGCAACACACCCCTCATTTGATGTCCCCCTTCTAATCCCTCAGAGCCAACATCTCCAGCTGAGCTCCTCCGTAGCCAGCAAGGAAAAGAGCCATCCACAACGCTAAGTCATCTTGCCTCTTGTATTTTTCCATGCAGGAGGGTCTGCACCTGGAAATGTTTGGAGTCACCAGGATGAGTGGGCTGGACACCTCTCTCTGAACGCAGATCAGTTCTGCTTAGCTCACACAGTGATGATGCAGCATCCCAGTAGGGAAATACAAAGTCATGTGGTTTCCAGAGATGTTTCTAAATTTAAGAGCCATGGAAATCTAGGTTGGAAATGTCATAACATCTGCAGTAGAGTGATCCACATTTTGATTTATTGGGGTTTTTAGATTTAAAAAAAGTAAAGGTGCAGGTTGTGAAGTGGGTGTACCTGCAAGCAGAGCCCTCGTTACTCAGCTTCTCCTCTGGGATGTGCCATAGCAAAGCTCCCAGAGGATGAAGAAGGAACTCATTCTTCTGGTGGTTTAACACCATTTTTCATCAATTTACACCAACAGTGCAGCACGTGGTGACACAGAGATCTGTCTTTAGCCCTGTACTATCTGCATAGACTCTTCTGCTTTTGACTGCCTCCCTCCACTCCCAGGGAGCTATGTGACCTTTGCTGTGTGTTTACCACACCGTGAAAGTCTGAAAATAGTTGAGGAGTGATGGCAAGGCTTTTTTCTTGTACAGAGAAGAAATGCCTTATGACTTGAACCCCAGAGAGCCCAGGAACAACTAGGAAGCCATTCCCAAACCAGGCTTTACTGCAGCTTCCTGGCTTACTGGCTTTCCTCTCCATTTCTTCCTCAGAAATCTGTGCAAAGCCTGTGGACAGCTGGGCATCTTTCAGGGTCTTTCAGTGTCAGTCCCTCAGTTCAGACCTTCCAGGTCATTAAATCATTGGTCTTCCCTACCTCTGATTTGAAATGTCACCTCTCCCATATCCAGGGAGGGTGACCTGACTTTTCAGAGCAGGGATGATGCTGTATCTGAGGTGAGACAGCTCCTCTTTGACCTGACCTGATCAACAGAGACCCTCCTCCCACTTCTTGCTGCCGAGAGCATTCTCCTTGGCCCATCCCCCTAGGCTAGTGCCTACCTACATTTGGCTGTTACGCTTTTCAAATCATCTAGAATTTCTATTATGAGAGTGTTGAAGGTTTGGTTTTTTCTTTCTTTTTTTCTTGCTCTTAGGGAATTTTTCTCCCATTTGTTGCCTAAGAGATTATGAATGGCAATATTTAAGGGAAAAAAAGATGTAGCCAGGATGGGGAGGAGGAGGGAAGGGGTGCAGTTGCTGCAGTCTCTTAGCTGGGGAGTGAGCTCACTGGCTGGGAGGTTTTCTCTTGGAAAGTGCATAGATACCACGAGAGGTCGGGGTGGGAGGGGAGGGGTGCTAACCAAGACTTGACTGGGGGTCAAGGGATGGGGCTCAGTGCTCTCCTTCTCTCTCAGGGATTGGAGGGGAGATGGTTGTGGTTTTGGACTACTGCTGCTGCAGAGAGGATTCACTTCTTCTGTGGAGTTCTGCCCTTCACTGCTTCTCCTTACTGTGGGTGAGCCTCTGCTCACAAGAGTGGGACCTTTCAATGTCCAGCCCCACTGAGAGGGACCCTCACCATCTGTTTGGGTGTCTCAGAGGAAACCCAGGACCGCCTACCCCCTCGCACCTCCTGGCTACTTGTAGGAGCCCAGCTGCTGCTGCCATCACCAGGACATCACACAGGACATAAGAGAGACAAAAGCCTGTCAACTTTACTCCATCCACTTCAGACATCTCTGTATGCAATTCCTCCTACAATAATCCTTACTTTCTGACTCTTACCCACACAAAGAAGGAACAAAGCTACCAAGGGTTAAAAAAAGTCTCCTCTCAGTACCTGGTTAATAGAGACATTTTTCACAAGGATAGAAAGTAAGTGGAAGACAGTTGGGGCCTGGTTTGAATCTCATGTAGTTTGTCATGCTTCTAGCAAAGAAGGAAAAGGACAAAGGGGGGAAATTTTCTATGACACAGATATGAAGGGTAACAAAATTGATTTGGGAAGAGCTGCTGTGATCCTGTACTGTAGAGCAGTTGTGTGCTGGCTTTGATTTACACTAATGAGTTGGAAATTAAGTGTTAACGCTTGGGAAAAGGCATGAAGACAACCATGGGAGCTCTCTGAAAACATCTGCCCAGTAACATTAACTGTCCCCTAAATGGAGCAGGGCTATCACCAGCACTGGGAAGCAAACAGAGAAAGCATCATTATCTCACACAGTGCCATGAATCCCCAAATACTGCACCAATGTTTTTATCACTTTGTCCACCTCAAAACTGCTTATTTAGTGTTCCCCCTGCCAAAAACCCACCCGCAGAAGCTTTTCTCTGGCCCCAGCTGGTTCTTACATTTCACATGTTCCAATTTTGGTCCTGCAGCCTCATGCCATGACCATTGTGCTGTATCTTTTCTGCTGGGTATCACTGAAGGGTTCCTAAAAGGATGATGTCACCCTGTAATTTTTGTCTTCCCTTTGCTTCACAACCATGCTCTCAACACTACTCCTTCAAGGCTGTTACCTGAGGAGTAGTTACAGGTGACCCAGGAAGCTGGGAGCCTTCCTTACAAGTGGTCTGTCCAGGAGAGAAGCCTCATGCCTGGGCAGAAGATGGGCTGAGCTTGGCCCAGCACCAGGCCCCTGGAGGCAAGGAGAGATGGCAAGCACAAGTGATGTGGCAGTTTCCATTTAAATGCTCTGATGGGAAAAATGATGATTTCAGCATTAACAGCACCCTCATTTGTGGAATTCAGTTATGTGCTGCTGGGAACAGCACAGGCTGAGGTCTGGGGGCAGCTGGTAACCAGTGGGAGCTCAGAGGAGAGGGCCCAGGTGGTAAGTGGAGGAGGAATAGGACAAAACAAGATGGGAGAGGATGGGTAGCAGGTGAGGGAGGGATGGTGGAAGCTTGAAATGGGACAACAGTTTTGAGCTCCATCTCATAGGCTTATAGGATGATCCGGGTGGAAGGGATCTCAGGAGGTCTCAAGTTCAGCCTCCTCATCCACACAGAGTCAGCCTGACCTGGTCAAACCAGATTACTCAATGCTTTATCCGTCTGGATCTTGAAGACCTCCAAGGATGGAGATAACACCTCAAGACAATCTCCTGCAGTTGAATCTTCCTTATTAGTGTGTAAGAAAGAGATGTCCTGAGGACGTAATTCCCCTCATTTAGAAAAACGTCTGGACATCTTTCAGTGTTCTGACTTTCCCTTCCCTCCTGAAGCACCTGGGAGGTGCCAGTCTTTGGGACTACAGCTGGGTGCATCTGCTCTGAAGTCCTGTGATCAAGGAGCATGGGAGAAGATTACATTGCTTCTCTTACTGACATCAGCAACTCCTGCTTCTATGTCCTGCTTTTCATTTCCCTCATTAAACAGCAGAAGAATTTCAAGTCTCTTTTCCACACATCATGCTTCTCTGATGGACCTCTCTGCAAATCTAACAGCAGGCTGTGTTAGCTGCAGGCTGCTGGGATGGATATTGTCCTTGGGACTTCATTTAGTGCATCTTTGCACCTTGGCAATAAAGATCAATAACTGCTCTCTCTGTTGAGTATTCACCTTATAGTGAATCTAAATTCTATGGCAAATCTAAATTCTAGGGCCACAGTTTGCTTTAATAACACACCAAAAAAAAAAGCTTTAGCAATGCCAAAACGCACATTTCTGCTGTTTCTTTTCTGTTGAGAAACTCAGTTGCCATGTTTTCAAAGGAAATTAGTTTGCTCTGACATAATTTATTGGATATGACTGACATGGTTGTTTTCAGAAACACCTTGGTTTAAAAAAATAATGTATTTGCCTTGATTTATATAAATGCTTTTGAAGTTTGTGAGGACTTTTGTCATTGCTGTTCCTGCTTTCAACAAAGCTGAGATAAAATGTTATTTTTGTACCTTTGAGTGTGGAATATTTATAGCAATAGCCTGGCCTATGCCAGTGCACTGTGATTGCATTAGGTGAACAAAATAAGGAGTGACATTCAGAGATGCTGCCTCCTGATAACAGTATGAAGCATTCAGATGAAAACAAAATTACTTAGCAGCATTCACACAGTTTTAGAAATTGCTACCGTTTCAATGAATTTACTAAGAACCTACCAGACCAAGAGAAAAATTTATAATAATAATAATAACAACAACAACAATATGCTCTCTGTTCAACAGAGAGGGGAGTCTCCATGCTTAAAATGACTTTTAGTAATAGCATCTTTTTAGCCATGCAAAAGCCAAAGCATTTAGAAAGCTGTCTTTCTGAGAAAAAGCAAACCTTCCTCCTCTCTTCTACCACCAAAGCACCTAGGAACTATTCAAGGGGCATGCTAACATATCTTACTCATTTCCATCTATCTCCCAGCTTGTGCCAAAGAAGCCATCCATAATTGTGTAGGGTCAGCTTCTTATCCTCCTTGTTGCCTGACCAAATCTGCAGATCACAAATGCCACCTGGACAGTCTTACTGTACACTCCCCCTTATCAGAGAGGGGACAGTGCTGCCACTGAACAACACCCTGCTGGGAAGAAAATAATGCATACAGCTCCAGGGCCCCCAACAGTAGAGAAGGACATGGAGCTGCTGGAGGAGGCCAGAGAGATGCTCTGAGGGCTGGAGTCCCTCTGCTCTGCAGCCAGGCTAGAAGAGCCAGGAGTGTTCATTCTGGAGAAGAGAAGGCTCCAGAGAGACCTTAGAGTCCCTGCCAGTGCCTAAAGAGGCTGCAAGAGAGCTGGACAGGGGCTTTGGGCAAGGGGCTCAAGTGACAGGACAAGGGGGAATGGCTTCACACTGCCAGAGGGCAGGGTTAGATGGGATATTGAGCAGAAATTCTTCCCTGTGAAGGTGGAGAGGCACTGGCACAGGTTGTCCATAGAAGTTGTGGCTGGTCTCATCCCTGGAAATGCTCATGGCTGGATGTATCTTGGAACAACCTGGTCTAGTGGAGGGTGTCTCTGCCCATGTGTCTTGGGGTAATTTTATGATGATACTTTATTTCCTAATCATCTGTTTTATGCCCAGAAATGGCTGTGGTATCTTTTAGGTGAACCAGGGTGTGGGGCTGGAGCCTGGGAACACTGGGCATGGGCTCTGTTCAATCTCTCTCTCTGGCGTGGTCAGTGGCTATATGGATTTTTACTTCACTGTCTTTGCTGGATCAATTTCCTGAATTTAGGCAAGAAGGTTCTGGGTTTTTTGTTTTTTCCTTTCCCTGGCCTGGAGGCTTTGCACCAGAAAATCTTTTCAGCAGCTTTTTTGGGTTTTTTTACCTTGAACTGTCTCAGTTTGTTGTTTATCTTCAATCCAAGGAGTCTGCGGGGGGCAGTCACAGATGGTCCAAACCCGGGAAAGACTGAGACAGCGAAAGAAGGGACATTAAACTCTACCAACTTTGCCTGCTGCGAGGAGAAGATCCAGGCCAGAGATCCAGCGGGTTCCCAGCTGCTGCGTGAACTCTTTTTTTCTCCTCCCTTCTCACAGACAAAGAAGAGCAGCCGCCATCTTTGCCTCCCGGCCACACGGCGAGATGGAGGTGGGGAGTGTTATAGATAGGTAATACGATGATTGGCTCTCGCAATTAAGGGATAAATATCGTGTGTATGTTAAGAGAATGTTATTGATGTATTGTTACGTTATTGTATTTTCTTGTTTGGATGTCCTCTGTTCTCCCCACAGTCCCCTTTCCCCCCTTCTGTTGCCACTGGAGGGCCTTGGTTGTCAGGGTCATGGGAAAATCTTGTTGCTGGGGGGCGGGGCATGACAGCACCTGCCCTCCAATCAAGTTGCAGGAAAGTTGTCTCCACCAATGGACGGTGAGGAAGAGTTGATGGACAGGCTTTGGGCGGGGCCAGGGTTGGTGATGTAACCCCCAGGGGTATAAAAGGCAGAGCAGACATTTCGTAGATGAGCTCGTGGCTGCCTGTCACAACGGCCCAGCGCGCTGCCCTTTTTCCTTATTCAGTCCTTTGTTGTGTTTGTTAACATTTAATAAACCTTCTAAAATTTTTAAAAGTAAGGGTCATTTCTCACAGATGTAAGATTCTTTTTTTTTTCCTGTGCTTTGCAGGTATCTTGCTTTGTTAATAAACAGTTTTACTTTTTTTTTCACTTTCACCCACAGGTATTCAGTCCTCTCATCAGCAAAAAGGGATTATTGAAGCCCTTCTCTTTAGACAAAATGCTCATTCCAGTGCAATTTTCTCCTAAAATTTGTCTTTAAGCCAAGACACCATGGCAGGGGTGTTGGACTGGATGACCTTTTAAAGGCCCCTTCCAACCCAAACCGTTCTATGATTTTGGGAGTACCCTCCCCAGATTATCCATTAACCAATTGCTACCAGCAATTAACATGCTGGATGTACAAACTGTAGAAGTCAATCACCTCTACCCAGCCCAGGCCTGTCACACTTAAGAGCAAATTTTAACCATGGAGCTGCCCATAAGCAGATAAATGTGCAAAGGGCACAAATAAGAAATACTTGGCTCCACTCAATTCTCCCTTTGACACATTTTTTGTGGTGTCAAATGTAATGATTAAAAAATGGTCTAAGTACATGCAAGATCCTGCAGCAGTGAGCTGATTTAGCATGGGCAGTGCCAGTAATCCCCCAGCTGCCAAGAAAACTCCACCTAAAACTGTGCTCTGTCTCTGGATCTCTCTGCTTTCATGCTGATTACCCACTATATTCATTAATCCTTCTCTAATGCATAATTGCTCTGTGTTCTTGTACTTAAGGGAAATTCTGGATTAGTTTGAGTAACACCACTTTGGGCTTTTGCAATGTGGTGTAAGCTTTAAAGCTTCTGAACCTACGTCAATAACTGCAGAATCACTTGTTCACTTCCAGGAGGTTTCTGATCTCCAGATCCTGCCTGTGCCCACTGGACACTATCCTAATGTAGCCCTACCCTCTTTCATTTTAAAGCTAATACCTGCAACAAAACCATGATGTTACATCAGTTCATGTCCATAAAAAAACTCCTGAACACAGTGAGTTTTAATAATGTGGTAATAAAAATCACTGTTCTGCACCACTGGCTGGCTGTCCAAGCCATTGCCCTGGGAAAGGAGGAATGATCTCTGCCTGATTGAAGCCACTTCACCAGGAACCAATGCGCTCCTCAATGCTGTAACACCCACTTCAATGGATCAATTGCTTCAAACATGACTGAAGTAAGCATAAAGATAATTTTGACTCCACACTTTTAAAACACTTGCTTGGGAATACACATTATTGTTAGTAAATGCTACTAAATTGTGGCTGACCTGTATCTTCACCTCCCCCTTGCTCTGAGTCCTCCAAGGCACCACATGACTTTCCATCTTCTGCTGATTCTGGGAAAATGCACCAATAAGGTGCTGGTGCATCAGCCACAAAGTACTCAAAAATGACTGACACAGAAAGCTCAATTAAATTACTGGAATGCATGAAAATAAATGGCATGCCCAGCTCTTTCAGCTTAAGCAAGAAACTGTTTCTTGCATTAACAAAGAAGGGATAAGCATGGAGCCCGGGGTTGCTGCATACCCCATGGAAAATGCCAGCTCTCACTGTCTTCATAAAATCATAGAATAACAGAAAGGTTTGGGTTGGAAGGAACCTCAAAGCTTATCCAGCTCCATTCCCCCTGCCATGGGCAGGGACACCTTCCACTAGACCAAGTTGCTCCAAGCCCCATCCAACCTGGCCTTGAACACTTCCAGGGATGGGGCAGCCACAGCTTCTCTGGGCAACCTGTGCCAGGGCCTCCCCACCCTCACAGCCAAGAATTTCTTCCCAATATCCCATCTAACCCTGCCCTCTGGCAGTGTGAAGCCATTCCCCCTCATCCTGTCATTTGAAGCCTTTGTCCCAAGTCCCTTTCCAGCTCCCTTGGAGCGCCTTTAAGCCCTGGCAGGCAATTGGAGCCTTGTCTTCTCCAGGCTGAACACCCCTGGCTCTGCTAGCCTGGCTCCAGAGCAGAGGGGCTCCAGCCCTTGGACCATCTCTCTGGCCTCTGGACTTGCTCCAGCAGCTCCATGTCCTTCTTGTGTTGGGAGCCTGGAGCTGGAGGCAGCTCTGCAAGGTGGGGTCTTCCAGGTGTGCAAGTGCATGAAGCTGCAGACAGTGGCCAGCACATCAAGACAAGGACCAAGACAGGGCAGGTGTCGTCTGCTCCCTGCCTGGCCTGGACTGTACAGGCCTTGGCCACCAGGTGCCAGACTGCTGTCAGTCACATTAATGGTGGCCACGTCCAGTTCTTGCTGTAAGAGCCCTTCATGTTAATCACTCAACTCACACACCGGCCATGGGAGATAAGCATGGAGCAAGAATATTTTCATCTGCTTCTTTTACTAATTTTTACATGTATATGCTGATAAGTCTTTTGTCCCAGTGATATCTTGTGTGGGGGGAAAAATGTAACATTTTAATCAGGCCATGTACTAATCAGCACATATTTGTCATGTAAATTGTTACAAGAATTCATTTTTCCCTTTCAGAGTCCTCTCTTGTATTTTTCCACTCATGAACACACACAGAGGGCACAGCTCATTTCTCATTTTGATACAGCTATCTGTAATGGAATAATTTCCATCTCATTTTTAGCTTTATTAATTTTCAAATATACTGGGTTCATTCATATACACTGGGTTTGTTTGTTTTAAAGATATAATAATTTATATATGTGGTTTACAACTTTAGATTTCAATTGAACCTTTTTGATAGGATTAGGCCAGGTTGGACAGGGCTTGGAGCAACCTAGTCTAGTGGAAGGTGTCCCTGCCCATGGCAGCAGGGATGGAATGAGATTATTGTTAAAGTCCCTTCCAACTTTAACCCTTCCATGATTCTGTGTTCAATCACTTATTTCACTCACTTGCGTTTTTAGGACCTAGCAGCTTGTTTCTGGTTTGGGATTTTTTATTTTTTTTTCTGTTCCTTTTTTCTTCATTTTGGGAGAAAGAAACTTTCTGCATGGTAAAATAACTCAGAATTTATTAAACATTTATCTTTTCAAATTCAATGTATTATATTGCCAAATCTTCTAAAAATACTTTTGAATAGTTCTAGTTTACTGAATTAGCAAAATCTTTTTTGAAGGAATTTAGAGTATTTGTATTTTACTGAATATCCTATAAGGACAGTCTTCTCTTTTAAGTAGAGAGAAGGCCAGTGATATCCTTTAATATCCCTGCTAGCAGGATACATTGCTGCTCTTTGCACACTTGGCCTGTGGATACCTGCCTGACTGCTCCCAGAGGAGAAGTGGATGATGGTTGGATTTGTCCCCAAGAAAGGATTTCCTTGTTACCCAAACCCCTTATTTTCCAGGCATAATTTAGATGAAGCTTAACATTATTAAGACAAAGTTTTTCTGCATTTCTTTAATGTTCAAATATTCCTGCTGCTATTTTTTTTTCCATTAGAAGGGAAAAGAAAAAGTTTGTGCTCTTCTTTTGAGGCAATCAACCAAAGTCGAAGTTTATTTGTTGTACATTCAAATGAATTTGAGGCGTAATCCAGGGAATAGGACTAACTTCTTCCCTTTAATCCACACAGAAGACCAAGTTCCTGACAAACCAGTGACCTACTTAAGGATGCTTGTATATAGCAGGGAAAAGATTTCTAAGAAAAACAGAGGTGCTGAGTTCCACCAAAGCAGAAGGAGTTGATCAGTAGTGGTTTTAGTAGAGTTCTCCTTTCAGGAGACATGGATTTCACAGCACTAAATGCAAACAAAAATAACTAATTTACAAGGCAAAAAGTTGAAAAATCTCTTTCCTTCACTCTCCCATGGCATGGAGATTATTTGGGTCTCCCAAACCCTAAGTTATTCACTGCACACATCAAATATCTGTACCTGCAAGGTCTTGTTCACATTGTGATCTGGGCAGGACAATAATAATAACAAAATAATAATAAAAATAAGTTTCTGAGCCACACACAGGTGGGAGCTTGGGAAACAGTGTTGCATTTCTGTACCAAGTTCAGAATGGTTGTGCAGGGTCAGTCCAAGAGTCCACTCAGCCCCAGTCCCCCACCAGTCTCAGGCAGGTACCTCGAGAAGAGTATTAATAGAGCAGGAACATAGGGTACTTTCCACTAATACTGACACTAGTTTCAAGTATTTTCAACTCTTAATTACTCAGTTCCTGAGGGAGAAGTGGTTTCTTTGCATTTTATAACCCAGTTCAGTCTCCCCTTTGGTTTGTCTTGAACCTGGAACATAAGATCACCATTTTATGCTTTGTTGGAGGTTAGGGTTTTTCATTTTGTTTTCTTTCACTTAAGGAAGTTTCTCCCATTTTGTTGCTAAGAAACAATAATGACCAGGTACCTGAGAGAGACAAAAGATGTTGCCCTGGGAACGGTGCAGCTGGCTACTCTCTTATCTGAGGGTTTCTCTTGGAGGAGCAGAGATACCTCGAGAATTGGGCTGGGAAAAAGGGGGCTGAGGCAGCTGCTGGCTCTTCTTTATCTCTCAGCTTCAGAGGAGGATGGTCGAGGTGCTGCTGGGGTGGGGAGAGAGATGTGGAATTTGCTGTCACCACCAGAGCCCAGCCCTGCCTTGTTTGTCCCCTGCCGTGGGTCAGCCTTTGTTCATGAGAGCAGCCACTGAACTGGACTTATTAAGTGAACTTATTAACATCCTATCTCACCTAAAAAAGGACTTCCACCACCTGCTGGGGTGCCTCAAGGAAACACCCGGGATCCTTGAGCCCCTTTCCCCTCCTAGGGAGCTTTCTCTTTGCCCTGCTGGTGAACCAGGCTGCTGCTGCCCAGGCCCCTCAGTTCCTCCATCACTGCTCCGTGTTTTTGCTGCACTGTAGCCCTGCACCCCCTGCCTGCCGGGACACCCTGCAGTTCCAGCTACAGCTGCGGAGTTTCTGCGGCCTCTTGCTCGCTGCCCTGGGTGAGCTCGCCCTGCCATTCCAGCCCGCTGCTTCCCACGTTCCCGCTGCAGCGCCCCCTGCAGGCGGGGAGCAATCATCGCCCCTGCCCGGCCGGGAGCCACCAGCGCCCCCTGCTGGCTGTGAGCGGAACTGCACCCAGGGGAAAGCGCTTAAAGAGCGGGACGGGACTGGTTTGGTTATTGGGGTTTCTGTTTTGGTTTGTTGTTACCGTTGTTGTTTGTTTGCCTCGTTATACATACACATCCTAGTAAAGATCAGTTATTCCTTTTCTCATATCTATGTGCCTGAAAGCCCCTTCATTTCAAAGTTACAATAATTCAGAAGGGGGTCAAATTCTCTGGAAGGAGGTCATATTCTCCATTTCAAGGGAGTTTCCCACCTCCCTTGGCAGACACCTGTCATTCAAACCAAGACATGCTTGTTGGGAGAAAGAAAATTCTTGAATGAAATTAAATAATTAAATGAATGACTGAAGAGACTCAGTCCACTGTTACACACTAGTTTTATCCAGTCAATGTCCTTTCACAGCATCTGTCACGGAATCATTTCATTAATATAAATCTGCCTCTTTCTGCAGATTTGTAAGAACAAGATATGTATCAGGGCAGCTCTTATGAACAACTGTAGTGAGAAAAAAGATCGATGTCAAAGGGCTAAGTCAAAAACACCTAAGTATCCTTTGCCTAGCAGAATGTACAAAATGTAAATTTGTTTCTCAAAAGCAGTCTCAGAAGTCAAGAACCATTCCTGGGTCAGCAGTACAGGGATTATCTTGGTTTTTACCCACGACTGTCCTCACAGATCCTGCTCTGGCCACCCTCAGCTCTTCATAGCAGTGTTTGTCGCTAACTTATACCATTTTCTTCCTTGTTTCCTCAAACATTGTGAAAACCAACTTCCACAGCATAATGCTTCATTCTTCCTTGCGTCCATATTGCTACTGAATTTAAATTAGATGGAGTCAGAGAGATCTTATAAAAATGCATGCTCAAGTCTGTCACTTTGCTTTCCTTACAAATGTGACAGAAATGACACATTTTGTACAACACAGGCTGCACTTAGTCTTATATAAACCCTACTTTTCAGACATTAACGCTGGCAAAACCGTTTCACAGGTGGATTTTTCTTTTCTGACATCACTTCCAAGGCATCTGCCCCCTCCCAGACAAGTATTACTGTAGATGACTGGATCTGTCTGGGTGTTAGTGTGAATGCTAAGGTAGAATAGTGGGAAGAATGGCAACCATCTGTGCTTTATTATTGTTGAGGGCCAGTAAAAAAAGCCACTGGTAGTACGACAAGCTGTAATTGGAAGGATCTGAGGTCTGCTTTCCTTCTGCTCGGTCAACAGAAGTTACGTTCTTGGCATCAATGTTCTCAAAGTTGTTGGAGTAATGCTGGCTTTTTGCTCTCTTCTGGAGAGAAGGGTTCTAACCCCAAACTAACATGCAACAAGAGGGTTAGAGGCTCACTTCTGCAGCACCTCAAGGCATGCCACGGGCACGGGCTGAGTGCAGACCCACAAAGCAGCACGACCCAAAATCAGGGCAGTTGTCCTGCAGGAAGTCTTCCCTCTGCTCTGAGGATATTCAGACTTTGATAACAGGGAAGTGTTTTAAGATTTGGGTTTTATTTCTCATTATCTTACTCTGATTTGATTGATAATAAATGAAACCAATTTCCCCAAATCAAGTCTGTTTTGCCTGAGATGGTAACGAGTGAGTGATCTCTCTCTGATCTTATCTTGATCCATGAGCCTTTTGGTAGATTGCCCTGCTGGGGAGTGACAGAGTGCTTTTATGGGCCACACCTTCACTGCACCCCATGAGAAGCTTTTAGCTGTTACAGACCATAAATGAGAACCAAGTAACGCAGGAGCTGAGTAGTCCAGCCTGGACAGGGAAAATAAATGTGCAACTGAGGAAGTCATGACTATGTCTTGCAGGAAAACCTGTCATTTTGAAACTGAAGGTGACAATTTCATTTTGAACATACTTGTGAATGTTGTTATGGCAGAAAGAGAACATTTACAAGAGCACAGTTATTCTGCAATTAATAAAGAGTACAAAAGTGTTTTTCAACTTTGAGGTGAAAATGGCTTGAGAAATGGAAAAATTACTCCTATTAAGCTGCAAAAAGACAACTACAACCATATTTCACCTTCTGTGTACTGTCCTCTCTTCCCTGATGCCTTTGTAGCACTTTTCAACATGACCATGACCTCAGTGATGGATTGGGAATTCCCACTGTCCTCCTCTCACCAACATAGCAAACACCAACGGATCAGTACAAGCCACATAGCCCACGGCAGCCCATGACCAGGGGCATCAGACTGTCACCTTTGCACCCAACAGGTTGAACATTACTAGAGTAGCAGCTAAAGCAGAATAACAAATTTATCTCAGGAGATGGATTTCACCCACCCTGTCTCTATTGTGCAATTCCCCAGATGAACACAGGCCCACCTCAGTATTTATTTTTCTTTTAGGTATGTGACCATAAGGATTGTCACTGTGATTTTGGATGGGCCCCTCTGGAGTGCAAGCTGGAAGAATTTGAAGGCAGTGCTGAGAGTGGAGCACCTCCTCCTTTGCAGAGTCAGCACAATTTGGTGGGACCTCTCTGCACATCACGCTGCCTGTCTCAGCTTCATTTTTCCAACAAGTTCCCCATCTATACTTCTGGACCACTTCAGGCTTTGTTCATGCATCTCTTTGTCCCTTACTCTTTGGCCGTGTCAGGCTATTTATTTCCTCTTCTCCTGCCTTTTTAATCATTCCAGTTGTGCTTTTCTTGCCTGACTATCAGACTAGTCTCCCAGCTGCAGATCAATTCAATTAAGCACAGAGGCCAAGCAGCCAGCAAATAGCTCATTAAGATGTTTATGAGGAGTGTTGTTCTGAGATCATCAAAACCCTCTTGGGAAAACCCTCCTCTTCTTTTCAGATGGATATGCAGCTGAGCTCCAATTCTGAGAGGACAGGACATATAGAGGTATTTTGCTGCCTTCCTATACATTAGGTGTTCTAAGTCACTCAGCAGTGCTCCACAAACCCATCACATACAACAGATGACATTCTTCCAACTCTTCCTCAACCCTCTGCTCATTAATTAATCTACTGACAAAGAACTTCGACCTTTCTGGTGTTTATTTGGCCAGGCAGATGGCCAGTTGCTCAGGCAGGAAGAGGCCCCGTGGCACTGCAGAATGACAACTGTTTTTGGCAGGTAACAGTTTATAGATCAAATCAATCATTCTTCAATTATCAACCCATGGTGACATTTCACCTCTCTGTTCCCCTAGGAGGGAACCCAAGTGGCATTCCTTTGATTTCAACTCTATCACTTACTGAAAAATGTAAACAAATGTTGAAAAAAACAACCAACTTCAAAATAGTGTGTGGAGGATAAATTCTCTCTTATCCTCTTACAGTTTTATGCATTTTTTGCAGGTCAGTTTGGTTTATAAGCTTAACTGAAAGAATATGGAAAGGTAGCTGTAAACCCGGAGAATGTTCAAAATCCCAGATTAGGAAATGAACTGTTAAGGAATACATTTAGCACAGGTAGCTCAGTGTGCAAGCTGCAGGTGGAGCTCTGTGTGGTGGGAAATGGCAGGAGCCTGAGGCCAGAGGCAGGTGAGCAGCCACTCAGAGACATGCCAGGATCCAATGACTCCAAAGGAAGACCCCAGACTATTGCACACAGGATGCAAAAGACTTTTGCTATTAAAAAAAAAAAAAAGTAAATTAGAAAATGCTTTAAGGTTCTGTTGTGGCCTTCAGGAAGCAGAATCACAGAATCACAGGATGGTTTGGGTTGGAAGGGACCTTAAAGATCATCTCATTCCAAACTCCATGCCATGGGCAGGGATATCTTCCACTAGACCAGGTTGCTCCAAGCCCCAACCAACTTGATCTTGAACACTTCCAGGGATGGGACAGCCACAGCTTCTCTGGGCAACCTGTGCCAGGGCCTCCCCATCCTCACAGTCAAGAATTTCTTCCCAATATCCCATCTAACCCTGCTCTCTGGTAATATGAAGCTCTTACCCCTTATCCTGTGACTACATGATCTTGTAAATAGTCTCTCTCGATCTTTCTTGTAGGCTCCCTCTACGTACTGAAAGGGCTCTAAGGTTTCCCTGGAGCCTTCTCATCTCCAGGCTGAACACTCCAAATTCTCCCAGCCTTTACTCACAGCGGAGGTGCTCTACCCATCTAATCATCTCCATGATCCCCTCTGGACTTACTCCATCAGGTCCCTGTCTTTCCTGTGCTGGGACCCCAGAGCTGGATGAAGCTCTGCAGGTGGGTCTCACCTGAGTGGGGCAGAGGGACAGAATTCTCCCATTCCCTACTGCCCACAGGGCTTTGGATGCAGCCTAGCATACAGAGTTTTCTGGGCTCCCAGTGCACACAGCTGGGGCATGTTCAGCCTCTCACTCACCAGCACCCTCAAGTCCTTCTCAGCAGGGCTGCCCTCAAAACCATTCCTCACGCAGCCTGGATTTGTGCTTGGACTTGCCTCAGCCCAGATGCAGCACCTTGCACTTGAATCATGAGATTGCCATGAGCCAGTTCTTGAGATGTCCAGGTCCCTTTGAATGACATCCCATCCTTCATGTGGGTCACCTGCACTACTCAGCTTGGTGTCATCTGCAAACTGGCTGAGGGTCCACTCAATCCCTTCGTCTGTGTCATTAATGAAGATATGAAACAACACTGGCCCCAATACAGGCCCTTGAGGGACACTATTGGTCACTGATGTCCATCAGGACTGAGCAACTGATCACAACCCTCTGGATGTGACCATACAACCAATTCCCTATCCATCTCACAGCCCTGTTGTATCTGCAGAGAATTCTGGCACTAAATGCACTGCAATTAAGGGATAAAATTACTCTACTCTGTGCAGCAGACACTTTACATTACGTATTGTTCTAGCAAAAAGGTATGTCCATCCAAACTTCAGCTGTGCCAAAGGAAGGTGAAATATTTAGGCTTTACTGGGGAAGGGGCAACAAATGATAAATCCATAAATGACAGAGGCAATAATTGAACTCCCATGTCTGGTCACAAAAAGTAGGTACGAGGTTTTCTCGGAGGTGTGGTGTTTTGTTGACTGTGGACTCCAAGGTTGGAGTAAGTCTCTGACTAAAGCAACCAAGAATGAAGAGACAGAGAGCTGGCCACACCTGCACCCAGGTGCAGCAGGAGCACCAGACTGCATTAAGTTGGTGGCAGCAGCAGCAACTCTAACACTAGAACAAGCATAAGATGATTTAAGAAGATGCATCACCCGAAATCCAGTGGGCCTATTGCCTCTACCTGATTATGGAGAACATCCCAGTGTGAGCAAGTGATGCACACTTATACTGATTATGCACACCATATACTGCTTTAACTGATATTCCCTCACATTACCCAGATACAGTTGATGGCTCATCCTACTCCCTGCAAGGACATCTCATTCCAACCAAGTTGCTCCAAGCCACTTTCAGAGATGGGGCAGCTAGAGCTTCTCTGGGAAATCTGTGCCTTTTTTCCTGTTCTTTTTTAATATTTCTCTCTCTAATTTAGATCTCTTTACCCTGTGTTGTACTCCTCAGAACAGATATAATCATGCTTTCCCATTAACACAGTGATTCATGGGATCTCAACTAAGAGACAGAATTTAACTCACTTCATATTTCTATTTTCTTATAATTTTACATATTTATGTCAGAGAACATGTGACTCATCTGCATTTTGTTGAAGGTACCTAATATTTGTTTTTTGAAAGATGCCATTGCCACACAGTCACAGAACCATCAAATGGTTTGGGTTGAAAGGGACCTTAAAGTTTATCTCATTCCAAACCCATGCCATAGAGAGGGCAAAGAATTTCAAACATGAAGCATTGAAGATTCTACTGGATGTAAAGCTGAATATGACCTGGCAAATGAGAGATGTGACTGTACCTGTGTTTCTGGCTGTGGTTGCTGACAGAGAACATCCTGCAGTTATTTGGCTTGTGTCATGTCTGCAAAAGAAAACATACCAAAAGTGTCAGGAATATTAAGCCACAAATACTAGAGGTTTATGTCCAAAAAGGAGACAGAGGAGTCCTTTTACTTTATTCAAATAAAGGGAGAGGCCATGGGGCATTCCCCTGGGTTCTCTCAAATTTTTGGAGGACGCAGCCTCCTTTTTATCCTAATTTCCCAGCCACATTTCCCTCTCTCTTTCCCCATGGGCTGAGGTACTTGAGAGGTACAAACTTCCTGGAACATCTGATACCTAAGATTCCCCTCTAATGTATAACCTTCCCTTTTAATTTTTAGTTCTTATGGAATTCATGTATTTTCCCCATTGTTTCTTTCATCTTTCAATATCCAGTTTCATCTATCAGCAAACCTACAGTTTGTTTGTAAAGGCAAATATCTTTTTTTTCCATTCATCAATCAGTGGAATCCTTCCCACTGTTTATCTCTCACTGCTAGTTTTATCTACCAGCAGACTCACAGCTTGTTTGTAAAGACAAACTCTCAAAACGAAGAGGAACAAAAAGGAGAGAGGCTTGATAAGTGCCTAGAGCAACAGAACAAGGGGTAAAGCAGGTTTTATGTTTAGGAGCAACACGTCCAGCTCTGGGACTTCAAACATCAGGACATGGTGGGCAAGTGCAGGGAAAGCCATGGAGGTGCTTCAAGGGCTGGAGCCCCTCTGCTCTGGAGATATGCTGGGAGAGCTTGGGGTGTTCAGCCTGGAGAAAAGAAGGCTCCAGGGAGAAGAGAAGGAGCACCTTACAGTGCCTAACAGGGCTCCAAGAGAGCAGGAGAAAGACTTTGGGCAAGGGCCTGGAAGGACAGGAAAAGTGAAATGGCTTCCCACTGCCAGAGGGCAGAGTTAGATGGGATACTGGGACGAAATTCTTGGCTGTGAGGGTGAGGAGGCCCTTGCACATGTGACAATTGATAAAAGACTTGTGTTAATCACAAAAGCATTGGGGTTTGCATAAACCAGAATACTAAGCTCTGAAGTGAAGCATGGACACTAGATAAAGGAAATTATAGGATTAAATAATTCTGTTTAAAATCACCTTGTTATGTTATATTATGTTATATTATGTTACATTTCATTATATTATGTTTTTCAAATAAGTTGTATCGGCTACCAGCTTGCAAAATCAGACTTCCCAAAAAGCCCTTCCTGCTTTTGTCTGATCAATGCTGCCTATCTCAAGGACCAGACTTCCAGAACTTCTCTGGTGGTCATCTACAGGGACCAGATGGCTGTGACTGATTATCACCCAAAGGCTTTGTGAATTTGTGTAAGGATGTTTATTCGACCACCACTGCTTACCTGGCAAAATTATGACAATAAAAAAACCCAAACCCAAAAATTATTAATTACCACGAGGAACCACAGTATAAGAAGAGGCTGCAAACCAAGGTTCGGTGGAGCGTGGAGTGGGTGGTGACCCCTCACGTTCCCCAGCGCGCTGCTTGCTCTTTCTATATCAAATAAAGCAATCCAAAATTCTGCTGAATATCGAGACTTTTGTATCTCATTTATAACACACAGGTTGCCCATAGAAGCTGTGGCTGCCCCATCCCTGGAAGTGTTTGAGGCCAAGTTCCATGGGGCTTGGAGCAACCTGGTCTAGTGGAAGGTGTCCACTCCCCCACTCCCATGGCAGGGGAACGGAACTGGGTAAGCTTTGTCGCCCTCGCCATCCCAGCGCACTCCGCTACCCGGGCTCGCCGCACTGTCACACACATCGCCCTTGCGATCATGGCGGCGACTCAGCGCCGGTGACGTCACTGCCGCGCGTTGGCATGTGACGTCAGGCGCGCGCCGGGCGGGCGGGCGTTGCCATGGAGGCGGCGGACGAGTGGCTGCTGCAGTCGCTGCGACTGTGAGGGACCCCCGGACCCCCGGCACCCGGCACTGACCGGGCAGCGCCGGCCTCATACTCGCCCTCTCCCCGCAGGTACCGCGACCTGCACACCTTCGAGCTCCAGGCGCCCACCCGCCTCATCGAATGGGCCCGCGGGAACCGTGAGTACGAGGCGGGGAGTGCTGAGGGGAGGAGAGGCAGCGGGCAGGGGTCTGGCGGTGTGGGGTGGCTGCGCCTAGCCGAAGGAAAGGAGGAGGCCCAGGAGCCGGGAGGAAAAGGGAGAAGGGGGAAAGGAGGTTCTGGGTTTGGGCCAGTGTGGGGTCCCGAAGGGGAGGCCAGGGTGCAGCTCCCCAAAAGTGGAGCTAAGTGGCTGGAGCTGTTCCAGGTTCAGCCTGGGCTCGAGCTCAGGGTCTGGGGGTCCGTGGACTGTGAGGTAACTCGGGTTTGTCTCAGGGAGGATGGGTTGGGCAGGGGGGCAGCCCTCACCGTGTTCCTGGCTCTTCATGCCCACCCCACCAAGGTGTCTGTGTAGCCGGGTATGGACAGTCTGATGGGAACGAGATCCTGCAGCTCATCCCACCACCAACGCTGCTGACAAAGGAGGCCCAGGTGGGTGTTGCAGCCAGGGTGGCACCAGACCTCTCTGACCTCCTTGGCCTGATATTTTCAGAGACCAAGCCAGGGCTTGGTGGCCTTCATGAGCTGTTGCTGTGACAAGGGCATGGCCAGGGATTGAGCGGCTTTGGTTGAAAGGTAAAGCACATAAGTCACCTGTTTGTTGTGCAGTCATGTTATTCTGCAGCTGCTCTGCAGACAGCTTGGGTTGTGGACACTTCATCTCCAGGTATGTGAATGAAAGCATTTCATGGGGAAAGAAGACAGATGAGGACAGCAAGCCAAATGAAGAAGGGGCTTGCTGAGCAGCCTAGGCCTGAGGGACCATCCTGCAGAGCACCAAGGTTGACCATTGGGTGGATGATCTCCGTGCTAGAGTAGAAAGTGGTGTTTGGTCACTGGGTAAATAGAAAGCTCCTGAGCCAGATGTGCACAGATGGCAACAAACACAGGCAGAGCTCTTGGCAGCAGGTTTCTCCAAATTTTTGTTCTCTCTGACTATTTTGGGATCCTTCAGTCCTTATCTCCTGTTGAAAAAGGCAGCACTGGACAGGGAAGAGCTATAGCAAGCAAGAGTTTGCCTCATGTCTCTGTCATTTTTTGTGATAACTGAGCAAAAGTTGTGCACCGTTGTGTGAAGAAATGGCTTTGCCTCTGATTTCTAGGGCCTGTGTCCAGAGAGAGATTTCAAGGTAGAATGTGGTGGATTTTCAGAGCGCCCAGTGTACAGCCTGAAATATGTGCCGGACACCAGGTATGACCACAAGGCCCTTCCCAGGGTGTATTGGAGATGGAGAGGGGACTTATCCACTGAGAGC